>NC_073387.1:40688035-41003035 GCF_028641065.1 Leucoraja erinaceus
TACAGTAGGTCAGTAAGCATCAGGGTTGCACGCTGGTTAGGATGCAAGCAACAGAGTTTGGGATATTGTTAAGTTTGAAGGATGCGGAAGGCTGCACAGAAGAGCATTAGGATTTTCCAGTCCAAAGATGATAGGCGTGAATGATGTTTTCAGAAGATGAACAAAAGAATGCCATAGTGCGCTACTAACAATGCTATTGAGGTGGAAATAAGCAACAATGTGCTTGGAAATTCATCTCAGGTTCAGGGAGGATGCTGCAGCTGAAAATCCACCAATAGCGATCAGGGAGAGGCAAAACATAACAATGAAAGAGAATTCATGGCGTCTGCTGAAAACAAAATGCATGGGTTTCTCAGCATTTAACAGTGTAAACATGTTTGTCCATCCAGTCGAGTTGAAATGTGTAGGAAGGAACTGCAGATGCTGGTTTACACCAAAGATAGACACAAAATGCTGGAGTAACTCAGCGGGACAGATAGCATCTCTGGAGAGGAGAAATGGTTGCCCTTTTAGGGAGAGACGCTTCTTCAGTCTCGACCGAAACCATCACCCATTCCTTCTCTCCAGAGATGCTACCTGTCCCGCTGAGTTACACCAGTATTTTGTGTCTATCTTCAGTAGAGTTGAAATCGAATTGTCTTTAATTAATTCATTTTCCAGGATCCACCATTTATTGTCCATTGCTTATACCCTTTAGAATGTCATGGTGAGCCATGTTCTTGAACTGTTGCAGTTCTTCTGGTGAAGGTGCTCTCATAGTGTTGGTGGGGAAGGAGATTTAGGATTTAGGGTTTAGGATTTTAGGATTTGGACCTGACTGATGGGGAATTGGCTGGATTTTTCCAGTGTGTAATTCGGAGTGAAATCTACAGATGATGGTGTTCCCATGTGACAGCTTCCCTCGTTTGAAATGGTAGAAGAGCTACTGTCCAATTCACCTCAACCTATTCCAGGTATTGGACTTTGTCTGTGGAACTGGTGCTCTACAATGCTGAGAACTATCTTCCACTTTGCCCTATCTATTGTACTAGAGTTTGATTTGATTGCATTTAAGTATTGTATTAATGGACTAATTGGATAGCATGCAAAACCAAGCCTTTCACTGTGCATCGGAGCACATGACAATAATAAACCTAACCTATGCCAAGTACATAATTCCCTGTAATCGGTGCCACAGGTGGACAGGGTGGGATTAAAAAAAGGATTGAGTGTGGAAGTTGGGACTTGAGTTGGTGAGGTGGCACGTAGTATTGCACTCACATTTTGTCACCCTGCTTCAGAAAAGATGCTATTAAGCTGGAAATAGCTCGGAAAAAGTTAAAAGTTCACAAGTTATAGGAGTAGAATTAGGCCATTTGGTCCATTGAGTATCTCTGCCTCCTTGTCCCATTTTCCTGCCTACTCCCCATAACCCTTGATACCCAGGATGTTGCCAGGACTCGAGGGATTGAGTTATAGGCGTAGATTTGGCAGGCAAGCACTTCATGTCTTTGCATGTAATGGGCCTGTCCCACTTAGGTGATTTTTTAGGCGACTATGGTCATGAGTAGTCTCCTCAGTCACCCAAAGAGTTGTAGCATCTTTCTGGTCGTCGCTTGATTTTTAACATGTTGAATAATTTTCGGACAGTCGGCGACAGTGGGTTTAACGCCAATGAGCGTAGTTTGACTTCTCCTGACTTAGGTGCTGTCGTAGTTGTCGCCAGGTTAACGTAGGTTGTCGCCAGGTGTAATGGCAGATTTTCAAATCTTTCAGGTAATTTGCACCCTAGCTGCTATTTGGATGAGAATGGTTGAAGGGAGTGTCTTCTAAACGCATGCAAGCTCACTCACAGAGACCTTCAGAGTTTCTTCTCAGATATGGCTTCAATCCAAAGTCTTATGATCAATAAATGCTTTATTGTTGATAGAAAACAGTGAGATACATCCAAATTTCTTCCGACTCATTACTACAATCTTCTTCGAACTCCAGCTTATTACTTTAGACATTAGAAAACTCCTCATGTATCTGTGACACTGGCAAGATCCGCATGATCTCACATGGTAGAAGGGTTAACCTTCCCCATGATTTCTCCAAACTAATCTAAAAAACTAAACTTCTGCGCAAGCATCTAAGCTCCAAACACGCCCAAAAACACGTCATAAATCTCACCCTCAATATTACGGGCAGTCTAAAATTTAAAGGCACATGCCATCCTCAATAACATGAAAAACAGGCCAAATGGCCACTACACCAGGTTGACATAGGTTGTCACTGGTGCTAACTTCATTTTTGTTGTTGTTAAAGTAATGATTCTATTTCAAATGTTATGTCAAAGGGGGGGTCCAGTCGCTGTTGTTTCGACGAACTGTTACGACTATGACAGTCGCCTAAAAAATAGCCTAAATGGGACCGGCCCATTAGAGGCTGAGGGGTGATCTTATGGACATAGAAAATCATGACAGCCATACAACAGGTGAATGCATACAGCCTTTTCCACAGGCTTGGGGAAATCAAAAATTCGAAAGCACAGGTTTAAGGTGAGAGGAAAAAGATTTTATAGGATTCTAAGAGACATCTTTTCATATAGAGGGCGTTACATACATGGAACAAACTGCCAGAGGAAGTAGCTGAGGCAGGTACATCAACAACATTTAAAATATAAAAACATCATGGACAGTTCAGGTTTAGAGGAATAAGGAGCAAACATGGGCAAATGGGACGAGTGTAGATGGGCATCTTAGTCAGCATGGATTATTGGGCCGAAGCACCTGTTTCAATGCTGTCTTTGTTCTGGATGATGCCAAGCTTCTTGCGAGTTGGAGCAATAATTGTCCAAGCAAATGGAGGACACCATCACATTCCTGATTTATGCCTTTTAGACATCGGGACATGGAGCATTGGGAAGCGAGTCATCTGCAACAAAATACCCAGTCTGTGATCTGGTCTGTGGTGGTGTAGGTGTTCAGTGTCCTAACCATCAGCAGCAAGAATGAGTGATTGGAGCCTAGTACTTTAGCAGCACTCAAGGTATTTGTTGGGACCAATGCAGGGACTCAAATCCAAATGTCAACTATCCCTCTGCCTCCACAGATGCCGCCTGACTTGCCGCATTCCTCCAGCAGCTGTTTTTAAAAACAAAATTCTGTCCTGCTTTTTATGAGAAAGACATTCCAGGGCAATTTTCCACATTGTTGGATAGATTTCAGTGTTGCAATTGCAATTAAATAATTCTGGATCCAAATGCAGTCACCATGCTAAATATTGTTATTTTATTTTAATGTTCAAAGGTTCCCGGCAAGAGGGCCTGAAAACATCAGACTGGCTGAGGAGGCAACAATCAGGCCCTTGGGTGGACTGTGAGGAGGAGGAGAACTGGACTTTTTGGTGCCTTCCCTCACAGTGGTTCTGCTGTGGGGGGACGATTCATGTTGAATCCTATAGTGTACTGTGTCTTTCTTCTTTTTTCTTTTCTATGGATGTATGGAAATCTAATTTCTTCTCTGTAAAGCACTTTGGCTTCAACGTGATTTGATTTAAAAGAGCTATATAAATAAAAATTATTTACTTACTTACTTATTATGTATTCCCCATGCCCAACCTCATAACTGTATCAACATGGTCAGGGATAGCATGTCTAGATGTTGTTAATTGTATGAATATTACCAGTGCAAATTGATCAGGAAATATTTTTTCAATCAATTAAGAACCTCATTACAGCTTTGTAAAATTAGAAATGCATATTAAGGAAATCATTGATGTGATTCTTGTGCAAATAAAAAACAAACATTTTAATGAGGATTTTAAGATAGTTTCAGAAAGTTGTTTCATTTATTATCATCCATTGATTTTATTTTCAGTAAACATGCCTCATTCTCATTTCACTAAAATCTAACATGAAAATTCCATTAACCATTCAAGTAAATTATATTTAATAAATATGTATCCATAAAATATGTTACCAAATGGTGGGGTTTTTAATAATAACAATCAACTCATTTAACTCCTGGAAAACTGTTATTTCTTTCACTGCTCGCTAAATACATCTGAAGAAATAAAAAAAAATGACTGACACGGAAAAATATCAGTAATGCTAAAATGTATCCTCTTTATTTCAGAAAGGTCACTTTGAGGCATTAAGCTTATTCCATTTACAGAAGCATCAGTAAACAGTTGAGCTGGGGAAAAAAATATCATAGGAAGGCTGAACTTGCACCTGAATTTAGATTGCAAATCATACCAATCCATGTTGAGAAGAAAGCAGAATTATAGGAAATACGGGTTGTGGGCACGAGTTGTACAGCCTATGCATTTTTTAAAATATCTTCAAAAATGCACATGCACATGCACATGACATGACAGGCAAGGAATTATCTCCTATTGCATTGCACAGAGCTGTTCACTGGATGACAAGCTCTGTACAACGTTGAATGGATTTATTAATATTTTCAAAGAACGTAATGACAGCACACTCTAAAATAGTGGGCAATCAAAGCTGCTCACTTGCAAACAAGATTGTGACAGAACATAATCTTATTTTGATCGACTGTTCTGACATGCTTGCTTTGGTTTGCGATTCATTTTAACACCATCGTGGTTGTTGATGTATTCAAATACCTCATATCCACCGATATGCTTTCCCAACTCTCAGCATAATATTTCACTCTCACCCCGGCATTCCTTGGTTCCTGCCAAACTTCAGAGTAAAACCTCCTTTATTCTATAAACACTATGGGGTTGAAGACTAGATTGGCCATCCATCACTGATGTGCCCTTGTGTTGAACATATCTATTTCTCTTACTCCAGCCAAAAAGTACTAATCACAAAATATTAATAATCATTAAAGCCCTCTTCCTTGCTCTCCCCCAATTAAATTCTCACTTCCCCAAAAGTGGAATTCTCTGCCACAGAACGCAATGGGAGGCCAATTCACTATATGTTTTCAAGAGAAAATTAGATATAGTTCTTAGGGCTAATGGAATCAAGCCATATGGGGAGAAAGCAGGTAAAGGTACTGATTTTGGATGGATCAGCCATGATCATATTGAATGGCGGTGTTGGCTCGAAGAGCCGAATGGCCTCCTCCTGCACCTATTTTCAATGTTTCTATGTTCTATGTTTCTGCGATGGATTAATTATCATCTTCGCAAATAAAATGAAGATCATCTTTCAGCGGCTTTTACCGATTCCTTCCAACATCTTGTTCATTAAACTATGTCTTCCTTCATCTCCAGCCATCCAACCTTAAACTGTCACTAGCTCCCCCCACCCACATCTTATGAATCCTCTCCCCGATAATCTGACTACAAACCTCTTTTGTCCCTTATTCCTTTTCACACAAAATCAATCGACAGCAAACATTCCTTTGTGTTTCCAAGACAAATGACTTAAGAAATTGTAAACGATTTTGTTAGACCTTGAACAGCTCCTTTAATAAACTGCCCCCACCTCCTCCTTTTTCTCTTTAGAAATCACAACATTGAGGATTGTCAATCGACAATAGGTGCAGGAGTAGGCCATTCGGCCCTTCGAGCCAGCACGGGCATTCACTGTGATCATCCACAATCAGTATCCCGTACCTGCTTTCTCCCCATATCCCTTGGCTCCGTTAACTTTAAGAGCTCTATCCTGAGGCAGAGAAGTTCACAGAATCACAACTCTCTGGGTGAAAATGGTTTTCCTCACCTCTGTTCTAAATGGCCTACACCTTATTCTTAAACTGTGGACCCTGGTACTGCACTACTCCAACATCGGGAACATTTCCTGCCTCTAGCGTGTCCAATCTTTTAATAACCTTATATGTTTCAATAAGATACCCTCTCATCCTTCTAAATTCCAGTATATACAAGCCCAGTTGCTCCATTCTTTCAAAATATGACAGTCCCGCCCTCCTGGGAATTAATCTTGTGAACCTACGCTGCACTATTCAATAGCAAGAATATCCTTCCTCAAATTTGGAGACCAAAACTGCACACAATACTCCAAGTGTGGACTCACTAGGGCCCTGTACAACTGCAGAGATGGACCTCTTTGTTCCTATACTCAACTTCTCTGTTTATGAAGGCCAACATGCCATTAGCTTTCTTCACTGCCTGCTGTACTTGCATGCTTACTTTCAGTGACTGATGTACAAGGACACCCAGATCTCGTTGTACATCAGTTTTTCCTAACTTGACACCATTCAGATAATAATCTGCCTTCATGTTCTTGACACCAAAGTGCATAACCTCACATTTATCCACATTGAACTGCATCTGCCATGCATCTGACCACTCTCCCAACCTGTTCAATTCATCCTGTATCCTCACCGCATCCTCTTCGCAGTTCACACTGCCACGCAGCTTTGAATCATCTGCAATTTTGCTAATGCTACTTTTAATCCCTTCATCTAAATCATTAATGTATATTGTAAATAGCTGCGGTCCCAGTACCGAGCCTGCGGTACCCCACTAGTTACTGCCTGCCATTCTGAAAGGGACCTGTAATCCCTACTCTTTGTTTCCTGTCTGCCAACCAATTTTTTATCCATGTCAGTACCCTACCCCCAATACATGTGCTCTAATTTTGCCCAGTAATCTCCTATGTGGGACCTTATCAAATGCTTTCTGAAAGTCCAGGTACACTATATCCACTGGCTCTCCCTTGTCCATTTTCCTGGTTACATCCTCAAAAATTCCAGAAGATTAGTCAAGCATGATTTCCGCTTCGTAATTCCCTGCTGACTCGGACAGATCCTGTTACTGCCATCCAAATGTGCCGCTATTTCACAACACAACACAATACAACACAAACTGCACCCCCTCCACACACATCTGGATCTCCTGCCATCGGGCAAGAGATACCGTAGCCCGGTCAACCAGACTGCTAAACAGCTTCCTGCCACAGGCTGTGAGGCTGCTAAACAGTCACTCCACCTGATTCTGCTGCTTTGCACTGACAATTTAATAACTCTGGCACTGGCCACTCAAATCAGCTGCCCTGGACATTTTAATTACTGTTTTTACTGTATTTTAATGTTGCTGTTTTACCTGCTTTTAACTATTTATACTATTTCATCAGGGACTGGATTGTTTTTACTGTTATTATGTGTGAAATGTTTAAGTTTTATGTGCGATGCTCCGGTATTCCCTGGGAAACGTCTTCTCATTTTGCACTGTACAATTGTTGCTTTGTAAGATGACAATAAAGGTTGATTTGATTTGGTTTGATTTGACTTCAACATCTTCCCCACCACCATTCTGTTCCACTCATCAACTTTTCGCTTGTCTTCCAATCCTCTGAAAGCTTCATCATTACTGTGCTTTTCTAATCCAATAATTGGATATCTAATTAAGGTACTGAATATATGTAACTGACAAAAATAGAGGTGTTGTTTAAAAAATAAATCATAAACATTAGCTTTGTCATCATGCACAAAGAAGGATTAAAAGATTATGTTGGATTTAGTGCATAGGGGAGTAGATGAAGATTGGTCTATTACTGCATTTGATTTGAATGTAGAAATAAAAAAAGAGAATCTCTTCAATAGACTTCCTATACTTTGATCAATAAATTATCGGGCGACTCAGTGGTGCAGCTGAAGTGTTATTGCCTTATACAACAAGAGACCGAGGTTCGATTCTGACTACGGGTGTTGTGTACATTCTCCCTGTGACCACGTGGATTTTCTTCAGGTGCTCAGGTTTCTTTCCACATTCCATAGACATGCAGGTTTGTAGGTGAATTTGTATTCTGTAAATTCTCTCTAGTTTTTTAGGATAGAACTAGTGTACGGGTGATCGCTGGTCTGCGGGGACTCAATGGGCCAAAGGGCCTGTTTCCACATTGTATCTCTAAATTAAAATATTTTTTTTTTAATTGAAGGTAGATAAAAAATGACATATTTTTATTTTGAGGTTTCTGTAAATCATTTTAAATGTTTAAACTGTTGTGCTGGGATTTAAATTTGCATCACTTGAATGGGTAGTCCTGTATTATAACCACTATGCTGCAGTATCTTTCGGCAGCTAGACTGTATAAATTGCAAAGTAATTAAGACAATATGGCAAATTTACAAAGGGAAGATTTTGTGGGGCACATATTGTACTTCTTGTATTGTACTAAAGAAAGAGATTAGTTAAAACAAATGTAGGTCCCTTGCAGTCAGAAACAGGTGAGTTGATCATGGGGAACAAGGATATGGCGGACCAATTGAATAACTACTTTGGTTCCGTCTACACTAAGGAAGACATAAATAATTTGCCGGAAATAGCAGGGGACCGCGGGTCAAAGGAATTGGAGGAATTGAGTAAAATCCAAGTTAGCCGGGAAGTGGTGTTGGGTAAATTGAATGGATTAAAGGCCGATAAATCCCCAGGGCCAGATAGGCTGCATCCCAGAGTACTTAAGGAAGTAGCTCCAGAAATAGTGGATGCATTAGTGATAATCTTTCAAAACTCTTTAGATTCTGGAGTAGTTCCAGAAAATTGGCGGGTAGCAAACGTAACCCCACTTTTTAAGAAGGGAGGGAGAGAGAAAATGGGGAATTACAGAACAGTTAGTCTAACATCGGTAGTGGGGAAACTGCTAGAGTCAGTTATTAAAGATGGGATAGCAGCACATTTGGAAAGTGGTGAAATCATTGGGCAAAGTCAGCATGGATTTACGAAAGGTAAATCACGTCTGACGAATCTTATAGAATTTTTCGAGGATGTAACTAGTAGCGTGGATAGGGGGGAAACCAGTGGATGTGGTGTATCTGGACTTCCAGAAGGCTTTCGACAAGGTCGACATTGGGGGTTCTGTATTGATGTGGATAGAGAACTGGCTGGCAAACAGGAAGCAAAGAGTAGGAGTAAACGGGTCCTTTTCACAATGGCAGGCAGTGACTAGTGGGGTACCGCAAGGCTCAGTGCTGGGACCCCAGCTATTTAAATATATATTAATGAACTGGATGAGGGAATTGAAGGCAATATCTCCAAGTTTGCAGATGACACTAAGCTGGGGGGCAGTGTTAGCTGTGAGGAGGATGCTAGGAGACTGCAAGGTGACTTGGATAGGCTGGGTGAGTGGGCAAATGTTTGGCAGATGCAGTATAATGTGGATAAATGTGAGGTTATCCATTTTGGTGGCAAAAACGGGAAAGCAGACTATTATCTAATTGGTGGCCGATTGGGAAAGGGGGAGATGCAGCAAGACCTGGGTGTCGTGGTACACCAGTCATTGAAGGTAGGCATGCAGGTGCAGCAGGCAGTGAAGAAAGCGAATGGTATGTTTGCTTTCATAGCAAAAGGTTTTGAATATAGGAGCAGGGAGGTTCTACTGCAGTTGTACCGGGTCTTGGTGAGACCACACCTGGAGTATTGCGTACAGTTTTGGTCTCCAAATCTGAGGAAGGACATTATTGCCATAGAGGGAGTGCAGAGACGGTTCACCAGACTGATTCCTGGGATGTCAGGACTGTCTTATGAAGAAAGACTGGATAGACTTGGTTTATACTCTCTAGAATTTAGGAGATCGAGAGGGGATCTTATAGAAACTTACAAAATTCTTAAGGGGTTGGACAGGCTAGATGCAGGAAGATTGTTCCCGATGTTGGGGAAGTCCAGGACAAGGGGTCACAGCTTAAGGATAAGGGGGAGATCCTTTAAAACCGAGATGAGAAGAACTTTTTTCACACAGAGAGTGGTGAATCTCTGGAACTCTCTGCCACAGAGGGTAGTTGAGGCCAGTTCATTGGCTATATTTAAGAGGGAGTTAGATGTGGTCCTTGTGGCTAAGGGGATCAGGGGGTATGGAGAGAAGGCAGGTACGGGATACTGAGTTGGATGATCAGCCATGATCATATTGAATGGCGGTGCAGGCTCGAAGGGCCGAATGGCCTACTCCTGCACCTAATTTCTATGTTTCTATGTTTCTTTGCCACCTCCATACAGTAAAAGATAGTTTCAGCAATAGTGATCAATCTGGTCTACTCACTTGAAATAATTTGTTCAATAACTCAAGCTAGGATGGTTATTGCCTGGACATTAACACATCTCAAACAGATCTGGTTCAGAACATAAAGTAAAAACAGCAGGCAATGTCGAGGCAGAGGCAGTATATTGCAACAGCAAAGGACTAAAGCCTGGGTTATGTGCCTCTAATGAGGGTGAGATGATCAGCAGTCATATTCATCAAACTGGGAACCGGACAGCAACTTCTAGAGTATGTGTGCAGTTAAACAGAATATTCAGAATTTAATGTCAGTGACTCCTTGTTTGCAGACAGCAAGCATTATTTTACAGTGTTCTCTGGGTGTCATCAAAGGAATTGAAACATTTGAGACGAAACAGGTTGTTATGAATGACTCACACTGCAACCGATCCTAGAAATGTTACGCTTGATTGGATAAGCATAAGCAAGATTAAATGATTCACTCATCCATAATTATTGCTGGACATACTAATCATCTGATCAGTTATAAGACCAAATTATATATTTTTAAATGGAGACATCAGGAACTGCAGATGCTGGTTTACAAAAAAGACACCAAGTGTTGGAGTAACTCATCTACTCCATCGCGTTGTGTCGTATTTTTAAATATTTATATCCATGGAATTAGGTATTTATGATGATTTTCTTATGTTTATGATATTGTAGCCACTAATGTAATCTTCAGTGAATTTTCCAAGCTTGCATTCTTCAAGTTGTGTCAAATACAAACTGAAAATTGTGCTTATTCCATCCTGATTTTATGGCTGGTAAACTTCTTTAACATGACCAGATACTCATCAACTGATGCCAGCCCTATTTGCTGGTATCTAGTCACACTGTTACTAGGGATCAAATTAAACAGCAACTAACTTCAACAAAAGGAAATGTTCATGCCACAGAGAGAGCTGGATATTTTGACAGAGAATTCACGCAAAATATAATATTAGAGGGAGCATGCAGAACAGATCACAGTACAAATATCGTGCTTACAAAGGTGAATTACATTGCCAAGGGAATAAACTCGCAACATTGGTAATGGTAGTGTGGTCGTCTTCTTCTTCATAGTTGAGTTGTATGGATCCTATCGGTGGGTTTGACAGGTAACAAATGGGTCAAGTGATTGGCTGAAAGACCACAAGTTGTTTACACAAAAGCTCCAGTTGCAGATGTTATGAAAACTACATATCCTCAATGTCCATTCAAGCAGGCTTAGTTTTGTTGAACAACTCCGCTCAGTCTGTCTAAACCAACTTGACCTCCCGGTTGCTTGCCACTGTTCCAGCTGTGGACTCCTATATATCGGTATGACCAAGGGCAGGTTCGGCAATCATTTCGCTGAAATCCCCGTTCAGTCCGTCTAAACGTACCTGATCTCCCAGTTGGTAAACATTTTAACTCCCTCTCCCATTCCCACACCAACCTTTCTGTCCTGGGCTTCTTTCATTGTCAGAGTAAGGTCCAACACAAATTGGAAGAACACCACCTCATATGTCGCTTGGGCACCTTATAGAATATAGAAATTCAATTAACCCTTGCTTTCCCTCCCTCTCCATCCCTTCCCTTCCCAGTTCTCCCACCAGTCTGACTGTCCCTGTTTACATTTTATCTCTGTTTGCTCTGTTGTTATCTTCTCCTAGCTAACAGTAATCTATTCCTTATTTTCAATAGACAATAGGCAATAGGTGCAGGAGTAGGCCATTCGAGCCAGCACAGCCATTCAATGTGATCATGGCTGATCATCCCCAATCAGTATCCCGTTCCTGCCTTCTCCCCATATCCCCTGACTTCCTTGATCTCCACCCCTTTTGACGTCTCAATCTCACACCTTGCACTTCCTTATCTCTGTATCTCCCCCTCCCCTGACTCGAAGTCTGAAGAAGGTTCTCGACCTGAAACATGACCCATTCCTTCTCTCCAGAGATGTTGCCTGCCCCGCTAAGTTACTCCAGCATTATATGTCCATCTTTGGCTTAGTGCTACTATTGCCGCAAGGCACATTGTATGGAGAAGCTACTAGCCAGTAAAGACGGACATTCTCAGCTGCCTCAGGTGCAACCCTGATGGAGTCTGTAACATATAGTAGATAATGAGGCGGAATTGGGAATATTGAACAGTACCCAAGGCACCCGAAGAAGGTGTTAAAAGTTTGTATTTAAGAATGATTATGGACTTGGGAAGCAACCATAAACATTTTTTATCAATATCAGGGTTAATACAATCGGTCATAAGCCAGGATAAATATTTGACGTGGTTCAAATATTTTAAGCGGATATTTGAACTGGTTCAATCGGTCAAAAGCCAGGATATTTGAAGTGGTTTGAAGTGATTCAATTGGTCATAAGCCAGGATACATATTTGAAGTGGTTCAGCCATTTTTTGTTGACATGGTGCAAACCAGCCGGTATGTAAGCATATGACACCCCCTCCTCCCCCACCCCCTCCCCCCTTTTGTGGGCAAGTGAACTGCTGGATTGCACGGTGAGAAGGTGGCCAATTAATATAGAAATGTCTGATCATTGGAATAGATTAAATCAAGGCTAAAAAATGAAATTAGTTTTTGGAAAGGATCATTGCCTTGGGCACCAACATGATTCAGGAAGCACTCGCACTTTGCACTTTGGTCCAGAGCAGGCCAGCAATCAGGTTAGGTTGGCAATCCCAAATACCTCATCTGCCAACTGACAGCAGCAGATCTGGACACTGGTGGAAAATGGTAGTTCAATTATTTCTGTACAACTCCTGGGACAGTAAGAGAAAGTGCTACCTTGGATGAGAATGCAGTGAGTATAGGTAACTCTCTCCCTGGGTTTGGATATGGTGATTAAGGCTCAGGCAGCAACATACCACCACCACTGCAAAGAGTATCTGAAAAGATGTGTGAAACTTCATTTCAAAAGGTAGAACAACGGCTAAATGCAAGATCTTGTCTGAAGCATGAAGATAATGCACATCAAGGAAATACCAAGAGAAGGTAACACAATATAAAGCCTGGGACACTAATGAAGCACCTTGATAGGAAATGAAAATGTGACACCTTCAGAATGACTTTGGTATGTGATGTTAACTAGGAATATATTTTCAGATAAAAGTTACATTGAGGATAGTAATCAAAAGTCAAAGATCTACAGTGCAGACTATCCAGATGCCAGTCAATAATGGCTGGATATACAATACATTGTCTTAACCATGGTTCAACAATAGAATTTGGTTTTGCATCACAATGCCAATGAATTACTGGGGCAGATGGTATCAATTACATGAGCATCTGTGAGATTGAGAAAAAGACTGGTAAAGATCCAAAATGGTCAAAGAATTGGATCAGTGTAAACTATCTCAGATGAAAAAGATTTTTGAAGTTCAAGGCCAATGGGAGAAGATCCATTATGTGGTGCTTGTCAATTATATTACTTTTGGACAGTGATCTAGCTATTTCAGAACAATGAGACTATTCACAAACCAATTTAGCAAGCATCTCAGAGGAATTGCTTGTCATTTGTTGAAAGAGCTACATCACAAGACTTTCCGAACAATAGTTCTAACAATACACGAACAAGTCAATAAGCAAAAGGATGAACACAAGGCGAGTCAAGTGGCATTACCTCTGGCACTGATGAGACAATGTGAGCTATGGGCGAGAGCTGAGCATATCTACAAGACTCATTGTTTTCAAAACTACTGAATGAAATTAATCAACTGCAAATTGATTTCTATGTTTTAAGAGGGCTGCGTTATATTGTGTAGTCAATTGAAAAGCTTTGCTAGATGTCACAACAGGTATGTACTGACTGATGTTTATCAAATACAGTTTCACTGGTGTGCAATTAGATACTGAAAATACTTAGTGGAGTTAATGTCAGAAAAGATTAATTCATAACTTCAAGGAATGGTGAGTGAAAAGGAATGGTAAGTGAAAAGAAGGGTATGGTGTCTAAAAGGAGTCAGGATGAAGGCAGACATGCATAGTTGGAGAATTTTATACAGTGTGCTCTGAATGGTATATTTGTGAGTATGTGTATATACACACACACTGAACTTTTTTCTCTCTTGTTTTTATATTGTTTACAGTGTACTATGTTTACATATTATGTTGTGCTGCTGCAAGTAAGAATGTCATTGTTTTATCTGGGACATGACAATAAAACACTCTTGACTCTTAACTAAGTGTAGCCACTAAATTCTTGGTTTCCAGTTGAGCTTATAGGACAATATTACAATCCCAACTATAATTGGCACCTTCTTAATATCTTGAGTGGGGGTAGGGGTAAAAACTTCATTGGGGTCATCAGGTGGGCACCCTCTGGAAGTTGTCCTGCCTTTACCAAAGGGGTGGTGTTCGAGAAACCAGGCGTTGGGGGAAGGGAGGGCATTGTTGGTAGTTCTCCTTCCTTCCGAGGTAATCGCCAGTTGTCGCAGGACCTGATTGTGCCTCCAGGTGTAGCGGCCTTGTGAAAGACTGGTTTTGCAGCCAGTGAGGATGTGCCTTAATGTTGCTGGGGTTTGGCAGTGAGAACAAGATGGATCTTCTCAAAACCACTTGTTTAGGTTCTTGGGTGTGGGAAGAACATTGTAGGTGGCTCTGATGATGAAGCTAAGACAGCTTCCTTCCAGCTCCCGCAGATCCTTCGAGGTAAGCTTACGATGCTCCAGGTTTTCCCAGTAGTCCACTGGCCCTGTTTGGACTGTAAGACTGCCTGTGCACATCTCTCTGCCTCTTCTTGCTGACGGACCTCAGCAACTACCAGCTTTCTTCTCTGGGTGGATGTTGCCTTGTGCCATGTGGGCCGACTTGTCCTGAATCCAATCCCACCTCTTCCCTGCTGCACCTGTCCTACAATGTCTCCATGCCTGAGTGCAGATTTTGCTTGCTGTACAGCCTCTGATGGGGTCCACTTCCTCCCAGTTGCCAGTCTGGGAGCAGCCGCGCATACCGCATCATCTTGAGACTCGGTCAGGGTCATGTCCAGCCTCACTTTGGTGCATTTGTATTTTTCTGTGAGGCTAGAGACAGGCAGTTACAGAGCGATGTGTCCATACAAGTCGATATTGCTGAGGCAACGCGGGAGTCCAAGCCACTTCTTGATATAGGAACTGACTGTCCTCTCCAGCTTCTCGACTTTGGTGATGGGGACCACGTAGACCGTCTGAGGCCACATCAGACGGGGGGGGGGGGGGCAATCCAAACTGCAGGCACCACAGTTTCAGCTTACTGGGAAACGAGGTCCTGACTACGCTAGCAAGGCCTTTGATGGTTTTTTCCCCTCAGTTGGTCACACTGGTCTGAATCTTTGAGACTTGCATTGTACCACCGTCCTAAACTCTTGACTGGCAGCTCTGACACAATCGGAATGGGTGTTTCATCAATGTGGAATCGCTTGTCTACAATTCTTACTCTGATGGTGGATATGCTCCTGTATTTGCTGGGTTTCAACTTCATCCAGGCCCATGTTATGTCCGCATGAAGCTTTTCCAGCAGGCACTTGGTACATGCAAAGATTGAGGTCATGTCATCCATGTAGGTGTGAATGGGGGGTAGCCACTGCCCAGACTGCAACCACTCTCCTCCTACGACCCACTTGGAAGCTTGAATGATCACTTCCATCGCCGTGGTGAAGGCTAGTGGGGAGATGGTGCATCCTGCCATTATTCCCACTTCCAGTGATTGTCATGAGGTTGTATATTCTGTTGTAGTAACACAGAATTGCAAATCTTGGAAGTAGTTTCTGACCAGGTTTGTAATTGTCTTTGGCACATGGAAGAACTCAAAGGCTGTCCATAGGTGAGAATAGGGAACAGATTCAAAAGCATTGGATAGGTCCAGGAATAAGACATGCAGATCTCATCCTTACCTTTTTGCAGACTGGATTTGATGCTATATCGTGCTTGTGTGTTCTAAGCATCCAGACAAGCCTGGTATACCAGCTTTCTGTGCTGAAATGTCAATCAGGTTGTTCTGTTGCGGGTAGGTTATCATCCTTTGAGCAACAATGCTAAAGAAGATCTTCCCTTCAACATTCAAGAAATTTGCGGGAATTGGTCGATGCTTGAGGCATAATTTTCCTTGGTGATCACCACTCCCCCTGCTCTTCACCATGCTTTAGGAATGGTTAGCTTTTTCCATGCTGTCTTCATTTGCCTCCATAGGAACTGTAGAACATTTGGAGCATTTTTATGTAGCCAGTATGGAACTCCGTTTGGACCTGGAGCTAAAGCTGCCTCTGCCTTCCTTACGGCTTTCTCGACTTCGCTCCACCTTGGGAGGCTGTCGTCCAACTGGTGTTCTAGTTGAGGAATAGGTGGCATGTCTGGAGGTATCCCCCTCTGCTCAAATCTTTGGTTGTCTGTGTACGTTGATTTCAGGTGGTTCTCCAATTCCCTCTTTGACACCGCTCTTTTCCTTTGAGAAGAGCCCTTTCACAAATCTGAAGGAATCCTTGTAGAAGGATGTTCTTGCCCTCTCTTTCTTCTTGCATCGTGTTCTGAGGGTTTCTGCTCTCCGCAGTCTTCCCAGGCGTTCCTTTAGATCTGCTTGCAGGAGGTTGATGCCCACTCTTTCCTCCAGTGAGGATTTCCTCCACCGTTTCCTCAGGTCCCTTCTCTCTTTGAGTAGGCGCTCGATTTCTCGCTGCCTTCCGAGCTTGGGAGGGGTAGTTGTTTCCTTCATTTTGGTTTCAAACCTTTCTGCCATGCAGAAGTAGATCAGATCACTAATTTTCTCCAGTTTCGTCTCCACTGTTCCTTGAAGTCAATCTAGGATCTTACTAAGGTCTGCGTCAATTGTTGCCCACTCTTTCTTGCTGTTGGACTTTGGCCACTTCACATGATGTCTGTAGCCTTGCATGTTCTTCTCCAAAGTAATGTATTAAATAACAACATACACTTTGGACTACTATCAATTACCGTTAAAAACTACGAGGCTCTGTGATGAGTTTGATCTGGACAGTTTATTCAGGTGACATCAGAAGATGGTGATCCCAAAGGATGCAAAATAATGCATTCAGTTCTGAAAGTAACTATTTTGTAGCAATAAAAACAGAAAGGAATATGTGACCAGATGTGTACAATGACTATCTGTAGAAGTGATGATTGGAATTACCGGGGCCCGAGCTGGATCTTTCAAAATGTCAAGTGCAACTACCAATGAATAGTTCAGTGAACAAAAAGACCAAGAGATTAAGCAATATTATTGGTTGAATTTATAGCTGCATCCTGATGCAAATAAATAACTGATTGTACAATTTTATATATGTAAATAATTGAAGATTGGAAAGAGTTTATTATTTTTATATTAGAAGGGCGATCAGTATTTTTTATGAGAGTATAAATTTATCTTCAAGAACTGCATTACCATCTGGTATGATTTTGATGTATTGTTTTACCAGATATGGCTGTGTAGTTAAGAGTCATTGCCTTCAAATAAAGGGTGATCTATTGCTCGTTCTGCCTCTTATTTGCCGACAGAAGCAACATCGCAAAATAGCAGTTAGAGATTATTGAAGATCGGACATTGTGTAAATTGGGGTGGGAAGGTCAGAAAATTGTGCCGGAAGAGAACCACAAAGCAGAGGACAAGCAGGCTACTGAAATGGGTATCACTGTAGAACAGAATCACGGTTTGAAACTGGAATTTGATGAGGGTTGAAATTAATTTCAGAGAACAAAGGAATTCTTAATTAATTTAAATCACAAGACAACAGTAAACAAATGATCATAGCATTTAATTAAATAATGGGGATCGAATGAATAGGTAAAGGATACCAACATTAAAGGGATCTAAATTGCATTAAACTATTAATTCTTAAACAATAATCAGGTAAACTGAAAATATAATGAGATTTTTTGGTTTAAAATAGAAAGAGACAGGATCAGGGATACAGAGCAAATGGGAAGCTGAGAATTTTATGAGTTGATTGTCTGATAGCTACAGAGAGCTCAAGATGACAATAAGGTGGACTGACTACCTATCTACCAAGGTAGGAAGACATCAGGAAGGGAGGAATGAGCTGGTTTTCAGCATTCTCAGTGCTGACAGTACAGAAGCTGATCATTGAACTGACTGCACAAGGAGCGGAGCAAAGTACTGTAATGCATTATCACAGAGGAACCCATCTTCATGAGGATGGTCTGGTAATGCAAGTCTTGCATGGCATGTGCCAGGTTGAAAATAACGAAATGGATACATGTCACTCTTTAAACAGAAACATGGAAAATAGGTACAGGAGTAGACTATTCGGCACTTTGAGCCAGCACCGCTATTCAATATGATCATGGCTGATCATCCTAAATCAGTCCCCTGTTCCTGTTTTCACCCCATATTCCTTGATTCCATTAGTTCCAAGAGTTATATCTAACTCACTCTTGAAAACATCCAGTGAATTAGCCTCCACTGCCTTCTGTGGCAGAGAATCCACACCAGGTGGCGCCACCAGCAGTGGCTGCCTTGCCAACAGTCTGTCTGCCCTTTCTTCTGTTTTTGTGATTTTAAGTATGTGGTAAAAGTATGTTTTAGTGTTCCTTGGTTTGTTTTATGTGGGGGGTGGGTGGTGGGGTTGGGGGAAACATTTTTTTCAATCTCTCACCTCGACGATTTATTTCCTTATCGTGTCTGCGTCCCCACTGTGGCCTAACATCGTGGAGTGGTGCGGCCTTTCCTGGAGACCGACCCAGCACTCCAAGCCGCAGGAGTCTGCGTAACTTTAACATCGCGGAGCTTGTGATCCCTTTGCCGGGGATCGAAGTTGCAACCACGGGGCCTGTGGACTTTAACATTGTGAAGCCAGCAGTGTCTCTGGACTCGGGAGCTCCATGCCACGGAGGTCCATCCGCCCCGACACGGGAGTTTCGATCACAATGGGGGCGTCGATCGTCGGCTGCGAGGGCTTTGATCACCCCAACTGCGGATGGTTTGACTGCCCCGACCGCGGAGAAGAAAAGGAAGAAGATTGAACTTCCATCAGTGAGGAATGTGGAATCCATTGTGATGGATGTTTATGTAAACTTTTAATGTACGTGGGTGTGTTTTTGCTTGCTTGTTGCTTTTCACTTCGTAAGGCTGTATGGTAACTCAAATTTCACTGTAACTTAACTGGTACAAGTGATAATAAACTGACCTTGAAACCTTGACCTTGAAACATTAAGATTCACAAATTTCTGGGTGAAAAAGTGTTTCCACATTTAAGTCTTAAATGTCCTACTCCTTATTCTAAAACTATAATCCCTGGTTCCTGACTCGCACAGGATCAGGAACATTTTTCCTGCATCTCGCCTTTCCAATCCATTTAGAATTTTATACGATTCTATAAGATCTCCGGTAAGAGGAAGGGAATGGCTCAAAGACATTAGTTAGTTTATTATTATTGTCATGTGTACGATGTGCAATGAAAAGCTATTCTTCGCATGCTATCCAATAAAAAACTATACATGAATACGATCAAGCCATCCACAGTGTACCGAAGGATAAAGGGTACAGTGTTTAGTGAAGTATGGTTCAGGATAGTTCAAATAATGTAGTATGGACATCTGCAGACATAATTTCACGGGACAAGGTTGAAGAGCAGTACCTTAAAAAGTTCAAAGGCATGTTATGGTTGTCAGAGGAGGTTCAATGGTTCCTTGAGAAGATAGAGTAAATGTGGATCTGCCTGGAGCATCATAGCTATCCCTAGTTTCCCGATGCCTGGAAAACTCACACTGCAACAGCCGATTTTAAACTTGACTCTTCAATGCTGGATAACAATCCATTTGAAATGTGCAGATTAACTGTCTTCTCTTCATAGCCCTCTTTATCACCACACGACATTACAATGGGACAAAAGCCATCACCATAAAAAGAATCACAAATTGCTGGGGTAACTCAGCGGGTCAGGCAACATATCTGGAGAACATGGACCGGTGATGTTTCGCCTCAGGACATTTTTCTAATTTCCAACCACTTTGTGTCCTTTTTTGTAAACCAGCGACTCAGATTCTTGATTCTACCATAAAATGGCAATGGGAAGTGGCTGATTAGAATTATATTTAGCACATTTTATCATTTAGCACCTACCCAGACTCTTCTTATGAGTGATGGGGTTTTAAAATGTTGCACTGAATGTCTCGGTTAATAACTGAGGATGCCATATGCTTAACAATTTGATCTGCAGCCTGCAAAGATCTGTATATGTGAATAACCAGGTGCCTCATTTCCGGAATCTTTTTTAAAAATGCACTGTATAATATGTTCTTACAATCTCATCCCATTCCTCTACCAAAAATTATTACTTTGAATTTTTTTGCTTCCTCTACATCACTCATCACTGTTTATAACATTTGCAAAATGTCACATTTTTTAAAACTTTGAAATCCTGCTTCCAAGAATGGTGCCATCATTAATACTACTTGAGGAATCAGGAAGTCCTCATAGCGACACACACATAACACCTCTCTACCCTTCAGTCTTAAAATACACAGTTTATTACCATCCGTTGCTTTGTTGCTCAATCAATTTTGCATGTATTCTTTCACCGACCCTTTAATTCACTGACTTTGATTTTGCTAAAAATGTCAGTATGCGGCAGTCATGGTACATATGGTTCATTTCCATATCAAAGAATGAGCCTCAAGAAAAGCCTTGTAAATGTGCAAACCTTAATATGCCTGTAATATGAAATAAGAGCGTTTCATCTGAACTTTTTGGATAATGGCCATACAATTGCCACACAGTTGAAAGCAATATGATACCAAGGACCCAGAAGGTTCTTAGACACAAAATGCTGGAGTAACTCAGCAAGACAGGCAGCATCTCTGGAGAGAAGGAATGGGTGATGTTTTGGGTTGAGATCCTTCTTCAAACTGAAAGTCACGGAAACATAGAAACATAGAAAATAGGTGCAGGAGTAGGCCATTCGGCCCTTCGAGCCTGCACCACCATTCAATATGATCATGGCTGATCATCCAACTCAGTATCCTGTTCCTGCCTTCTCTCCATACCCCCTGATCCCTTTAGCCACAAGGGCAACATCTAACTCCCTCTTAAATATAGCCAATGAACTGGCCTCAACTACCTTCTGCGGCAGAGAATTCCAGAGATTCACCACTCTCTGTGTGAAAAAAGTTTTCCTCATCTCGGTCCTAAAAGATTTCCCCCTTATCCTTAAACTATGACACCTTGTTCTGGAACTATGGAACAAGAGATTTTCTACTTTCCAGAAGGTTCTTGCCATGTGCCCAATGAATAGAAATTCTAGACACAGTGGGTCAGGAGGCCTCGACCCTCTGAGTTACTCCAGCACTTTGTGTCTTTTTCTGTCAACCAATAGCTCCTTGCGTATCAAAACAAATTCTAACTGTTGTGGATTTAAAATATTCCCATTGCTTACTTCCATTTTTAACAAGACTTTTTATTATAAAGGCACTGATGATAAATCACCAGTAGTTCACAAAAGACCTCTGCTCCTGGACAATCTGGCAGCAATGATCGTATCTAAGAAGCACAATAGCTTTCCACTGTTCAAGAATACATTTTGTTTGTTGTGTATCATGAAGGGGAGCCAGTGTTTAATCAAAAGGGCATCTTCTTCTTCTTGATAGGCAGTTCAGTATGTATATGTTCCTGGTGTCTGACTTAGAAGCGGTTCATTAATACGTTCAGTTTAGCGAACATAATTGTCTTTTGAAAAAATTAAAGCTATTTACTTGATCAAGAGCATTTAATTTGTCTGATTAATACTTGGAAGGCTCAAATCCATTCACATTGAGCCACACCCCAACCTTTTGCATTTCCTTCACTGTTTCATATCCTGATCCCAAGAAAATTCATGCAACAACATTGAATTCGATAGCAGGCTATTAATTATTTAATCACATCAGTAAAATTACCCCTCTTTTTCGCCATGTGTAATACATTCTTCTACTTCTATTTAGGATGGAAATTTAATATCAAGTTGCATGCCTCCATTAATAAAACCAAGGATGTCATACACTTATCAATTATCCTGCAAGCTTCAATGGTTATTGTATGTGAAGCTCATTCTTTCCATGTCCCATTTACAGGTAAACTATTTTATATCTCTCACCTCTCATTCTTTTGTCCACCGTACATTACATTGCAATTTACCCATTAAATTGAATCTGTCAGAGAATCAAGTATGAACACAGTACACAGTGGATGACGTTTCCAACACTATTTCTTTACTTGAGCACAGCTCTGCTCCAAGTTCTGTCCAGCCTGCCCATTTGTCAATGCAGCTCGGGATTTTATATGCATGTAATATGGCTCTGACTCTCAGCAGCCGAGAAGAGTTATGATGGAGAGGCAAAAGAGTGTTGGAGAAGTGGCAGCAAATCTCTCCTAGAATTAATAAATGATCCCCGGTGTTAAAAATCACATTCAGGTTGTCGTCATTAATAATTGGAATGGGACAGAATGGAAAAAAAACCTTAAAAAAAAAAAATCAGGTAAAAGACTCAAACTCTGCGGCTGGGTAAATGTCAAATCAAATAAGGTTTGGTAAATTATTGAAGGTATAAAGAAAATAGAATTTGACAACTAAACTGCCGCAGGATTAAAACTTTCTTCCACGACAATATTTTAATCTGACATGAGGAAAAACTTTTTCACCCAGAGAGTTGTGAATCTGTCGAATTCTCTGCCACAAAAGGCAGTGGAGGCCAATTCACTGGATGTTTTCAAAAGAGTTAGATTTAGGTCTTCGTGCTGAGGGAATCAAGGGATGTGGGAAAAAGCCGGGATGGGGTATTGATTTTGGATGATCAGCCATGATTATATTGAATGGCGGTGCTGGTTGAAAGGGCCGAATGGCCTACTCCTGCAGGAACTCAAAATCAAATCATGTGGGAATACTTTGGCACGAGAGCTTGCTGAAACCAAGGCAGAGCTTTTGAGACTTAAAAAAGCACACAGACAATTGCTGTTTCGTGGCAGTAAGAAAAAGAGGAAAACTGTTTCAATTCACCAGTACAGAAAAGTTCATGAAAATTTAAAGGACAGGGAAGAGGATGTGAGGCGCCTCGAATTTGACATTCATGTCCTCAAAGAAACAATCGAAACTCTGCAGGCTGCCAGTATTGTCAAGGCAAGGGTGGGCCAGAAAACTTGCTCCTCAACAACAAGGATGCATGTGTTTGACTGTATTGTAAACAAAACTCCCACAGCAAACATTCCAATCCTGATAAGCCAGTTCTACAAGCGGAGTGGACTTCATCTGGATCATGTTCCTCGACGCAGTGCAGTTGAAGTTATGGCCCGAGAATTGGGACCTATTGCTGAGTTGCAAACAGCAGAGATGCTCCTAGCAACAAAGGGTTTAACTGTGGGTTTTGATGCAACCACCCAGGAAGAGACCCACATTAACAGTGTTCATTTCACCACCACAGACAAATGTCTCTCTGCAGCATTCGTTGACTTGGCTGGTGGGACTGCTGAGGACTATGCACAATATATTTGCGAAGCAATTGACAATGTGTAAAACTTACACTTATTTCACTGAGCAAGCAAATTTTCAAGATACCAGACAAAAGATAATCAACAACATTTCAAACACAATGAGTGACAGGTGTGCAGCTAATCGTGCTGCTATTAGGATTGCGAGTAGTGAGTGGGGTAAATCTTTGAACGAGCTCTACTGCCACTTGCATCCTCTTGACTCCATTGCTACATCAGTTCGCTCAGCCCTCAAAATGCAGAAACAATTTGGAGGACAATTCTTGTTTGGGAAAGACTATCTAGCAGTAAATGCCATTCTGCAGATGAGTAAACTTCGGTACAAAAACGGAAAATGGTACCCAAAAGGATTTGTCGCATGTTTAGATGACAGGAACATCGCCCGAGGTGTCCTCCCACGGTACCGTGGCAACAGATTGCACATACTGTTTCATATTTGTCGGACAGTGTGACAACATGCCCTCTGGTGCTTATTGATCTCCCCCTGGAGATTCCTTTTCACTATGTACTGCCACTTGGTATTTGGCCCACGGTTTCATCAACCTTGTCCAAATCTATTTGCCTTCCACTTGCTCTTCCATAGATTTGTGGGAGTCAGTCAGGATCCACCCTAGGTTTGAGTTTATGCTAGATTTAGGCCATTAGGCTCTTTCGTCTGTAGCGCTTCTATCCATAACCTCTCTGCTCTCTTCCGTCTCCCTGTTGTCCAATTTATGTTTGTTTCCAGGCCCATGATCTCGAGGGACTGTATCCCATGTTGCTGGAAGTGTCTGCTAATTGGTCCCCCCTTGTGATGTTGCTGAGGTGTCCTGTCAGTCTGACTCTGATGCTGTTACCTGTTTCGCCTGTGTATAGTAAGTTACACTCTTTACATCTAATTGCATACACCACATTCTTTTGCTCACAGGTTATCCTCTGTGCTATCTGGCCTCTCTTCCCTGTCACACTGTTCTCTATGTTTTTGGCTATTACCAAGTGGGTGCAGGCTCCACACCGTATCTGCCCACAGCCCGAGCCTGTGTGTAGACTTGTACTGACCAGGATGTCCTTCAGATTTTTAGCCCTCTTGAATGCTGACATTACTCTATACCCCTTTAGTGTGGCAAATCCCCTTTGGAATTGTTCAAAACAGCCCTTGACTATTTTGTGGGCCTGGACAGCCATCTTGCCATATCCAATTATTAGTGGCAAGTTCAGTGTCGTCCCCGGCCTAGGTCTGGGCCCTTGTATGCTTTTTAGAAAATCTGACTTAATGTGTCTTAATTTCCGTTTACAGTAACCTCTTGTACATATATGGTGGAAGCGGGTCAGTTGTGACTTAACGACACCCCTGAAGGTGTGTTTTGGGTTAGGGCAGTAGGGTTAGGGTTAGGTTGTGATTTGTCGGACAGTGGGACAACATGCCCTCTGATGCTTATTGATCTCCCCCTGGAGATTCCTTTTCACTATGTACTGTCACTTGGTATTTGGCCCATGGTTTCATCACCCTTGTCCAAATCTATGGTATACCTGGTTGTGTTCTAAAAACCTGTGCGGACCAACTGGCTGGAGTTTTTACGGACATTTTCAACCTCTCACTCTGAGGTCTGAGGTTACCACCTGCTTCAACAGGGCATCAATTATACCAGTGCCCAAGAAGAGTAAGGTGATGTGCCTCAATGACTATCGACCTGTGGCACTAATGCCTGTGGTGATGAAGTGCTTTGAGAGGTTGATCATGGCACAAATCAACTCCTACCTTGACAAAAACCTGGACCCACTGCAGTTCGCTTACCGCCACAACAGATCAACGGTGGATGCAATCTCGCTGGCCCTCCACTCCGCTCTGGACCACTTGGACAGCAAAAACTCATATGTTAGGCTGTTATTCATTGATTACAGCTCGGCATTTAATACAATCATCCCCTCCAAGCTGGTTACCAAACTCGCAGAACTGGGTCTCTGCGCATCCCTCTGCAATTGGATTCTTGGCTTCCTCATTCTCAGACAACAGTCTGCTCGTATTGGTGGAAATGTGTCAGACTCGATAACAGCATGGGAGCACCTCAAGGCTGCGTGCTCAGCCCCCTGCTGTACTCACTCTATACTCATGACAGCGTAGCCGGTCATAGTGCGAACTCCATCATCAAGTTCGCTGACGACACCACTGTTGTGGGAAGTATCACTGATGGGGATGAGCCAGAGTATAGAAGAGAGATCGAGCAACTGTCCATATGGTGCCAGCGCAATAACCTGGCCCTCAACACCAGCAAAACCAAGGAACTTATTGTGGACTTTGGAAGGAGTAGGATGGGGACCCACAATCCATTTATATCAATCCATTTTATGGTTGAAAGGGTCAAGAGCTACAAATTCCTGGGTGTGCACATCTCTGAAGATCTTTCCTGGTCCGAGAACACTAATGCAATTATTAAGAAAGCACATCAGCGCCTCTACTTCCTGAGAAGATTACGGAGAGTCGGTTTGTCAAGGAGGACTCTCTCTAACTTCTCCAGGTGCACAGTAGAGAGCATGCTGACCGGTTGCATCCTGGCTTGGTTCAGCAACTTGAGCGCCCTGGAGGGAAAATACTACAAAAAGTAGTAAACACTGCCCAGTTCATCATCGGCTCTGACCTTCCTTCCATCATGGGAATCTATCGCAGTCGCTGCCTCAAAAAGGCTGTCAGTATCATCAAGGACCCACACCATCCTGGCCACACATTCATCTCCCTGCTACCTTCAGGTAAAAGTAACAGGAACCTGAAGATTGCAATGACCAGGTTCAGGAATAGTTACTTCCCCACAGCCATCAGGCTATTAAAATTGGCTCGGAAAAAACTCTGAACATTAATATCCCATTATCTGTTATTTGCATTTCATCAGTTTATTTATTCATGTGTGTGTATATCTATATAATGGTATATGGACACACTAATCTGTTTTGTAGTCAATGCCTACTATGTTCTTTTGTGCTGAAGCAAAGCAAGAATTTCATTGTCCTATCAGGGACACATGACAATAAACTCACTTGAACTTGAACTTGACTTTGTTGCACTGCTGAATAGCAGAACATCCTGAGGGGGGTTGAAAAGCGCCACCCAGGCTGAGGCAAAAGTAGACTTCGGATATTGGGCTTACTTGGCAAATATCTGACTGGGCTTTGGATGAAGTGCTTCTATACTTCAAGCCAGAATCAGGTCAACCATGTTGATGGCATCAAAGTGGTTAAAGGGGTGATTGCTGCTCTAAAGGAAGCCACAGAAAATCCAGAGAACTTGATATTGGCAAGGGAAGATTTCTTCGGTGAGGAGGTACATCTTGACGCCACATTGACAAAACTTCGGGAGCTACCAGTACATCCACAGTTCAGTTCAAAGATGAGGAGCTGTCTTCAAGCTGTCATCACTGTGTTGGAGAGGCAGTAAAGTAAATACTTTGAACTTGATGGAACTGAGAAACTGAAGGAGGAGACTGCAACAGCAAGATCGCACAACATTGGTGCGGAGGAGATAATGGCGATGTTTAGCTCATCGAAACAGAAATCTCCCAATGCCACCATGTGTTATTTGTCATGTAGGATGCGGGCCTGCAAGAATAAAACAGTCAATTACCTTGATAATCTCGAGGAGCATCGTAGGGAGGAGGTGCTCTGTAAGGCAGTGACATGGGGGAGAGTGCAGAGGAACAGACGGAAGAAAAAACAGAAGGAATTGAGAGCAGAAATCATCAAGCAACAGAAAGGCAAGGAGCATGCTCGAGACACGAAAGAGGAAAAACCTAGGGAAAAAATTGAAAGAGACCGATTTAAACAGCATTCGCAGAGATTATCCGAATTTGGACTACTCCAAATGTGATGATCTACAGGACATTCTTAATGGGAAACTAGTGGGCAGAAAGGCATGTCAAGCATGGTTTGAAGAGCAAAAACGTGTAGTTTACAATGCCAAAATTGAAAAGTTGAGGAAAAACAAAGTGTACAGTGTTGCTTATTGGTTGCAATCTGAGGAGTATGATGATGCTACTGATTTTGATATACCAACGTACCAGCTATCAACTGATCTTCTCCATAAAGACTTGGTATTTTGCTTGAAATTGTAAATTATTTACCTATCTATAATGGACTTACAGCATATAATACAATAATATTAAAGTTCTGATCTTGAGAATATCACATTTTTGAATTTTCAAAGCAGTCTGGTTGTTTATTACTATTTCCGTCACAATGGTCAATTTTGTAATTAGTTACAATTAAGTAACTAACTAATTATATGCTTTAATTTCAGGTCATCCAAGTCATTTCAGGTCATCAGGATTGTTTCAGAATGCTTCAATCCATGATAACTGAAAATTTCATTCATTTCTCTTAATTTTTAAGAATGTTATGGGCTTTTGACTGTCCTCAATCACAGCTTTTGTGTTAAGTCAATGAAAGAGCAATAGGGAACAAGGTGTTAATTTCCGAGTATGAAAATGGCCATAACATTTTTAAATACTGAAGATATGAAAGTGAATTGGGTGTCAAATTAAACTTCTTTTTATGCTTTATCTGATGGTATAAATTTCAGACTTGAGTTTTAAAATCTCAAAATTCTGTAACATTGCTACATTCCCTGTCAGTCAAAAGGGAACAAAATACATTAATCTACTTAAAGGTTTTTGATTTGATATTCTTTAGATTACAGAATAAGGAACATGCTCAATCTAAAAGATGCAATGTGACATTACAATAATAATATTGGAATTATTCTAGAAGAGGTTATATAGCTTATTCAAAACACAATTACTTTCACAAAGTGCTGGAGTAATTCATTGAGTCAGACAGTATCTCTGGAAAACAGAAATAGGTGACCTTTCGGGTTGGGACTAGAAGTTACTCCATCACTTTGTATCATTGTTTGGTAAACCAGCGCCAGCAGTTCCTAGTTTCTGAAATTTCTTTCACATTCTGTCGAGCAGGAATAAAAACAGCAAGTTTGTCTTTTGGTACAGTTTCAAGGTGAGATGTTGCAGACTAGTGATAAACATTACATTTTCTTTTTACTGAACAAAGATTCAAGGTTTAATCCCATAGCCAGTGAAAAAGGGCTCCCATAGCCAGTGAAAAAGGGCATAATGATTCAATCCTACTGCATGAAGCACTAATTTCTCCCAGATTTCTAATTTAACTAAAGGTTTGTTATTTAGACAGAATAGTAACTGGTCATAATCCAATGGATTATAAAACAATAAAATTAAAGCTTCAAAGGTGCTTTTATTGTTACACGTGCAAATGCAGTGAAATTAATTTCTTGCATATGGTCCAGTGCAGTATTGTCATACCCAAGCACAACCAGATTAGCAAAATGTACAGATATGGTCTACTGAGCCCGCCTGCAAGAGGTGCCATTTGGCACCATTTTCAAAGTCCAGTGCAAGCAATCTCCAGGCAGCTGTGGGCCTCCAGCCATCACCTTTCCTGGACGTGTGGATCCAGCGAACGAACATCCCTCTCCTCCTCCGTCCAGCTTGATCACCGGGAGCGCCTCCCACAGCGCCGGCCTTACTCCTCGCCCATCATCGTCATAGACACCGGGTCCATTCTCCCAGTCTCTGGTCTTCAGGGGATGAGCAGGAACCAGCTCGGTGGCTCCCTCCCTTCAGGTCGCAGCACACAGGGTCTTGCATTTGTCCACAGGGGACGAGCAGGGACTGACTCGGCGACTGACCTACCCCCTCCTGCAAGCCGCAGTGGTCTAAATAGCTAGGGTCCTTGCTCCGAGCGCAAAGAATGTTGGTAAGAAGAAGAAAAAGCCCACATTCTGCTGGGATAATGAGACTAAGAACAGACACGGCATCTGACAATTACATCAAAAATGCAACACATTAATTACATGAAATTGCATGAAGTGCTTTTCAACTGGTGCAGTTCATTTTGCCTCATTGACCGAGATGAAATTATAACCCTAAATGTCAGTAAGAGCAAAGGTATCCTGATTCTCACATTCTAAGATCATTAAAAGCAAAGTGTTTGGTTTGCCTTTTGAATATGGACATAAAAAGGCAAACCAAACACAGGGGTTATTTTTTTTTTAATTTACAGGAGTGATATGAAAAGAAGATTGTTCACGTCAGCTCAATTCAACAACATTTGCCATTAAAACAACCATAAGACGCCAAGGAAAGGTAATAGTGATTAATTGCAGGGTCAATAATATTTCATAGCTTTAATGGAAGATTGAGGGCAATAAAAGACTAGCTGTGGACCAATAAAAGTTGCCTCAGAAAAGATTCATCATTGTTTATATGAATTTTCAGATGTTTTGTTAAGGTTCACACTGCAGATTACTTTGGAGGACAGATTTTTACCCAGTTGGTTGACAGAAAAAAATTGATTGCACCTTCATTAACAGTGATGTTCTGTGTGAAGACAGGTCGATGGTGGAGTTATGAAAGAACCTATGTTAGAAGTATCATAGGTCACATTTAACACCAAGGATCTAACTGAAAGACAAATATTATACAAGATACTAAGGGAACACTACTGCTCTCCTTATTGTTTACAGCCACTTAATGCAACATTTTCCAGTATGATATTGTAATTACCCACAGATATGTGATATACCGAGCTATATTCCCCACATAATATTGTGTATATTACGGCTTTTTGTGCAAGGATTATATTTGATTTCAAGATCATTAACACAACTCAGAGCTGCAGTCTTACTGTGCCAGTAACTATGGTACAAACCTCACATCTACTGTTGTTTATGTGGACATAGACAATAGACAATAGGCGCAGGAGTAGGCCATTCGGCCCTTCGAGCCAGCACCACCATTCAATGTGATCATGGCTGATCATCCCCAATCAGTACCCCGTTCCTGCCTTCTCCCCATATCCCCTGACTCTGCTTTTATTAAGAGCCCTATCAAGCTCTCTCTTGAAAGCATCCAGAGAACCTGCCCCCACCACCCTCTGAGGCAGAGAATTCCACAGACCCACCACTCTGTGAGAAAAAGTGTTTCCTCGTCTCCATTCTAAATGGCTTACTCCTTATTCTTAAACTGTGGCCCCTGGTTCTGAACTCCCCCAACATCAGGAACATGTTTCCTGCCTCTAGCGTGTCCAAGCCTTTAACAATCTTATTTGTTTCAATGAGAATCCCTCTCAACCTTCTAAACGCCAGAGTGTACAAGCCCAGCTGCTCCATTCTCTCAGCATATGACAGTCCCGCCATCCCGGGAATTAACCTTGTAAACCTATGCTGCACTCCCTCAATAGCAAGAATGTCCTTCCTCAAATTAGGGGACCAAAACTGCACACATTGCTCAGGTGTGGTCTCACTAGGGCTCTATACAACTGCAGAAAAACCTCTTTGCTCCTATATTTGATTCCTCTTGTTATAAAGGCCAACATGCCATTTGCTTTCTTCACTGCCAGTTGTACCTGCGTGCTTACTTACATAGACTGATGTACCAGGACCCCCAGATCCCGTTGTACTTCCCCTTTTGCATGTACTCGTTGTGGCCATCTGGACTTCAGAAAGTGACCTGGGTTCCTCCCACATCCCTTAGATACGTGGGTTTAATTTAGAGATACAGCGCAGACAGCTCCCATAGTTGAGGTCGAGCCCAGGACTCTGGCACTGTAAGTGCTGTAAGGCAGCAACCCTAATGCTGGTTGGTAAGCAACTTAGGCACCATAGATTGTCCCGAGTGTATATATCATTTTGTAAAATCACAGTGTGGAAATGTGGGTATAATAAAATGGGGTTCATATGGAGTCAAAGAGTGATACAGTGTGGAAACAGGCCCTTCAGCCCAACTTGCCCACACCGACCAACATGTCCTAGCTGCACTAGTCCTACCTGCCTACTTTGGTCCATATCCCTACAACCCTGTCCCTATCCATGTATCTGCCTAACTTCTTAAATGTTGGGATAGTCCCTGTCTCAACTATCTTCTCTGGCAGTTTGTTCCATACATCCACCACCTGTTGTTTGAAAAAGTTACCCCTGAGATTCCTATTAAATCTTTTCCCTGTCACCTTAAACCAATGTCCTCTGTTCCTCGATTCAGCTATTCTGGGAAAGAGACTCTTGGATAGATGTAAATGGTCAGCACAGACTTGGTAGGCTGAATAGCCTGCTTCCATACTAGATGACGAACAGTGATTGATTTCCACCTATAGTCAAAACTGTCAGAATGTTTGTTGATGTTCAAAAATAGATATAGATATAGATATGCCATTTATTGTCACTATACATGTACAATGAGATTAAAAGCAGCTCGTACTCAGTGCATACATATCATTTAGTACAAAAAACATGAAACAGAAAACAAAACAAAAGGGGGAGGGGGGGGGGGGGAAATAGGTGCACAATTCTGCGGCGCTATATACATATCTATAAAGGCAAAATGGTGAAGGATGAATAGGTAGTATTCTTAGGCAGATGTTTAAAGATTATATTAAATATTTAAAAAATATATATATATATTAAAAATTAGAGTTACAATACACATTACAGTTCCAAATTTCAGTACGTGGATAGAATAGATGGAAGTCCGGGTGTTGGGCTGTGAAGTCAGTGCATGTGTGAATTAAGAGTAGTTATGACTTTCGGAAAACAACTATTCCTGAGTCTATTTGTCCTAGATTTGATGCACCTATAGCGCCTTCCAGAGGGCAACAGTTCGAACAGTCCAAACGCAGGATGGGAGCTATCTTTGATGATATTCTTTGCCCTGCTAAGGCAGCGGGAGGTGTAAATATCCATCAGGGAGGGGAGAGGGCAACCAATGATCTTCTGTGCTAATAAATAAATCTGTAAATAACAACAATATCTTTCTGATCCCCAAGATTGATGGAGTTACTGTGCATCTAAAAAATTACTCTCCTATATTCTTTGGCTGCCAATTATTTCAATAAACAGCTCAGAAATAAATTGCTCAACAATCTGGTTACAAGATGAAATTGTGTTTGTAAAAGAAACGTTCAGAGCACAGGTCTTAGATTAATTAATTTGCATTATGTTTTTTTTCTGTGCAGAGCAGTGTTTAAAGTAACAATTGACACGGTAATTTTCTCTTTCCATTGCTTGTATTACTAGCTATCAAAAAAACGAGCAGAGAATAGCAGACAGTAGTAATAGGACCCAAGATAAGATCAGTAATAAAAAATAAAAATTCCCAAGGGTACTGGCTTTGCAGAATTACTTCACGTTCATTCTTTTCTCAAGTCAATAAAATCCAAGATGATTGTACTTTCAAAATAATATACAATTTCGTAGATAATGTTTGCACAGTCAGATTACACTCAAGATATCCTGCTACAAAATGATGGTGAATGTTGCACGTTAAATTGGTAATGGAGCCAAAAAATATTAACAGGGAGAATGCCATTCCAGTGACAATTGGACCTTTCGCACACAATTATGCATTGATTATATTCAATTAAAAAAAATCAAATTATAGGCTTCTGGCATTAATTATCACATGCCTTTGCAGAATAGCTACAGACCTGAAATTCCTTCATTTTTCAAATGGCATGTGAATAATTTATTGCACTGAATTCATCACAACCCACAAAGATGATGAAATAGTCCAATTAAAGTGGAAAATGTAATCAGGCACTTCCATGCGTATGACATGCACAAGCACACACATGGGTGAGGCTAGTTCGCATTTAACACTTAGTGGAACTTCACTTGTGAGTTTGTATCATGGAAATTCAATTCATACACAATATTGTAGTACATGTGGACGCAAGAAGGCTCTGATAGTTTGGTACTTAAAAATAGAGACCAATAACTTGTTGCCTTGTTGAATAACGTTTGGAGCAGAATTGGATAACAATTTCACATTTTCCCTGACTTTGCTCATTCGCTCAGCTCATCTGCATATCTTCGTTGACTACTTGTGTTTGCTTTAAAATTTACTTTCCTACCAGCATTTATGTCGTCAGCAAATTTAGCGACAATACGATCATCGCTGCTATTTATACAAACTATAAGATGCTTAGACCCTAGCATTGATCCCAGCTATTTCTCAAATAGAAAAGATAGCGGTTCAGGTCTACACTTCTTTTCCTGGTGGCCAGCCAAACATGTATTCATACCTTAACATCCTGCAACACAAGATCATAAGTGATTGGAGTAGAATTAGGCCATTTGGCCCATCAAGTCTACTCTGCCATTCATTCATGGCTGATCGATCCCTCCTTCCTAACCTCATTCTCCTCCCTTGTCCCCAATACCGCTGGCACCCGTACTAATCAAGAATTTATGTTAAGTTCTATCGTGTTCCTTTTATTCGTATGGCTGTTTGGCAACCCAAATTTCACTGTACCATTCGGTGCAGTGACAATAAATGTAAACTTGAACTTGAATCTATCTCTCTGCCTTAAATGTATCCATTGATTTGGCCTCCACAACCTTCTGTGGCAAAGAATCCCACAAATTCACCACCATCTGATTAAAGACACGTCTCCTCCTCTCCTTCCTGAAAGAACGTCCTTTAAGTCTGAGGCTATGACCTCCAGTCCTGCTCTCCCACTAATGGAAACATCCTCTCCACATCCACTCTATCTAAGCAATAGACAATAGACAATAAAAATAGACAATAGACAATAGGTGCAGCAGTAGGCCATTCGGCCCTTCCAGCCAGCACCGCCATTCAATGTGATCATGGCTGATCATCTTCAATCAGTACCCTGTTCTTGCCTTCTCCCCATATCCCCTGAATCCATTATCGTTAAGAGCCCTATCTAGCTCTCTCTTGAAAGCATCCAGAGAACTGGCCTCCACCACCCTCTGAGGCAGAGAATTCCGCAACTCTGTGTGAAAAAGTGTTTCCTCATTTCCGTTCTAAATGGCCTACCCCTTATTCTTAAACAGTGGCCCCTGGTTCTGGACTCCCCCAACATTAGGACCATGTTTCTTGCCTCTAGCCTGTCCAAACACATAATAATCTTATATGTTTCAATAAGATACCCTCTCATCCTTCTAAACTCCAGAATATCTAAGCCCAGCCATTCCATTCTCTCAGCATATTACAGACCCACCATCCCAGGAATTAACCTTCACTATTCTAAAATATTAGTTATTCAAGATACTCAAATAAATTGGTTGGAGATGATTTCCCTCTCACAAAACCATATTGACTTTCTCTTATTACCTTGTATATTTAGCCCGGTATCCTGTTATCCAGGTATTATGTTAAAACCTATTCAATAAGCATCCAACAATTCCTCAGACAGATATTAAGCTAAGCGGTTTAGAGATTCCTGCTTTCTGCCTCCCTCTCTTTTTTTGAAGAAATGAAATACATTTGCTAATTTCCAATACAATGAAACCTTTGCAAATCTTGTGTCGTTAGCAAAATTAAACTCAATGCAGCAAGGCACATCAATGCATTCGCACTAGGTACTTATTTTGAGGCCATGAACTCCAGTTGTATCCACAGACTTATCAGAGCAGAGTTCCAAGAATCTTCCTGGCCATTATAGTTTTCTCGAGTTCCTCCCTTCCTGTCAATTCTCCATCAGCAGCTGTCCCTGGGGTGCTATTAGAAATCTCTATCATGAAGTCCAAGCTTTGTCAAAATTTACTCACAACGTCATTCTGTCATGACTTGGAGGTTGAAACTTAGCAATAAAAACTACAAATTTCAACCTAATTGCAGAGGAAGTGGATGTGAAAATGCACAATGTACTTAAACTTTTTAATATCCAGTGGTAGACCAATGGACTGTACAAAGATATCAACAGTTTTAAACTGCAAGATTTCAAATCAAACACCATTTTAAGGGAATACAATCACATCTTTGTTCCTTATAACAGTTGACTTTACTTTAGTTTAGAGATACAGCATGGAAACAGGCACTTTAGCCCACCGATTTCATGCCGACCAATGATCACCTATACAGTAGTTCTATCCGGCACACTAGGGTCAATTTACCAAAGCCAATTAACCTATGAAGCTGACGTCTTTGCAATGTGAGAGGAAACCAGAACACTCATAGAAAACACACGAGGTCAGAGGGAGAACATAAAAACAGTGCAGACAGCACCCGGACTCACAATCAAAAGTGGGTCTCTGGTGCTGTAAGGCCACAACTCTACTTCTGTGTCGCCCGAAGAAAATAGCTAAACAGACTAATTAAAATAAAATTCCACTGTAAGACATATTTAAAGATATCCTGCTGCATTGTATATTAAAAGTTAAATTGTGTTTTACTACTGCAGAAACACCCTATTGCAATATAAAATTAAATGTTACAAGTTCATTCCTTGTTCAAAACCTTTTTACAAATTACTACACATCAATCAGGAACAATGTAAAGTCCACAATTTAACGACTACTCCAGTTGATTGTATGCAAGGGGTCCAAAATTTGGAATGAGTGATAAATGCACATCATCAAATGAAATGTTGGAATTATTAGAGGAGAATTAAATAGTTTCAATTCACAACTCAAAAATCACATAGAAACATAGAAACATAGAAAATAGGTGCAGGAGGAGGCCATTCGGTCCTTCGAGCCAGCACTGCCATTCATTGTGATGATCGTGATATCACGCCTGATCGTTCCCTATCAGTAACCCGTGCCTGCCTTCTCCCCATATCCCTTGACTCCACTAGCCCCTAGAGCTCGAACTAACTCATCTGTTAATAGATGTCTAGCTCACTCTGCTGAAATGTCAAACATAGCTGTACCTTGCTTATAGATTTTATCGTGCAGAACTCAAGATTTGCGTTGATTTATTAAAGTAGCATTGCTGCTGTGGGCTTGAAATTTGGTGAGCTTAATGACTGCACAGTCCAATGTGGTTGCCATATTTTATGGACGATTTTTAGAATTGTTTATTTAAAAAGATCCAATTCAAGTTGCTGCCTGGATTTGGCTCCTAAAGTCTCTGCCAGATGTATACACCTCGACAAAAATTGACTTTAGATTAGATTAGAGATACAGTGTGGAAACAGGCCATTCAGCGCATTGAATCCGTGCCGACCAGCAATCCCCGCACACTAACTCTATTCTACACACAATAGGGACAATTTACAATTTTTACCAAAAGTCAATTAACCTACAAGCCTTTGGAGTGTGTGGAGGAAAGCAGAGCACCCGGAGAAACCCACGCAGGTCATTGGGGGGGGGGGGGGGGGGGGGGGGGGGGGAGAGAGAGAGAAACGTACAAACTCCGTACAGACAGCACCCATGGTCAGGATCGAACTTGGGTCTCTGGCCCCCTGAACTTAGCAGTGAGGAAGCCTCAGATGACAGAATGGTGAATCCAACTTGACAGCCTTTGGTGGAATCTGCCTCTCTGATCCAAAGTCACTCAGGCCTGACAGAGTATTATATTCTCTATTCCTGAACTGGAAATTGTCAATAAAAAGCCAAGTTGTTTAACATTTTTTACAAGTAGCATTTAAATAAATATAATTTAGATAATATAAAGTTTTAAATTGTATTTGGTAGCACATTTTGATGTTGAAATAATTAAAAATATTCAATTAAATTACAATTATTAACTAACTGACTGACCAATCTACATTTGTTAGGTACCAGCACTGAGCTAGCCAAACAAGATCGAGAGTAAAGACAAGAGACTGCAGATGTTGTCGCATTGAGGCGCACGGGCATCGTGCGGCCGCGCGGAGCCGGTCCCACTGAGAAGCGCGGAGGGGTATGTAGTTGTGCGCGGTATCGCACGGCGCTCCAAAATTTTGTAGTGAACGAAATCTTCATGAGCCACCGGCCTGTCGTGTAACTGACGGCCAAAGTGGGACAGGCCCAAGACCCTGGCGCGACGCAACATCTCGCCTCCATCAGCAGCAGAAGCAGACAAACGATCGCCGAACTCGGCCTGGGGATCACGGCCGTTGCAGTCCGGATCCGCCCCCACTTCTACTCCCAGAGTTGGGCCAAGAAAATTGAAGATAGACACAAAATGCAGGAGTAACTCAGCGGACCAGCAGCATCTCGGGAGAGAAGGAATGGATGACGTTTCGGGTCAAGACCCTTCTTTCAGACTGAAGAAGAATCTCGACCCTAAACACCACCCATTGCTTCTCTCCAGAGATGCTGCAGGTCCCGCTGAATTATTCCAGCATTTTGTGTCCATCTTCAAATGACGTCACGCGCTCCAGACAGCTGTGCGTACGCATGAAGCCGCGTGCGAACTTTGCGGGACTGTCGCGCCTCAACGCGACCACGATGTCGCGTAATTAGCGTGTCAAGAACACGTAAGTGGGGCAGGGGCTTAAGTTGCTTAACACAGGAGAAAATAACTGTATAGGTGGGTGAAAAAACCCCATTAAATTGGTATTATGTTAAGTGGTATGTCATTTATACTTACTGTAATTTTTACAATACATTGGCACAGCATGAAACGTACTATGTATTTGTAACTTACCAATTGACAGGACAGGGAATGTATCAAGATTGCCATAGCTTAAAAGGTACAACGACAAGCTTTCCAGAATTGTGACAGTAAACAGATAAGAAGCAAAAATCCCTGGTGAATTGAGATGTAGCATATCTCAGTCCAATGAAGTATCCTTTCTTATTTTGCGAGAAAGCACATTTAAAACCATTTACATTTTAAGCCTTTAAGCTGGCAGACCAAATGTCTACAGCAATATCACTTCTAGCAAGTAAGCGCGATAGGATCACAATGCGAAGGCACACAAAAAAGGTTCATAAAGAATAATATTCACCCAATTGCAGAAGCACTACAGAAGAGTCAAAAATTACTTTAAACACTTCCACCAGATTTACTGATGCAATCACACGGATGGAGAAACAATAAGCAAGCAAAACAGAAGATCTTTTAAATGGGCATAGGTGCATATTCTTTTCAGCCAGATTTAAAATATATTTCAGACAGAAAATAAAAAATATACAGTCAGCTATAGAAAATGTCAAAGCTCCCAGCATGATTCTCAAGGACTGGCCATGGTGCAGAGTAAGACTCTTCGTCATCTTTCATCTTCCCGAATGCTTCTGCAGAAAGATCCATACACTAAACAACATGGTTTCAAAATTTATTAGACTCTCCTCAAGTCATCTGAGAAAATTGTATATTCCACCTTGTGGTCGAGTCAGACCGATAAATGCTGCCTCTTTTTGCCATCATCTACACTACATTAAACTGTGTCGTTAATCTTGGAAACCCATAAACAAAACCACATTAATTCAATTCTACACTTGTTGCAGAGGGAGCTGGCACACAACGGAAATGAGATTGGGAATAGAATATTATAATCACACTGCAGACACAACAGTGAAAGAGGTGGGCATTATTGGCAAATAAATCCCACTGCCTCCAGGAGACAATGGGAGAAGTGATGAGAGTGGTTACCAGATAAGACATCTGTGACCCCAAACAAATAATTCTCTCCTGACTGTAGGCTTGAGTGGACTACAGCATTGTCTCAACCTCACTGCAAAATGCTTGTATGCAAATCAGGACCCACAATCACACTGGGATGATATCAAATTGTGGGAAATGGTTTCATATTCGGTTTCTCTGCAACTGCATCTTTAGAAATCAATGTATTTTTTATGTACGAGAGACAGGTAATGGCAAAGCAACAATATGGTCATAGCAGTAAGGCAGCATGAATCTGCCTTTTGATGTGGAGTGACTGTACCAATTGAACGTTTGATTATCTGTGTTTTAGGAGCAATGCTAGCCATGGAGTCTTTTCTTCTGTGATCAAAATGTCATTGATCCTCTGATGACAACTTGGCTCGAACCACAAACCTGTTCACATATTCACAGATATATATCATACTCCTCACATCAGCATTTTCTATGCTGGCATCAACCCACTATGTGCGTTTTTTCCCCCAACAATGGTTCCATTCCAAATATCTCAGAGATTGTTCACTACAAAATATATATTTTTAAGTTTTGTTTTAATATGTATAAACTTCCATTTCTTCTCTAAGCGGATATTTCACATGGCTGCAATTAAAGCAACACTGTATTTCAATGAACAGTCAATATTATTGTATTCGAATCTCTTCAATGCATTCAGCGCGTAACCCTAATAATGGCAAGAATTGAGGAATTTAACAAATACTAGGTATAGACAATAGGTGCAGGAGTAGGCCATTTGGCCCTTCGAGCCAGCCCTGCCATTCACTGTGATCATGGCTGATCATCCACACTCAGTACCCAGTTCCTGCCTTTTCCCCATATCCCTTGACTCCGCTATCTTTAAGAGCTCTATCCAACTCTCTCTTGAAAGCATATGCTGATGCTCGAGATAGTCTGTATTCAAGAAACTTTACAGTCGAGCTTGCATCAAGGTATCATTGATAACTTCCCCATCAGAAACTTGGTACAGTCAACCCTTGCAATTACGGACCTCAATATAACATTTTTTGGTTATAGCGGACTGAGGAGTCCGTTCAAGGTGGCGTTTAGCTGGCGACACGTGCCTCGGTACAAGGCTCCCATTGTGCCTACTTGGCGTGCTTCCGGTTGCGGGAGCAGAGAGAGCGAGCAGTATGAAGGAGGCGCGAGTACCGGGTCTGTTCCCGGTGCTCCGCGTGTGGGGCCTGTGGCTCTGCAGCTGATCGGCCAGTGAATTCCTGCTGGTTTAATTTCCCCTTCCAACATCAGCCTTAGGTTAAACATTAATATTTACGCCCCAGACATAGCAGACAATCGGCAATAATGGACACCATCTCCCCCACTACGTGGTCCATTATTGCAAGGCTTTACTGTTGTTCACAAGTGCATATCATGACTGACAGTGAATCAACATGTTTTACAGTCTTAAATTCAATACAAGTACAATATTATTTAGAATGAAAATAATGTTAATTCAACCTTATAATTAATTCTTTCATCGTTACTTGATGTCGGTGCCACTAATAATTGCAACAATAATTGTAATTATATGATCAGCATTTGCATGATATATATATTATATGACACATTAATTATCGATACAGTTGGTGACCTAAAGCTAAAATATATTCTTCACAGCTAAAATTATAAGTAACTGACTGTTCAGAAGCACATTGTTTACTTCCCCATAAATTTGTTTTACATTTACCACTAAGCTGAAATCTATCTCTCCCTTTGTCAGTGGTTGAAACAACTTCATATTTCCCACTGTTTTCTACAGCATTGTTAACCATGAGGTGCATCTAATTATTCCCATGATATTTTCTATGGTAAGCATAAACGTTTTCAAGCCTTTCATCCCCTACTTCACCAGAGGCCACACAAGCATCTTTCAGGATATGAAATGTCTGTTTGATGACCATCATAATTTAGAGTAAATGCATGCTCCCTTATATATTTGTTGTGGTTAGTCTTTGAAATGTTAGCTGCCAATAATATTTGGTCCATGGAAGATACCTAGAGGTAAATATTTGATTTTTCATCTGCTTAAATTAATTGTGGAATGCATCACTGAACAAGTAGTTGGGTGATTCAAGGGAGCTTTCAAAGTCGATTATTGCATTTATTAAGAATACATTTTTATGCTTATTTTTTCAAATTTAGAAATACAGCACGGAAACAGGCCCTTCCGCCCACTGAGTCCGCACTAGCCAGCAATCCCCATACACTAACATCATCCTACACACAATAGGGGCACTTTACAATAATGCCAAGCCAATTAGCCTATAAACTTGTACATTTTTAGAGTGTAGGACGAAACTGGAGATGCAGGAGAAACCCTCGTCATGAGAACGTACAAACTCCGTACAGACAAGCACCGATAGTCAGGATCAAACCCGGGTCTCTAACACTGCAATTCTACCATTGCACCACCGTGCCGCCATATTATTTTATGTGCACTGTTAAATGGTGTCAAGATAGAAACAAGTGCTGATCGAATATCTGGCTTACATCTGACGTTACTGTGGTCAGAAGACCTATCTGATGACACAGAAATTTCCAGTGTATGTATGAATGAAAGGCCTACAGTGGTACAGAAACTAGTATTAGTACATCCAAGTTAAAAAAATCTAGTTAAGGGCCTGTCCCACTTAGGCGTTTTTTTCGGCGACTTCCACAGTCGTAGCAGGTCACCAAAAAAGTGGCGACTGGAACCCCCCCCCCCCCCAGCCCCACCCACCACGACAATGTCTACGACAAGCTACCGAAAACCGGTGACCCATTAGGACGTCCACCTATGACCACACAGATGACAACCTATGACACCCGCGAAAAGCTACGACAAGCAACGACCCTGTCGGCGACATATGAAGACAACTAAAGACAATTCAGTCGCCGGTACCTGTCGCCGGTTGACGTAGGTTGACGTTGGTAGTCGTCAATGGAATTCACCGAAGTCAGCACCCGGCATCAACCAATGTCACCTGGCGTCATCCTGGCGACAACCTATGACAGCACCTATGACAGGAGAAGACAAGCTACGCAAGCCCAAGTTTTGAACATTTCAAAATCCAGCGGCGACCAGAAAAATGTTACAACTCTTTAGGCGACTTGAGGAGACAACTCACGACCATACAGACGTCACCCCGCGACCATGTGGTGACAGCCCAGTCACCTGTAGTCGCCAAAAAAATAGCCTAAGTGGGACAGGGGCTTTACATGTTTTTGTAAATGTTAATACCAGTGTTCTTTACATAGTTTCCTACATCATATGCTATGTAAGCTTTTCACTGAACCTCGGCACTCATGACAGGCTGTTTCTACGAAAGAATGCAAGAATATTAACGAGGATGTTGCCAGAACTTGAGGATCTGAGCGATACAGAGAGTTTGTGCAAGCTAGGGCATTATTGATTGCAAAACAGGAGGCTGGGGTGATCTTTAGAGATGTGTGAAATCATGAGGGGACTAGATATGGTGAATGCACAGAGATTTTCTTTTTTTCCCCAGGATAGGGGAAGTCAAGGATTAGAGGGCATAGGATAGTGAGAGGGGTATAGGAACCAGAGGGGCAATTATTTTCCACACCGAGGATGGTGAGTAAATGGAATAAGCTGTGGTATGAAGTAATTATAGGTATGTTACAAAACCTACCTGAATCGTGGCTGAGCATCTGCCCCACCCCTTGTGTGTGATTTTGGCGCTGTTTAGAGGGGGCAGGTTTAAAGCGCGATTTTTACTAGGCTGTTGCAATCGAAAATGTCCAGCCTAGTAAATCATTAATGGAAAATCGCTGAAAGACCCCGTCGCAAAAGGTATTATTAGTTTTTATGGCCTTGTAAAATAGTTAGAGTAGTTTAAAAATCACTCTCTAAACTCGCAACCTCTCGCAGCCCCAGGGTTTTATAAAGCAAACAATTAAAGGTATGTACCTTAATTTTACATTAAATGGGGCATGTATATAACCCTGTAATTAAAGTTTTCTATAGCGAGTAGCTCATTTTGGGCTCTTTATATCCCGCAGTATTTTTCTGGGCATTTGAGGGCACAAATCCAGCGCAATGTGAACGTTCTAAACCAGCGCGTTCACAGGAACCCACTAGAAAGCCGATTTAAATTGACTTTAATTTACAGCAATTAAACACTAAATTCCTTCCATTTGGCCTACAAATTGATGTAAATGAGATTTAAAAATCATGTTTTATTGTGAATTATTTGTGAATATTATTTGGACACTTGGGCTATTTAAAAATGTTAATCATTTATTAAGAAATGGATAGATGTTTAGATCTAGTAAATTGAAGTTTGAAATTAGCTACAATTGGGTAACTAACTAATTATATGCTTTAATTTCAGGTCATCCAAGTTAGATTATTTTATATTTGTTTCAGAATGGTTCAATCTATGATAACTGAAAATTTCATTCAGTTCTCTTAATTTTTAAGAAGGTTATGTGCTTTTGACTGTCCACGATCACAGCTTTTTTGTTATGTCCATAGAAAATCAATAGGGAACAAGATGCTAATTTCTGAGTATGAAAATGGCCATAACATTTTTATTACTTGAGATATGAAAGTGAATTAAGTGTCAAATTAAACTTATTGTTATGCTTTATCTGATGGGATAAATTGCAGACTTGATTTTTTAAACCTCAAAATGTTGTAACATTGCTAGTAATTAAAGCAGATACCATAACAATCTTTAACAGACATTTGGACAGGTATATGGATAGGGAAGGTTTAGAGGGATATGAAGTAAATGGGACCAGCTAACCTGGGTGACAAGGACGAGGTGCCCATTTCCATACAGTATGGCGTTATTCCAATGAACACTGATTAAAATGTAAACAATTTAATGTAGAGTTTTCATATCTTTAGAGCAAAGAGAACAGACTAAACAAAGGCAAAATACTGGGAGTTTAAACACAGTTGATAAAGCATTGTTTGGTTTTCTACAACTTTCAACGCTGGCTTAAAACTAAATTTGACAGATAACCCTCAAAACAGAAAACCACCATGCCCTTAGAACACAATTCTACATTTATATTCAGTGCACTAATTACTGAAAATTCTAATTTTCTTTAACAGTATTTCTGCTTGTGTCCATGTGCCAAAGTATTTTCTCATCAATCATATTTACTTACTAAAATACTGAAAAAATACGGCTCTTTTTAAAATAGGTGGATGTTAAAAATGCTTATATTTGGTGGCAGAGCTATTGTCAGCAATGGATTGGGTTTTCATTCTTCAACACACCAGTGAGTACATTTTAATATAAAACAGGCAATGATCGACTATGTTCTATTTTGATAGTCATTTATGCTGGGATAAAGATGATTTTACATTTCTGATATCCAAACATAATGAAACTCCCTTAATCCAGAAAAATCAGGACCATTGGTGATACTGAACAGACAGATTTTCTGGACTAGTTGATAATGTTCTCAAACATTCTTCATTCAATTTGGCATAATATACCTTCCGTAATTGCAGCCTGAGGATTTTCTTTCGATGGTTGTGATAGACTAGACCATCATCGGAAGTGAAGAAAATCATACTGCACTCAGCAGACTGAATATAGAGTAGATGCTTCCTCTGAGGGGTCAGGAAACAGGAACAACAGTCTCAGAATGAGGATTGGGGCCTTTAAGACAGACAAGATGAATTATCTTCACCAAGAGAGCAGTGAAATTGGAGTGCTCCACACCAGAGGTGAAGGCCCATTGAAAACTCATTGATTCCTGGATTGGATGCCGACTGCAGCGTCACAGAGCAGCCATCGCCAGGACAACGAGCCTTTATGGCCAAGGAAAGACTAACATTACAAAAAACAATGAACTTGAAGCATACAAGATGGCAGCTTATATGTGGCGACTCTTGCATACGTACTCAGTGCAGTCTACTGTCTTACATGCTTCTACTTAGTGTCTAATGTAGAGTAGGATTTTCACGGAACTGTATATTAAAAAAAATACAATTTCACGGCACATATGACTATAAAGTAACATTGAACCATTGATTTTTCAGTATAACAATGTAATAATGTTCCCATTTAACTCAGCAGGTTTCAAGGGAGTATGGAAAACAGAACGAGGTAATTGTTAAAGGACCATAGGAACCAGGGCCCCAATAAATTCCAAGGTAGGGCGAGAAATGGGTCTGTCTGGTAGAAGAAATGTGGTTATCAGAACCCAGTGCTCCAACTACCAAACCATGGATATTCAAACAATCGGATTGCTGGTTATTGGAGATTTACTGGAATCCTTATTGGAAACTTTAAATCAAAGTTTTAGATGTTAAATTTAACTCGAAGCTGTAGAATTTATTGCCATTGACAGGTGTGGAGGCTGTCAATTAATATTTTTAAGGCAGTGATAGATTCTTGATCAGTACATGTGTCAGGCGTTATGGGGAGAAGGCAGGAGAATGGGGTTGAGAGGGAAAGATAGATCAGCCATGATTGAATGGCGAGTAGACTTGATGGGCTGAATGGCCTAATCCTGCTCCTATAACTTCTGAACTTATGAAAGTTGTAAAATATTAGGTAAGGTTTTCGGGCAGTGTTTCCAAATACCTCCTCCTTTAAGGTAAACCTTAAGTTTCTGCCTCTGTATTCCATTTTAACTTGGCAAGCATACAAGATGCACTTGGTTCCATGGTGGTAAATATTATTTGACAGAGCACAAACTGGGAGATTTTAGTTATCAAAGCTTATTTATTTCTGAAATGCATATTTTAACCACGATTCAATAAACATTGACATTTCCAAACTTTAGGTAACCCATATAACCCCCCATCCCCTTTCTTGCCTCCCCATCTTTGCCCTCACCTGTCCCCCACCTTTCTCCTGCCCATCTCCCCCTATATTCCTTCCTCTGTCTTCACAATTCACAACTCTTTAATCATTTTGTCTCACATTTTCAGTTTTATTCTCTGGCCATTATGCCAATGATCTGCCTGTCTGCCTAGTAAAAGAATCCTTTGCATGAGTCTACATATCAACTGCCATGCCTTGTACTGCCTCTCCTCTCTCCCAGCTTTCCCCTCCTCTAGCCTCCCTGAACAACAAATGCCTGTCAAACATCCACCCATTATCATCATGTTCCCATAACCCCTTTCCTCTACCCTGACCACCAACCCCACTGGAGCAAGCCCAACCTAACGTCCTCGATGACTGACCCTTCTTCAATTTTTCTTGAGGTGGAGGAATAATTACCCAGATCCCCATAGTTACACTTCCATATTTTATTTCATTTCATTTCCCTTCTTCTCCAACACCAGTTTACACTACATATGCTCTTTGTAATCTTGCCTGCTCTGCTAACATCTTGGATCCTAGGACTTGTACAGAGTTCCTCTGGTCGTCAATATTCCCTCAGACCCCTACAGCTCATTCTGCACATCTTAACCTTATTAGTCCAGCAAATTGCATCACTTCACACATCAGAATTAAATCCAATCTGCCATTTTTCTGACTATTTGAACATCTAATCAATATCTTCCTGTAGGCTATGATTATCCTCTGCACTGCAAATAACAATAATTTCACATTACAATATCAAATTCATGTAATCTTCAATATTACTTATCATACCACCTATTCTCATACCCAAATTGTTAAATGATGTATCAAACATTGAGGTCAGATGGTTAGAAGCATTTCCTCTCAGCAGAGTCACGTCAAACCAAAGGGCATTGGTTTAATGCAGGGGATAGAAGGTTTAGTGGGAGTCCAAGGCAGAGTTTTTTTATTCTACCTCATGGGTGGTTGGAATAGGAGTACAGCTAGAGGAGGTGATGGAGGCAAAAATCATTCAGAGTATTTAAAATTGGGAAAAATGCATCACAGCTTGGTTTGGAAACAGCTCTTCAAGACCGCTAGAAATTGCAGCAAATTATAGATGCATCCCAGGCCATCACATCAACCCCCGTTTTATCTACTCCATTTACACGTCACATCACCTTGGCAAGGCCAGCTGCATAATCAAGGACGAGTCACTCCCTGGCCACTCCTTCATCTCCTCTCTCCCATCAGGCAAAAGGTATCAAAGTGAGAAAAAGCACACCTCCAGATTCAGGGACAGTTTCTTCCAAGCTGTTATCAGGCAAATGAATCATCCTACCACAACCAGAAGTACTGAACTGCTGTCTACATTTTTGGTGACCCTCAGACTACCCTTGATCGGACTTTCCGTGCTTTACCTTGCACTAAATGTCAAGAGAGTCAAGAGTCAAGAGTCAAGAGTCAATTTAATTGTCATTTGGACCCCTGGAGGTCCAAACGAAATGCCGTTTCTGCAGCCATACATTACACACAAATAGACCCCAGACACAACATAATTACATTTAACATAAACATCCATCACATAGCTGTGATGGAAGGCCAAATAAACTTCTCTCTCCACTGCACTCTCCCCCCCCCCCCCCCCCGATGTCAGAGTCAAAGTCATAGCCCCCGGCTGGCGATGGCGATTGTCCCGCGGCCATTAAAGCCACGCCGGGTGGTGCGAGGTCGCACACCGGGTCTTGGTGTTAGAGCCCCCGGCGTGCGCTCGCAGAGTCCGCGGCCATTCCAGCCGCGCGGGGCAGTGATGTAGGCCCCGCTCCAGGAGCTCTTCGACCCCGCAACTCGGGCGGGAGAAGTCGCCGTTGCAGAAGCCCCGAAAAGCGGTCTCCCTCCAGGGAGCCGCGGGCTCCCGGCGCCGTCGTCCACAGACCTGTCGTAGCAGCAGCAGCAGCAGCAGCAGCAGCAGCAGCAGCAGCAGCAGCAGCAGCAGCAGCAGCAGCAGCAGCAGCAGCAGCAGCAGCAGCAGCAGCAGCAGCAGCAGCAGCAGCAGCAGCAGCAGCAGCAGCAGCAGCAGCAGCAGCAGCAGCAGCAGCAGCAGCAGCAGCAGCAGCAGCAGCAGCAGCAGCAGCAGCAGCAGCAGCAGCAGCAGCAGCAGCAGCAGCAGCAGCAGCAGCAGCAGCAGCAGCAGCAGCAGCAGCAGCAGCAGCAGCAGCAGCAGCAGCAGCAGCAGCAGCAGCAGCAGCAGCAGCAGCAGCAGCAGCAGCAGCAGCAGCAGCAGCAGCAGCAGCAGCAGCAGCAGCAGCAGCAGCAGCAGCAGCAGCAGCAGCAGCAGCAGCAGCAGCAGCAGCAGCAGCAGCAACGCTCCTCCACCGCTCCGGACTCGGCCAGCTCCGCGACGGCAACGGTGAGTCGACACCAGAGTCCCCGGCTTCTTCCTGTTGGAGGCCGCTCCTCGTTGCGGCCCCAACGACAACTGAGACCCAACGAGACAAGGTCGGGTCTCCAGTGCAGGGAGAAATTCAAAAAGTTCCCCCCCCCCCCCCCCCTCCCACCCCACCCCCACCCCCCCACACACACACCCCCCAACATAAAATAACAAAAAACTACATAAAAACACAGACAAAAAATAATAAAAACGCGGACAGGCTGCAGAGGCCGCTGCTGGCCAGAGCCGCGCCGTCTACCGGAAGTATCCAAAAATGTTATTCCCTTATCATGTATCTATACACTATAAATGGCTCCATTGTAATCATGTATTATCTTTCTGCTGACTGGATAGCACGGAACAAAAGCTTTTCACTGTACCTCGGTACATGTGACAATAAACTAAACTAACTAACTAACTAGCATTTGACTCACCGAGTACTGATAAATGGGATTAGTATAGATGGGCATTTAATGATCGGCATGGATACAGTAGGACTAGAGGCTACTTTCTTTGCTATATCATTTTAAGTATGAGAATAAACTAAATTTGATGACAATTAGCTGGGAGGTTAGAAGAATTATGCAAAAACAGTGTAGATAAAATATGTGAGCTGAGCAAAAATAGACCGAAGAGCTAAGTTTTGGGCATATGCAGGGATAATGATGGTAATTCAAGTTTAAATTATACCAAGGGGGAAACTGATGAATAATGGAATTTATAGTTCCAGGAGGATGAGTCATTCAACTTTGGCTCAGAGGCGTAAACCAGTAACTGCATGCAGGGCTATCAGCATTCGAGATTTTGAATACAAAGTTAGTGTATACAAAGATAGTGCAGATAAGTGGTCTGATCAAATTAAGAATATTAAGTTAAACCAAGCATGGACCTGTTGGGTCCCCCTCTCCCATTGCAATATTCCCGCAGTAGCACTCACCTACACACGACGCTGGATGTTAAAATGGCAATCGCAAGATGGCAGTGGGCCAACTGCGCAAGCGCAGCTGACAATCTCAAAATGGCGGTGGGCCCGGAAATCCCCAACTGCGCATGCGCAGATAGTGGGCCCAGCAACCTTGCCCCAACTGCGCAGGCAGCAAGTGGGACGCTAGTGCGAGGTTTATTAATGTTTAAAATGTCAATAACTTGTAAAATATAACATCAATCTGAACGAAACTTGTTTAATGTATTTCGCAAGACAAAGGTGAGTAAGGTGGGCCTACAGTTGTTGCGCTATCATGTGCCATTTTTGCGGAGTTTCGGGAACAAACAAAATGAGGGTTGTGTGTGTGTGTGTGTGTGTGTGTGTGTGTGTGTGTGTGTGTGTGTGTGTGTGTGTGTGTGTGTGTGTGTGTGTGTGTGTGTGTGTGTGTGTGTGTGTGTGTGTGTGTGTGTGTGTGTGTGTGTGTGTGTCTCTCTCTCTCTCTCTCCTTGGGTCCCCGTCACACGCGACACGGGAGGGCTGGTCCCCAAATGCAATATTCTACCACTCACCCGTAGCCCCCAACTGCACAGGCTGATGGGTTCCCATTGTGATGCCAGAGATCCCCGTTGTGAAGCAAGACGCAGTAACCCTTCCCAAGTGCGCCTCGCTATCCCTCTTCCTATCCTCCTCCATTCCCCCTCATTCCCAGCACTTCCTCCGCCTCCTCTTCACCCTCCCTTTTCTTTCCACTCCCCTCCTCTCCTCCCTCCCTTGCTCCACAACCCCTCTCCTCCCCTCCCCTCTTGAGGTCATTGTGAGGTGGAAGATGCTATGTTTTTTAAAAACTGATTTTTTTAAATGTAAATGAGATCCCATTTGGATGAAATGTAGAACAATGCTGTGTTTTAGAAAACGGAGTTTTTTAAAATGTAAATTAGATCCCACTGCTGATGGTCAGTTTATGAAATGAGGTCTCATTGTGATGTCAAGCGCTGCTAACTGCAAGTACAGATGGAAGAGATTTTTGTCAACGTGGTTCTTTGTAAAGTTTAAAGTGTGAATCACTTGTGCCATCAGTCTGAATGAAACTTGATATGCACCATTATCCTGTGGTGTAAGGTGGGCCAAAAATTGTAGCACTATCGTGTAGCGTTTTGGTGTAATTTCAGGATCATACAGAGTCAAAACCCTCAATTGAAATTTAAAAACAATAAATAAAATTCCTCATATTTAGAACTACCCTACACCAGAAAACCACATTAAGGTTTTGATATTAGAAAGGATCATTTGGATATGAAGCAAGGGTATTTTGATATTAGCAAGGGTCTTTGGATATTAAGAACAGGTAGGGATATGGGCTGAAGAGCCTGTTTCTGCACTGTATTTTTCTTTGTATTATGTTCTGATTTCTGAAATGTGGATTAAAATAATGCAATAAAACCAATTCTCAAAATATCACAGAATAGAAGTTGCAAGCGTTTTGAAGAAATATTTTACGATTAATATTATCTTTCTCTTCTCTCATCAGGTGCAGACAGTTGAGATTAGTTTAACTTGGCATCATGTATAGCATAGATATGGTGGGCTGAAGAGCCTGTTTCTGCACTGTATTTTTCTTTGTATTATGTTCTGATTTCTGAAATGTGGATTAAAATAATCCAATAAAACCAATTCTCAAAATATTATAGAACAGAAGTTGCAAGCGTTGCTGAAAAGAAATTGTTTTACATTAATATTATCTTTCTCTTTCTCATTAAATTTCTAATTAAAACTTTCAAACGCAATGCCACATTTATTTCAACAGGGCTAGAATACAAAACAGGGAGGTAATGTTGAGGCTCTATAAGGGATTTGGGGTATTGCGATCAATTTTAGGCACCATATCCGAGGAAGGATGTGCTGGCTCTGGAGAGGGTCCAGAGGAGGTTTACAAGAATGATCCCAGGAATGAGTGGGTTACCATACGATGAGCGTTTGACAGAACTGGGCCTGTACTCACTGGAGTTTAAAAGTATGAAGGGGGACCTCATTAAAACTTATCAAATAGTGAAAGGCTTGGATAAAGTGGATGTGGAGAGGATGTTTCCATTAGTGGAAGAGTCTAGGACCAGGGGTCATAGCCTCAGAATTAAACGACGTTCCTTTAGGAAGGAGATGCGGGGGGATTTCGTTAATCAGAGGGTGGTGAATCAATGGCATTCTTTGCCACAGAAGGCTGTGGATATTTTTAAGGCAGAGATAGATTCTTGATTACTACAGATGTTAACAGTTATGGGAAGAAGGCAGGAGAATGGGCTTGGGAGGAAGAGATAGATAAGCCATGATTGACTGGCAGAGTAGACTTGATAGGCCGAATGGCCTAATTCTGCTCCTATCAATTATGACCTTATGGCAAGCAACTTCACAAAATAAAAAGATGCAAGGTATTGCAGGCACTTTCGTATGCATGTCACAACAAAAACATATTTTTTGAAATACTTATCACCTGATAATCATTTTTTAATGTGGCATAGAAACACTTATTTCATTCTGTGTAGGATTATAATTATGTCGTCATTTCATAAAACAGTCAAATCATAGATTGAAAGGAGCAATGGTTGCTGAAGGGAAATCAACAGGGGATCTGTAATATTCTGGTTTCTTTGTCATTCATATGGTTCAGGCAGATCCCTGTGTAAAGCACTTCCCACGGGCAATTTGCCGATAAGAAGCTGTGAAATGCATTATTACTGCAGATTCTAAAAGTGCCTGAAGCCTTTGAAAGGAGAGTTAAAAAAAAAGAATCTGCAGCCCAAAATGGGGAAGCAACCCCATGGAGACATGGAAGCTGTTTGCATCAGAACCTCTGGTAAGGATTAGAAACTTATTGATTCAACTCTTGGAGCTGTTCTGGAACATCCACAATAGAAAGGATGCAGATTGCGAGTTCCCAAGCCAAGGTATAAAGCAGGTGTTATTTTAGTTTTAGAGATACAGCGCGGAAACACCGAGTCCATGCCGATCAGCAATCCCCATACACCAACACTATCCCACAAACAATTTAGCGAAAATTTACAATAAACCAATTAACCGACAAACCAAAACGTCTTTGCAGTGTGGGAGGAAACCGGAGATCCAAGAGAAAACCCACGCAGGTCACGGGGAGAACGTACACACTCCGTACAGACAGCACCCGTAGTCAGGATCAAACTTGGTTCTCTGGCGCCGTAAGGCAGCAACTCTATTGCTGTGCTACCGTGCCGCCGAAGTCTGCCCCAATCCCCAAAAAACAAGGCTTCAACTGTCCCTCCAATAAGAAAAATCACTGAGCAGAAAGGTTTAATAGATATATGAAGCAACTTAAAATTACATCCGAATACAGGATATTGACCATTATTACACATTTGTATATTAAGAGAGCCGAAAGTTGTGATTTATGAAGCCAGCTGCAATGTGTGGAAGGATCCTGCAAAGTGCTGAGATGCAATCAATAGCCTCTATTACATGGATGAGGATTGTAATCATTGTATATCCCACAACCCTAAATGTTTTCTTACAAGTTATTTGTGGGGAAAAAGTGATGAATACGTCACCCACAACAAGCCCACATACTCACAGGTTGAATGAAAGCATGAAAGCAAAGCATTCAAAATTACTTATACACTTGGTGAATTTTGTGAGATGGAGATGCATTCACCGCTGTGAGGAAATTGAAGGTCGAGCAACCAATTGTTTGGTAATTCTGCTCAACAACCATGTTATAGGCTCTCCAGAGAAGCAAAGCCATTCATGCACCATTTCTCACTTCAGCTCTGGACATGAAAATGCTTTGAGAAGTATAATAAAATTTTCAAACATGCCTTCTTCCATTTTCTCTCTTCATCTGGAACTTTAACTGACCTTTACTTTTTGGAGTAGATTTCTAGAAAGAAGCCCAGTTGCAGCTCTGTTGTATAAAGCTAAATCAGTCACGTGAACATGTAAATGGAACATCATCACATGTAAGACATATTCATAAGTGGTGATGCAATGAATCATTAATAAAGCTGGTAGAAGATGTTCTAAAGCTCTTGCTCTCTCTTAATGCTTATCCTCTCTTGAATAATGTATCTTCGGTTTCTTTAGTATTCCCTTGGGCTTGAGGACTATTAACATTCCCGCTGGGAAAGCATGCAAGGAAGTTGATGAGACCACTGTGCACCTCAGCCTCTCCCGCAAATGAAACAGGCAGTGGCTATTAGGTGGCTCTGCACAACACCGGCTGATGCTTCCAAGGCCGCCTGGGTCAAGACGAGATGGAGAGACCAGTGGAAGCCAGCGGAACCATCTAGGCTACACCATTACATTGATGACCCCATGGAAGTCCCTGGCCAGGACCTGCCCCGAAAGCAGTGGACAACTCTCAACCGCTTGAGGATATGCGTCGGATGCTATGGCGCAGCGATGAAGAGGTGGGGCCTCATGGACAGCGCCTCCTGCGAGTGTAGGGACCAAACACAGGCAGTGGAGCACATTATCACCAGTTGTCCCAAACACCGGCCACCGAATGGTTAACGAGATCTGATTGACCTGGACGGTGACACTTTGGCCTGGCTCACCTCAACGGAGCTGCAGGTCTAAAATACATATGACAGAAGAAGCTAATAGGTAGTTTATAAAGTGGACCACTCCTCTCAAAATCCACACAATATCACTGTTTCCAATGCAGAGCCTTTATACTGGATGCTCCCTTCCCATTTTCAGCAGTCATGGCTCAGAAATTCCCAAGGATTCAATCAGGATGTTGCATTTCTTAAAGGAGGCTTTGAACAAATCCTTGATTTTGTTTTTCCCTTGTCCAACTGGTTATATCTTCCCATGGCCGAGCTTCAAATAGAATGTCCATTTCAAAAAAAGTCTAGTGTCAGACATGTTAACTTGGAGTGCTGACGATTAAAAGGGGATTGATGTTGATTTGCTTATCCTTCCAATAAATTTGGAAGATTTTGTGAAGACAGCATTAATAATCTTTATCCAGTACCTTTAGATGGTTGCAGAAGGCAAGATAGATCTCAGAAGGATTAAAGAAAGACAGGGATCAATGCAGCCACAACTTTTGTCTCAGATCAAAAATGTTATGATCTTCAAATACCATTTCCTTCTGACTGCATTGGTTACAAGAGATCTCCCTGCCATCTGGCACACAAACCTTTGTGGGGATTCTCCACAACTTCTCCTTCCATTTGGCTGAATCACAGTGTGGAACTGTTCAGCACTACATAATCATCACTGTGTGATAATTCCAACATTTAAAAAAAAAGCTACACAGAAAAGCTGTATCTGGCCTTCTTCAACATCACCAATCAATTCACAGGTGAAGATAAACAAAATGCTGGTGTAACTCAGCGGGACAGGCAGCATCTCTGGATAGAAGGAATGGGTGACGTTTCAGGTCGAGATCCTTCTTCATACTGAACCCATTCCTTCTCTCCAGAGATGCTGCTTGTCCCGCTAAGTTACTCAAGCATTTTGTGTCTATCTTCGGTGTAAAGCAGCCTCTGCATTTCCTTCCTACACATTTGACAGGTGAATATCCTCCTCAGGTTTGGCTACTAACAGAAATCCGTCTCTATTCTCTGCTTGCTCCGCGTGCAAATCATAACGTTAAGCAATGAGTGTATAACAGATCCATTCACCATGAAGAGCTCATCATTGTCCTACATCTTTCTTACCATAATGTTGCAGCTCATGTCCAAAGGAATTCCTGCAGGAGTGGTGGTAATTTAAAAAAAATATTGGGACATTGTTCAGGTTATCCAGGGCTATCGATATCTTAGTAGTCATGCTGTAGTGTGCAGAGAATGATTTTGCACTGAAGCACATTCAGTGGCCACACTTCAACCATTTTCTATGGTTCTTTAGTTCAACATCTGAAAGAATAATGACCTCTACCTTCTGTAACACACTGTACTCCAACAAATAAAAAAGTTTTCACATCAAGACTCTCCCTGGGAAACGTGGACCACTTCTCATGCCTCAAAACCCATCTCGCTAAAGGAATGAAAACTGATGATATTCACCACCAACTTCAGTGCAGGACACCATCTCTCAATGGACCACAGCCAGTGACGAAGATAAAAGAATAAAAAGGTGTCATTTTCAGATCTCCCAGGACCTTGCAGGGAGACAGCAACCTGATATCAACTACTCAGATTGTGACATTTATCAAGGCATCAGCAATCAGTGGCATTGTGAGACGAGAATTAAAAGCAGGAGACTTGAACATAGGGCAGAGAAGACTATGTGCGGAGTGACACTGACAAAGCAGGACACGTCAAAAATTGTAAATCAGGGTGCATATATTGTTTAAGAGTATTCATCTTTCATTGTGCAAATGGGAGGAGTTTTTTTTTCTTTGCAAATAAAAGCCTGCAAGTTGAAGCTCATATTGAAAATGCACCAGCAGAAGATTCTGCCCTTACGGTAAGCAGCAAGACTTACATGTGCACTGGAGGTATTTATTGTACTAACATTGAAAGATTATTTCAAGCACAGCCTTTTGAAATTGTGAAGATTTAGGTCAAAATGAGAAAAAAATCTGGAAATTATATTATTATATTGAATGATCTGTGAAGGGCATTGCGAGTCTGTGAATCATAAGGGATACATTTGTGTTGGATTTAAATGAGGAAATTCAAATACAATGCATGGCATGCTATCAAGATGAAGAGTTCAAATTGCTAATCAGTTGTGGCTGACTGCATGACACGAGGCAAAGACCTACAAAGGAGGAAAGATCAATTGGGCAGATGCTTTTACTGATCAAATACATGTTTTATCAAGGCTGCTATTTACAATCGCAGTTGCAGAAATCACAGAAACAACAACAGTTACAAGAGACACGAGAGACTGCAGATGCTAGAGTATGGAGCAAAAAAAAGACTATCTGCGAGGAGGAATCAGTGGGTCAGGAAGCATCAAGTCAACTTAAACAAGCCTATGAGCAAATTCTAAGAGATTACACTGATTACATTAAGGTCTGAACATGATTTGCAACAATTCTGCAACAGAAGATATCCATCAACTATTAATCAAGGATGATTGGCGTGGGGACATGAAATGGTCAAATTCATGACCAGAGAAATGGAACCCAAAAGCAAATAATGCAGGTGGAGGAAATCTGGCGAAAACCAGAAAATTCCGGTGAAAACCAGAAACTTAGCTGATCAGGTTGCATCTGTAGAGATAGAATCAGAATTAATATTTTCAAAAAAGGGGAGAGAGCAAAAATAAATATATATGAAAGAGTCAAGTCAAAAATAATTTAGATTAAACAAACGCCAATGGTGGCATTCAAGGGAGGGTGGTTAAGTCTCGGATTCAGCAGATGTATCTGTGGAAGGTTGAAGCTGAGCGAGTTTAGATGAGAGAAAACATAAGTGCTATCACAGACATTCCCCTTATTCCCCTAGAATGCTTAATTCCTCATTTTTACAGTTCAGATGAAAGGTCATCAATAAAAACAAATCAAAGGTTATCAATCAAAAATATTAACATTCCTTCTCCGTCTACAAATTCTGGCTGATCTTTTGAGTATTTCCAGCATGTACTGTTCTTATTTCTGCATGAAAGAACCAATTGATTATAATGTACTAGCATAGTAAATATGAAAGGTTTCTCTAGAGAGTAAAACACCATAACCAAATGCCCCCTTTTCAGTCATGGAGATAGCCGATTCGATCATTCCAGCCAATTAACTTTTATTAAAAAGTTACAATGATAATTTTCATAAGCTCATAGGTGATAAGAGCAGAATTATGCCATTCGGCCCATCAAATCTCTTCCGCCATTCAATCATGGCTGATTCACCTTTCGCTCTCAACCCCATTATCCTGCTTTCTCCTCATAACCCCTGAACACGAACTAATAAAAAAAATCTATCAATCTCTGCTTAAAAATATATCCATCAACTTGGCCTCCACAGACCTCTGTGGCAATAAATTCCACAGATTCACCACCCTCTGAACTAAATACATTCTCCCTTATCTCCTTCCTAAAGGTACATCCTTTTATTCTGAGGCTATAGCCTCAGGTCCTAGACTTCCCCACTAGTGGAAACATCCTCTCTACATCCACTCTATCCAGGCCTTTCACTATACGGTAAGTTTCAATGAGGTCTCTACTCATCCTTCTAAATTCCAGTGGGTGCAGGCCCAGTGCCATCAAACGCTCATCATAACCCAATCATTTCTGTGAACACTCTGGTCCTTACAGTTACACACTCTTGACAGATGGCAGAATGTACAATTCAGGAACCAAGATCAATTTTCTCAACTGACAGTAGATAATGAAGTTCAATTCAGATCACAACCCCTGAACACTCGGAGAACAAAAGTTACCAGAGACTATCAATCGCACATTAATCCCATTTTACCATCAACGATACACCTAAAAGGAATGAAAGTATTCCTAACACTTCCTTTCCAATAAATGTTTTCCAATGATTGTGAGTCTAACTGCTTTTGTTTAGTTCATTATCCATACAGTTATGATGCAACTCTATATTTCTTCACAAGATTCACCTCAGCAGAGTTGTTAACGCATCACAGATTCTGAACATACTTAATTTTCCTACAGCCCAAACTGGAGGAGAAACAGTCAGCAATTAAATCAAAAGTAAAATCCTGATTCACACCTGAACAATGGAAAAGTATTCAAGTAACATGAGTAAGTGAGAGTATTAACACTACTGAACAAGTAGAACATGCCAAAGTTGCATATTGGTGAACTGTACCAATCTATTGCACTGATCCATACATTTTGCATGGTGGAGGTAAGGACAGAAGCCTCCACAATGACAAGATCATTGCAGAGAGATATGCAATCAAAACCCATTAGAGAAATGTGATGCCAAACACGTTCTACAAGTCGATATGGAAGCAACCACTGAAGTTGATTCAGGTCAACAGTGCGCTGAAACTTGATTTCATGCATTTCTCAAGTCATGACACAAAATCAGAGACTGAGAGACCATTGTGATGGTCAAACTCCTCTCCCCCCCCCCCCCCCCCCCCAACAAAGAGGAATGGTAGTATGGTACATTTGTGCGGAAATTTTTAAACAAATTGCACAAAATTGTAATAGGGTGAGACTATGGCACATGCAATGTAATTATTATGACATTGCCTTCAATACAGAGGGACTTGTTCTGACAGCCGAAAGTGGTATTACTTGTTCTGGCAGTGTACAATTCTCAAGACCATAACTGCAATGTAAAATTTCCCATATCTACAAAACCACTACATGCATTTATTCAAATCCTACGACATCACACACACATCTATCTTGTATTTCCAGTGCCCCAAAAATGAAAAATCAATGTGGTTTCAGATTTCAGCCCACAGTGCAAACTTCAGTTCCACCGGAGGCCAAACTAAAGGGATCCATATTACGCAAAGGCACACGGCAGGGTATTGTCTTCGTAAGGAGTCCAATTCAACCATTCCATCCACAGGAGTGCTTTAGAAGCAAAGCTCAGGGTGTGTTGCCTCAGAGTGTCTTCACTTCAATTCAATTCAATTCAACTTTAATGTCATCGCACAAATACAAGTATCAGTACAACGAAATGCAGTTTTGCGTCAGTCCGTAGTAGTTGTACATAAAGAGAAAAAAAACAAGAAAAAAATAGAAAGAGAGAAGATACAGAATAATCAGGAAATACAGAATGATTAAACAAAGGGGGACGGAGGAACCAGAGAAATCTATCGTCGGGACTCCGAGTTCAGCAGTGTGATTGTGTTGTTATAGAAGCTTTTCCTCATCCTGCTGGTACGTGACCTGAGGCTCCTGTACCGCCTCCCTGATGGGAGGAGGGCAAACAGTCCATGGTTGGGGTGTGAGGGGTCTTTGATGATCTTCCCAGCCCGTCTCAGACACCGTTTTCGGTGGAGGGCATCCATGGCAGGGAGCGGGGCACCGATGATGTGCTGCGCGGTTTTCACCACCCGTTGTAGTGCTTTCCTGTCCGCAGCAGTGCAGCTGCTGTACCATACCGTGAAGCAGGTGGTCAGGATACTCTCTATGGTACAGCGGTAAAAGTTGGTCAGGATCTGGGGGGACAGGTGGGCTTTCTTGAGCCTCCTAAGGAAGTAAAGGCGCTGCTGTGCCTTTTTGATCAGCTTGGAGGTGCTTCACAAAGCTCTATTCCAGTAAAAAACACCCCAGACTTATTTAGCTTATAACAACTTCTCATTGACGCTACTGAGATACTCAATAGCTGAATTTGTTGAGGCCCTGCACGCACAACAATCGACATTCAGTGCCTTCCTGTTGCAAGTTTAAACAAGCATTTTATTACCTGGCTTTACAGGTGCCAAACACTCAACACCCCATCCACTCTTAATTCCTGAAGGAATCCTCCAGTATATGAAATTAAGTTAACATTTTTATGAGGAGAGAGAGCTGGATAACATGTCTTTACCTAGTTTCAATTATAATCCTCTGGTCAGCGGCTAAGTCAGTATTAATGATACACTGACAGAACACAGTCTGGGAATACATGACCAATGGCAGAAAATTCAAGTGGAGGAGAGAGAACTCAAATGTCTAAAAGCATGAGACATTATAAGTAGTAAGTGTCACTTCAATTTACTTCCATTGCTTCCAGTTCCAAAGATAAGAGAAATTAAGCCGAGTGCAGTTACTGAATAAAATTACCCGTCTCTCTTCCTCTGTACATATAATATCAATAATTAAAAATGCCAAGGGGAAGAAGTGATTTTGTGTGGTGTGTAGCATAAGGAATCTGTAGCAAAACAATGATGAGCAGAGAGAAGAATTTATATTTCTCCCCTCCTGTAATTTAGGAATGCAAAGGTTTTTATTAATATACGGTTAGGTTACAGCAATATAACAATTAAGCCAAGGAGGGAGATAACAAGATTAGTTTCTAAATCCTTGAATAAAAGAGGCAGGTTTTAAGGTTCTTATAAAACGTAGCTAGTGTGCAAAGGTAGAGGTTTAAGGTGAAGATTTCACATCTTGAGATCCCAGAATGCGAATGAAATAGAGGATAAAAAAAAACAAAGTTTTAGGTGGATGTAGGACTGGAGTATCTTAGAGAGCTGGGGAGGTCACAGGACCAAGGAGGGATTAAAATAATGCAGGGATACAAATTAATAACATTTTAGTGTACAAGTTAATGTAAGTCAGTTGATCGGGAAAGATTTGAGATTGATACTTTGCTGTTAGAACAAGTGTAGGAGGATGCTTTATCATTTGAAGTTACTGGAGAGTGGTGGATTGCAGGCAGCAAGAAAGCATTCCAGATAGCAGAAAGATAGATGAGGGTTTCAGGAATGAGGCAATGGTTGAGATGAACAACAGATCTATGTGATAAGGTCAGAAAATCAACTGGAATCAAACAGGATTCCAACATTGCAATTAGTCCACCAGGGAAGTGGAAACCAAATTGGAGGCAGGAACCAAACATACTTTCAATCTTCAAAATGAGGGAATTGAGGCACAAGAATGATTAGATGCTGGACAATCAGCCTGAAAACATAAAACACAGGAGAGATGCTGGTGAAGCAGAGCTGATCGTCATCACTTTGCAAATGGAGTTGAACTGTTTGCAAGGAGCAACATGCTGTTGGGAAATAGGTGTCTAAACTGAGATCAATGGGGAGAATGCAAGGATGAGATAATTGCACATGCAATTGAATTGAATGGAATTAAATATTTTGTCACATGTGACGAGTCACAGTGAAATTCTTTGCTTGCATATCCAAAGTATGCAAATAGTCACCCAAAAAGGTCACTTGCAAAGTTACAAATCCCCCCCCCGCCTTTGTTCTTCCTCCCCCTCCCTCATAGTGGTCCCCCCACGCAAGGTCCTCCACTGTCCATTGGTTTTCCCCTTCCCTTATGGCGGTCCCACCACGCCAGGTCCTCCGTTGTTCCTTCCCTCAGCAGCGGCGTCCTCACTTTCGCGTGTCCGTCCCCATTCGTCGTTTGGCACCATCATCGATGGCTGCATCGACCCATCCACTAATGCTGCCGGCTCCTCTCCGAATGCCTCCATGGCTCTGACTCAGGCCCCAGCCGTGGTCTCTACCAACCGAGAGGTTGGTGGCCGCAGGCTTCGTTGACCCGCGAAGCTCCATCTCTGACCCGCGAGGTCCAGGGTCCGACCATCGATGCTCCACCTCCGACTCGCGAGACTCCGACCTCGGCTTCTCAGCTGCACCTCCGGAAGGCTATGTTATTACTATGACAGTGGTTCTGCTTGTTCTGGCAGTCTATGACTATAACCGTAATGTAAAATTTCCCATTCCTACAAAGTCACTACACGCATTTACTCAAATCCAACAACATCATACACATTTCTACCTTGAATTTTTAGTGGCCTCAAAGGCGCCACACAAACATCATTCAGGTGTCAAATTTCAGCCCACACCGCAAACCTCAGTTCTGCCAGAGGTCAAACCAAAGGTATCCATGTTACGCATGGAATCACAGCAGTGTATTGCCTTGGTAACAAGAGCGGAACTCACTATCAAAACATGGAGGGGACCGGGGGACACAATTGTTTGGTGGCCACAGGCGCATGCGCACATTCACACACGTGCGCGAGGCTTTGGTGGCTCAATCCAGCGCTAAATGCAGCTCAACTCTGCCTGTCTCACCGGGTTAACTACAGCACTGTCTGGACTGACGGGTTACCAGCGTTGCTTCTCTGCGCTGGCCATATTTCCCGCAAGTCCAGGAAGACTGTGGGCTCACCTGGCGGGACAGGCAGAGTTGAGCTGGGTTTAGCGCTGTTTCTCTGCACTGGCTGTGGGCCTGGGGGCACCGCGCCCAGTCTGATTCCCGGCCAAAGATCCTTTAGCGGAGGATAGAGCATGGTGATTGGAGGAGGGAGACGTAGCACAGACCTACGCAAAGATCCTACAGGATCTTTGGACCTGCGTCCCATCCGCAGGCAGGATCGATCCTGGCCGGGTCTCCGGCACTGTCCCGAGTGGCACCCCCCCCACCCAGGTCTGTGCTACGTCTCCCTCCTCCAATCACCGCGCTCTATCCTCAGTCCCACCCCCCCCCACTCCTCCTGAAGCATGTCCCGCCCCCATTGCCTGCTGACCGACATCTCTCTCGTCCAATCGGCGCCCTCGATCATCAGTCCCACCCCCACTGTCTCATGGAAAGTGGAGATTTCACCGGGTTCTAAAACCCTGGATTACAAAAACTTGGGGGGGGGGGGGGGGTCCCCCACCTCTCAAAACATGGAGGAAACGTGTCCCTCTGCCCTGTCCCCTCTGCCCCCCCCCTGCCCCCCCCCCCCCCCAGGTTTTCCACCCCTGCTTGGTAAGGGGTGATAACCATTACATCCACAGAAGAGCTTTAGAAGCAAAGCCCAGAGTCTGGTGCCTCAGAGTATTTTTACATCATGCTCGTCAAAACCCAACTCCAGTAAAAACACCCCTGGCTTACTTAGCTCATTGCAATTTTTCATTGAGAACACTGCAGAGGAAAGAAGAGCCATCAATGGAAATTATTTTGATATGACTGATTAGTTTATGGCAAACGGTAATGGCATTCTGACTCATTGGGCAATGGTAGAGAGGAATTGAAGAATGGTGTGATCAAGTTGTAGCGATTTCAAATGAAGAAAATACATAGTTTACTATTAAAATAGTTCCAATGTTTACTCTTCACAATAGTTGCAAATAAAGACAGGTAGGCAGCTTACAGCCAAACAAAACTAACTTGCTTTTAATTAAGATCTGTAAAACTAAACAATTACTTGGAGGCTATTACAGAAAGATAATTTAAAGGTTAAAAGTTCACATCCATTCCATTGAGAAGGAAGTATATATTCAAAACTTCATTGATTTTATTAAACAAAGTGGGAGCTGGCAGTTTAATCATTAAATTTAATCCAAATGTTAAAATCCCCAGACTAAAATTTTAAAAATGTAACACCCAATTTATTTCAAGAATTCATTAATTTCCAGTTCAAAATTTCCATTTACTCTTGATGGAAATTATCCATAATTAAAATCCACCTCAAAAGATAGGAAATCTTACAGGATATACAATAATAGTGACAAAAACTGCAATAATTTCATAAAAGAAAAGGTTAATGAAATAAATGGCTGAAAATTTGTTTTCTTACCTTCTTGAACAGCCTGGAATGGATTGTTGGAATCAATAAATCTGACCGAGAATGTTATCTTTTCATTTTGTAATATTTCTTCATTCGTGTTCATTTCGGCCACGGCTAATCGAAACATTTTGTCATCCTTTCTGGCAGTCTCCTCAAAAATTGCACCTGAAGAAGGAAAACAAATTAACATAATCTTATTTATTTGTGCCTGATTACACAATGAGAATGGCAATCATTTGTAAATAGTTTAAGCTGCTGAATTTCACAGCAGTTCCAGAATCTGAATTAAATTAAAACAAAAGACGGTATTAACAACATATATTCAAATATAGGGCCTGATTTGCAACAATATATAATAATTAATTATTTACATTGAATCACATTGACTATGTTCCTTTTAGGCTATTACTGATGCATTGATTTAGTCCTAGACAGTAATTCTGAATACAATATCTTAATTTTTTTCAGCCAGGCTTTTAATATCAATTTTGTATAAACAGTACAATCCTGAACCTTGATTTTACTTCGGAGTCACGTGAGTGACTACGTGAAGAAGGCCCGTCCAGGCGCACGTGCGTCATATCATCAGACGCATTGCGCTGCGACCACGGTAGGAGGTGCAAAGCCCTCCAAGCGGTACTTTTTACTTTCACTTTCAGGCTGCTTGTCTCCGTGGAGACTGCGTGCAGAGAACACAGGCAAGTCTTACTATATGGAGAAAGGTGGGAGAAATAAGGGAAAGCGCACCACAGTAAGCACTCAAGAAGACAAAAATGGCTGAGAGTAGCGGCCGCCCGACTAAAAAGTCGACGGTAGAAAAACCAGCAACTTCTAAAACGGAAGAAAAAAGCCCCGTTGAAACGCCCACAGGGAGCAAGGCCAAAAAGAAAACTAACAGGCCAGTAGACTCGGACGAGTCTGAGCCAGAAGTTATGTCAGACAGAGTTTCTCAATTGGAACTCCTCATGGGTAAAATGATTTATAAAGGCACGGAAATATACTAGGTCACGGAAATTTAATGACAATACAGAATGGATGTTAAATCGTGACATTTTCCATAACATTGTGCAAAAATTTGGAAAACCAGAAATTGACTTGTTTGCATCCAGATTGAACCACCAGTTACCTCAATATGTTTCGTGGGAACCAGACCCAGGTGCAACATGGGTAGATGCATTCTCGTTAAATTGGGGTGGAATGTTTTTATATGCATTTCCTCCCTTTTGTCTTATGTAGATTTCTACAGAAGATCAAACAAGATAATGCTTCAAGATTGTTGGTGTTCCCAGATTGGCCCATACAACCATGGTATCCATTAGAGTTAAAAATGATGACAGAACCTATAATGCATATCTCAAGACAAGAAAACCTACTCATGCACCCTGTAACTGGTGATTTTCATCCTTTACATGATCGTATTGATTTGTTGATTTGCAGATTCTAAAAAGGCCATATGTCGGAAGAAGACTATCAGATCGCACTATGGATGTAATTGCAGGATCCTGGAGGGATAGTACCCAGAAGCAGTACATTTCTTACATTAAGAAATGGGAGCAGTTTTGTGCAACACAAAACATTTCTTACCACACTGCAAACACTTCAGATGTTGTAGAATTCTTGTCAACATGACATTTTGATGCTAATTTAAGTTATAGTGCAATCAACACTGCAAGGAGTGCCAGTGCCCTCTCTGCATATTTATCGAGAGCATCTGAACAACAGGTTCGAGGATCACACCCCTTGATTTGTAAATACCTGAAGGGCATCTTTAATGCTAAACCTCCCAGACTGAGATATACGGAAATCTGGAATGTGAGGGATGTACTCACGCTACTTAGGGATTGGAGTCCCAATCTCAAATTTGTCTTTAGACAAAATCACTATGAAAGTAATCATGTTAATGGCTTTAGTCTCAGCCCAAAGAGTACAAACATTACACAAATTACGGGTAGACAGAATGGGAATGACAACAGAGGAAATTGCATTATATGTCTATGACTTGCTAAAACAGAGCAGACCAGGAGTCTCGGGGTGTAAATTGCTTTTTTCAGCATATCCTACAGACCAAAGACTATGTGTGGTTACATATTTGAAACACTACATTGAGACCACCAAGCACCTTAGAGGTGTAGAATACGCATTACTTATCAGCCATAAAAAAAACACACAAAAAAGTGTCAACACAAACAATTTCAAGATGGCTGAAGAAGGTGCTATTGGATTCAGGAATTGATACGGACAAATTTAAATCTCATTCCACCAGGGTGACGGCAACATCGTCGGCCAAGGATTTGGATGTTCCAATAGACCATATCCTTGCGGCCGCAGGATGGGCAAATGAAAGGATGTTTTACAAGTATTACCACAATGAGATTGCAGACCCTGGTGTATTTGGTGGTACGGTTTTGGATTCAGTATTAAATGTTCCCAGTGATTAAAATGGGACACATAATGTTTATCATAAAATAAACCATTAACGGATTAAACAAATGTTATGGTTGCATGTTATTGACTGTCTTTCACTCATAGAGTCAATCAAAATGCAGTGATACGCCGGAATTGAATCTATGGCCTTAAATCACAGAAGCTTTAAAATCTTTACGTAGTCACTCACGTGACTCCGAAGTAAAATAGTAAGATTAAATGAGAACTTACCAGTTTGAAGTTTAATCTTTATTTTATGAGGAGTTACGTTGAGGGACTACGTGCCCTCCGCACCCTGCCTAATAAAGATCAAAGGTAAGTTAAGTTTGTATCACGTAGCTTACTATTATCCTTCGGTACATATCATCTGTGATTTCACACCGCTGCTTTGAAGATTGACGCACGTGCGCCTGGACAGGCCTTCTTCACGTAGTCCCGCAACGTATCTCCTCATAAAATAAAGATCAAACTTCAAACTGGTAAGTTCTCATTTAATCTTACTATTTTACTTCGGAGTCACGTGAGTGACTACGTAAAGATACCATTTTCAGTTTGTTTGATCTTATTACAAATAACATTTTTAATTTTCTTTATTTCACAACTCAGACAAAAAAAAATTCTGCCTGATTATATTTTTGGGGTGTTGCCCAGCTGTCTGTTGGCTGAGATACAGGTCTCTGGCACAGTGAGGCAGCAGCTCTACCAGCTGCACCACTGTGCTGCCCTGTAAATAAAACACCTTGATGAACAATGGTTAATCAATAGCCAAATGTCCAAGAAAATCTGGAGAGAAGAGCAAGGCATTGGGTTGGGAAGTGATATACGAGTCTGGTTAAATTTCAACAAGTGAAACTTTGCTCCATGTCATCTTTCAAAGTATTACACCCCATGTACTTTCCTTCAAAGGCAAGAATACATTTAACTTTAAGATGGTTGATTTGCCATGAATGAAGAGAAAAAAACAATTTCAATCCCAAGCCTCATTCACGTTGAGCTGGTGATCCGCAAAATAATTTACTGCAGATGCTAGAAATATAAAATAACAACAAAAAGTGCTGGGAATACTAAGCAGATCAGGTAGCATCTGTGGAAACAGGTTTATGTTTCAGGTAATTGACGCTTGGAGTTTTAAATGGTTTATTTTATCTCAACATAACTTGCAGGGCTTGAGATGGCACATTAAGGAGTAGCAGAATGGTGCAGTGTGCTGGCGCACAGCGCCAGAGACCTAGGTTCTATCCTGACTATGGGTGCTGTCTGTAACGAGTTTGTATGTTCTCCATGTGACTTCATGGGTTTTCTCTGGCTGTTCTGGTTTCATCCCACATTGTAAAGACATGCAGGTTGTAGGTTAATTGGAAACTACCAGGTGAGTGGAAAAACAAAGTTTTTGGATGGGGCCAAAGAAGAGGCTAATGATCACATCCCACAAAAATATCTTTGAATTTACTGTAACACCACCAATAAAACTGGGTGGAATCAAATGCACATATTTATTTTCAAATGACTAGAGCTTGATGTTCCAAGAGTCTGATTCACAGGTCTTCCTACGCAAGTCAGGCCAACTATAGTACAGCCATTTAAACAGAATGGTGGATGCAAGAATTCAGCAAATATTGCATTTGAATGAGGAGAACAAGGACAATATCTTAAATAAAACAGCAAACTGAAAAAGTTGAAGAGAAGGGAGATAGAAAATAATACTTCTTGGAAAGATTTTTTTTTAAATAATTAGTTGATCTAAGTCTTGAACCAAGGGCAGGATCAGATAGTGTTAAACTTAAAAGTACAAAAGAAGATAGTAAATAGATATGAAATTAAAACCTCAACATTTGAAACCAATATACAGTGTGCCAGAAGACTGGAGAAAGGCAAATATTATATCTTTGTTCAAAGTCTTTAGGAAAGAGACCTAATAATTATCAATCAGCTGGCATTATCTCAATAATATTTTTTAAAAGATTGTACGACAGCCAAATTGGCAGTTTTAAAAATGGAAAACTTTGAGAAAAAATTGGATCTCGGGAGTGGGGGGGGGAGGAGAAAGAAGCTGAATCTTTCACTGTGTTTAGCCATGCCAAGATTACATACTAACAGTGCCTCCAATCCCTTTGAAAATCTAAACCCAAGTCTGATTAGTGTGCCAGCATGTATGGGAAGATACCTCGATTCTTATGCCAGACAACACCCACTCACTCTACCTCCACAGTTTGAACTGGAACATTCCCACAACCATTGAGGCCCCAGAACATTTACATTTTCCACACTGTTTTCTTGGCAGTTATTTTTAGTCTATTTGTTTCAATTTTGCCCTCTACAAAGCACATCCAAACTGATGGTAAACCCCTTGATTTTATCGAATGTTTCTAATTTGCTTAATTAATCAGGTTGAAGCAAAATGAATGAACTAACCAGGAATTATCATCAAACATAGGGAGGCCATGTCTGCGACAGGACAGAATTTTATTGACCACAACACACAAATGGGCTGAGTGAATGAAATCCATAGATCCCCAAGAACATTTATTAAGGCATCACACCAGATATTGATTGAAAAAAGTAACTCAGAACTGTTGGTACAAAATAAATAGCAGTATGGATAAAGAGAGAGCTGAATGACAGACAGCAAAATTAAGTAGCAAGAAGCGGACATTAGAGGCTGGTAATAGGATCAGATTTGTTCGCCATTAAAGATGTATGTACCAGTGGATTTCCCCATGGGTTCGCACATACTGGAGTCAGAAGACATGTTACACTCTAAAATTTTAAATGGAGGAGCAAGTGTGAAAAAAAGATCCCTCAAGTTTTACTGTTACAGGAATCTCTTAATTCATTGTCAAGCAAGGTAAAACCGTAATTAAATCATGATATTGAAAAAATAAGCAAGTGAACCATCAGACATCCCTAGGGTCCTGTTAATTAAATAAATATTGTGAGCCAATAAATAAAAGGGAATAGGAAATAAATAAGTGAATGGGAGATCAAAAATTAACCAATGGAAACAGGAGCACTAATTAAATATCAGTGCCTGGAATTCAATAAATAATCAGAGCCATCGGCAGTCTCTTGTCTCATTAGCAATTCTTTGCTTATGCGATGATGAGAATGCAAAAATTCACATCCAGATTACATCTTGGTGGCTTTCAGGCTGGTTTTAGCTCTTGTAGTGATGGTACTTCTGCAACTTAGTCAACACTAACATAAATAGCAGCAAATAGGATTGCAAAACCATGTAGATTTGTTTCATTTTAGAGATACCGTGTGGAAGCACACCCTTCGGCCCACCGATATTGCGCTGACCAGCGACCCCCATACACTCGCACTATTCCACACACTAGGGACAATTTATCATTTTTACCAAAGCCAATTAACCTACAAACCTGTATGTCTTTGGGATGTGGGAGGAAACCGGAGCACCTGGAGAAAACCCACGTGATCACGAGGAGAATGTACAGACTCCATACGGACAGCACCCGTTGTCAGGATAGAACACAGGTCTCAGGCACTGTATGGCAGCAACCCTATCACTGCGCTACTATGCTGCCTAGAAAACAAGAACTGCAGATACTAATTTACAAAAAAAAGAAAAAAAGACAAAAAGGGCTGGAGTAACTCAGTGGATCATAGAGTCCCATCCCCCTTATCAATACCACAACAGATCAAATGTCAATTACACAGTCCAACTCAACTATCAACCACTCCCAACTCGCACACTCACCCCCTGCCACAATTCCACCATAATCCTAAACATCCAATTCGCAACCAGACACTCCCATTGAAGAAAATTTGTCCTGAATGTGTAGAAAGGAACTGCAGATGCTGGTTGGGAAGGGTCTTAACCCAAAGCTTCACCCATTCCTTTTCTCCAGAGATGCTGCCTGTCCCGCTGAGTTACTCCAGCTTTTTATGTCAAACTTCATCCTGATCCATACATGACTACCAGAACCTCACGTTTGTACAAACCTTACTCAGTTTTCTTTGCAAACTCCACAATAGAGAAGGAAATGTATTTCCTTGTCTGTGGATGATTCAGTAATGCCCCTACCCGTCTTCCTCATGGCATGTCATAAAAGATTATATGCTGGCTCACCATCCAGTTGCTAACCAAACATTCTAGCAGACAATTAGTTACCATGCATATAATCTCCTCAAATTCAACAAAGGAATTTAATTTAGAATATTGCACTCAATTCACAGTCAATCAATAAAAGGGTAAAACAGACTAAGAGACAAATAAATATTATTTTAATTTTCAGAATTTAATTAAAACCCAGAGGAGAAACCAACATTGCAAATGTTAATGTGCAGAAACAAATTTCAGATGCTGACATATACCAAAGATGCACACAAAGTTCTGGAGTAACTCAGCGGGTCAGGCAGCATCTCTGGAGAAAAAGGTTGGGTGATGTTTCGGGTCAGGACCCTTCTTCAGACTGGAAGGTCCCTGTAGATGGTTTATGCATGCAACCTATAATGTAGCTACCTCAATAGCACTAACCACGCCCAGTCATTTCAGTATAACTGTGATATCTTCCCCTTGCTCCTCCCTTGTTTCCAGTACGCCTGAAGACGAGAAGATGCAGTCAGTACTGGGACGTGTTTGACATGTGCCTTTATTAAAGACTCAGTAAAGTTACAGTGTGTCAGAGTTGACTCCTTTACATGGTGTCAGTAAGTTAAACGCACGCCTCCTGTTTATCGGGTTTTATTTGCTCCTAGTTTTACTAGTGTTTAATTCCCTATTTACCATGTCATTCTCATGCCGCAAGCCCTCTCCCCTTGTCTTTGACGCTGACATTGCGGAGCGATGGGCTACTTTCATGATGGACTACAACCATTTCATCAATATCGTGCACCAAAATGACCCTGATGCGGTCAAAGCCTCACTCCTGCTGAACCTTGCCGGTCCTGATGCTATGAAGCGTGCTCAGGCTTTCACTTACAATCCAGCGGTCCTGGATGACAACAACCAGGCCGTCGAGCCGGCGGATACTGCCAACGACCCGGTATGTCTCTTACGCAAGTTTGCGGAGATTTGTGACTTGCCCTCCGACCGTATATTGGAGCGGGCTAGATTCTTTACAAGGAAACAGCAGCCTGATGAACCTGTTGAATGTTTTATCGCTGACCTGCGCTACCTTGCTCAGCGGTGCCATTTCGAGACCATGCGTGATCAGCTCACCAGAGATATTTTGGTCACCGGCATGCTAGATCAGATGCTACGAGCAGAGCTGTTGCGGAGACCGGATCTCTCCCTGACTGAGGCTATGCATGCATGCCGAATAGCTGAGGTGGTTGCCCCGCTACATGGGCAGAGGGGATCTGACAATCGGGCTATTAATCTGACTGGTGTTGCTATGCCCCGTCGCAAGCAAGACAACGTTCGCCCTGCACCGCGGCTGACTTATGCCACTCGGGTCCCGCTTGTCAAGAAGTGCCCCAACTGCAATTATGTCCACTCTATGCAGTCGCAGTGCCCAGCATTTGGGAAAACTTGTAATTTCTGTAAGAAGATGAACCATTTCTCAGCTGCCTGTCGCTCCCGTGGGAACGTTCCTCCAGCTCCCAGACAAGTTTTAAACAACCTTCAACAAGTTGATAACGAATTCGGTTCCCAGTCTTCTGTCGACACTGCCCTCGACTCTGAGCCCAGTATTTCCATGGGAGATGCCAGTGTTTATTATCTCCTTCATAATCAATCTCGCCTCCCCGATCCTTCTGTGCTTGTCACTGTCAACAACAAGTCCTTCACTGCTAAGCTGGACACAGGGGGCGAATGTTATGTCAACATCCCTGTTCAGGAAGATAAGAAATAATGAGCTGTTAACTGCTGATCGCCCCATATTGCATGCTTATGGGGGAGAGGAGCTAAAACCTGTGGGGAGGGCCACCTTCCACTGTGTGCTGAAGAAATCTTCGCGTGACCTGTCGTTTTTCATTCTTGACTGCGACTGTGTGACTCTGTTGAGCAATCAGGCGTGTCAGGATCTCGAGCTGGTGTCCTTTGACCGTACTGTCCACGAAGTGCGGGTGATGCTGAATCCACTCTCTGAGTACCCTGACCTATTCGATGATGCTCTGGGTAAGCTGCCCCTTGTATACAAGATCGCAACTGACCCGTTGGTTGTACCAGTGGTCCGTGCTCCACACAGGGTGTCGTTTGCCATGAAGGGCAAGGTCGAAGCCATGCTGAAGAACATGGTTGATATGGGAGTGCTTGAAGCTGTTAGCGAACCCACCGACTGGGTCTCCACCATGGTCGCCATCATGAAGAAGGGCAAGAGCGAGATACGGGTGTGCATCAACCCCAAAGACTTAAATCTGGCAACAAGGCGCGCTCATTACCCCATGAGGACTGTAGAAGATGTTGCTGCCCAGGTCGGTCAGGCCACGGTGTTCTCTGTCCTTGACGCTAGGAGCTCATTCTGGCAAATACCTCTAGACAAACGCTCCTCAGACTTAACCACTTTTGGCACCCCCTTCGGAAGATTCAAATTTTTGCGGTTGCTGTTCGGCATCAACTCTGCTAGTGAAGTGTTTCAACGCTCCATGGAGAAACTGTTTGCTGGCCTGCCATGTGCCATTATCGTGGATGACATCCTGGTTTATGGGAAAGATAAAGTACCCTATGTTGGCCACATCTTCACAGCCCACGGGCTGAAACCTGATCCGCAGAAGACCAACGCTATCTCCGAGCTGCCTGCCCCGACCGACGTGACCAGCCTGCAGCGTTTCCTGGGCATGGTCAACTATTTGGGAAAGTTCATCCCCGACCTCAGCGAGTTGAGCGCACCCCTGAGGCAACTGACGAAAAAAGACATTGCCTGGTCCTGGTTTCCCCAACACCAGCAGGCTTTCAACCTTCTCAAAACAAACCTGATTAGCACACCAACTCTCAAGTTTTTCGATCTGCAAAGTCCAATTGTAGTTACGTGTGATGCTTCCCGCTTCGGACTCGGTGCTGCCTGCCTGCAACTCCATGATGACGGCTCGCTGCAGCCCATTTCTTATGCCTCGCATACCATGACAGACACTGAGCAGCGCTATGCACAAATCGAGAAGGAGCTTCTTGCGGTTGTATTCGCCTGCTCCATGTTCAAGGACTTACTTTTCGGTACCAGGTTCACCGTCGAGACGGATCATCAACCCTTGGTGACCATCCTCAATAAGCTTATCCACATCGCTCCAGCTAGACTCCAGCGCATGATGTTACAGCTCCAGCGGTTCGATTTCTGATCATGTACAAGAGGGGCACCGAGATGCATGTGGCCGACGCGCTGTCCCAGGGCCCCCGGTCCTCAGGTGACAGGCACCCCTACAAGCAGGAGGATCTGCAGGTACTAAATGTCAACTTTGTTACAAGCAGCTGCAGTGCCTGGTTGAGCACACCGCCAACGACCCCAACCTACAACAGCTCGCAGCTGTCATCCAGCGGGGGTGACCCAGCAGACGCACCTCACTGCCTGTGGGCGCCCACCCTTTCTTTCTGGTCCGCGACGAGCTTGTGCTCCGGGACGGCATCATCATCAAGGGTCACAAGGTGGTCGTCCCTGCCTCCCTATATGACTTGTACTACAACGCTGCCCACATGGGGCATCCCGGTGTCGATGCCACCGTCTCACATGCCCAAGAACAATACTATTGGCCCGGCATGGCCAAATACAATAAAGCCCGAGTAGCCTCCTGTCCTGATTGCAACACACTTGCCCCACATCAGCAGCGCCAGCCACTTCTGCAGCAGCCTGCGCCTGCCATGCCCTGGACCTCGCTGGCTGCTGACATATTTGAATGGCGAGGCAATCACTACCTGGTGTTGGTTGATTCATACTCCAACCGGTTCGAAGTGGATCTTCTCCCTGCTATCACCTCTGAAATGGTTATCAGCAAGCTGCGCAGACACTTTGCTACCTTCGGGTCCCCGGTCCGCTTGCAGGCCGACAACGGCCGTCAGTTCACCAGTGCAGAATTCCAGGCTTTCGCTGTGAAATGGAACTTCACTCACTATACCAGCAGCCCCAAATACCCACAGAGCAACGGCCTGGCCGAGCGAGCTGTCCGCAGTGCCAAGAATTTGCTCGAGCAGTCTCGTCTCTCCAATGGTGACTTCTACCTGGGTCTACTAAACCTTTGCAACACCTCACGGGACCCTACCATGCGATCCCCTGCCCAGCGTCTGATGTCCCGCATGCTTCGCCCACTGATGCTGATTGCCCAACAATCCCTGGTGTCCAAGGTCCTCCAGCCTGCCGCCATCCAGCAACGGATTGCTCACAAGCATGAGGTACAGCGCCGCTCCCACGACAAGTCCTGCCGCTCGCTCTCACCACTACTGCCTGGCCAGGTCGTCCGCATGCAGACAGCCACCGGATTCTCCCGACTTGCAACCGTTGTTGGTGTGGACGATTCCCCGAGATCTTACCTGGTGGACTTTGATGGAACTGTCTACCGCCGGAGCCGCCAGCACCTGTTGGCCGTTAATGAGCCTCAGCCTCCTTCTGCGGATCCCTACGCTCCTCCGTTGCGTTTCGAGCCTGTCATTACTAATTACCCCACAGCTCCCTGCATGCCCCGGTCAGTTCGCTTGCCGCGTTCTCCTCCCTCTGCACTTCCTGGTTTTGGGCAGATGATCTCCTCCCCTGCGCGTTCTCCTTCTCCTCCTTCTCCCCCGTCTCCTCCTCCTGGATCACCTGTGCCGGTTGGGTCACCTTCCGCATTCCCGGTTGGGTCTCCACCGACTTTCTCCTTCCCGGCTGCTACTGCTCCGCCTCCTCTTCTATCTGGTGGGGAGGGTGATGGTGCTATACGCACACGCTCGGGTCGGGTTGTCAAACCTCCTGTCTGTTACGGCGATTTTGTTTAAATTTGCATGCGTTGTATAATCACACTGCCACTGTTATAACTTCAATTTTAGATTTCTAAGTGAAAGGATGTAGATGGTTTATGCATGCAACCTATAATGTAGCTACCTCAATACCACTAACCACGCCCAGTCATTCAGGACGACAGATAGCACAATGGGCTAAGAGTTCGGCTGGCGACCGGAGGGTAGCCGGTTCAAATCCCGCTTGGAGTGCATACTGTCGTTGTGTCCTTGGGCAAGACACTTCACCCACCTTTGCCTGTAATGGAATGTTACGGCGGCAGGCGCGGGCACACCGCGACGCCCTGTGTCTCCCTTTCAAGGGAGATGCTAAAAATGCATTTCGTTGTCTCTGTACTGTACACTGACAATGACAATAAATTGAATCATTTCATTTCATTTCATTTCATTTCAATGTAACTGTGATATCTTCCCCTTGCTCCTCCCTTGGCTCCAGTACGCCTGAAGACTAGATGCAGTCAGTACTGGGACGTGTTTGACATGTGCCTTTATTAAAGACTCAGTAAAGTTACAGTGTGTCAGACTTGACTCCTTTACAGTCCCGACCAGAAATGGCACCCATCCTTTTTCCTCCAGAGATGCTGCCTGACCTGCTGAGTCAATTTGAGACGAGCAATTTGTGACTATCTGTGCAAAAGTTAATGTTCAGTATCAGAAAAGATTGTTTGGCAGTAACTATAAAACAACTAAAATCTTGCATTATCTGAATTGAACAAACTCCAAAATATTTTACCAACTTAGCAGATCAGATAAGTAAACCAGCTATACACCATGCCTTGTACTTCAGTGAGATCCTGTTACTGTTATGCAAATATTCTGGAGGACCAAGTAAAATTGAACACCAACTTCCTGAATATACACACAAAATGCTGGAGTAACTCAGCGGGTCAGGCAGCATCTCTTGTGAGAAGCAATAGGTGTTGTTTCGGGTCAAAACCCTTCTTCGGGTCGAAACGATCCCCGAGTCTGCGCTTGGTCTCGCTGATGTATAGGAGTCCACATCTGGAACACGGACTAGTTTTCCGACTAGTTTAATGTCCTCCTGATTAATCTTACTGATTGTATGTCTCCTTGCCACCTTCCTCACAGCCAACAATGAACCATTCTACATTTCCTTGATCATCGTCTGCTTTGATCTGTCGTTTGCACACCTTACACTTCCGTATTACTCTCCCTCTCCATCGACTCTCAGTCTGAAGAAGGGCCTTGACCCAAAACATCACCGAATTCCTTCTCTTCAGAGATGCTGCCACTTTGAGTTACTCCAGCATTTTGTGTCTATCTTTGGTGTAAACCAGCATTGACAGTTCCTTACTACCAACTTCCTGAATTTTGGTTTAACTGAACATGTCCAGTTACCAGATGTTAGTTTTCAGCTTACACTTCAATAACAACAGTGCTGTTGGTCTGACTATTATTTATACCATTCAACCCAAACCAATATATTGCGCAGTTGCACAGAGAATTGTTTCATTCCTCTTTGATTTATAATGTGACCAGTTGACATATTGCCCGTAGAAGAAGCAGAAATTAGATTATACTGGAAGCATTGGTCATCTTTTCTCTTTAATGTTTGAATGAAAGCAACTATGTTCATTAAACAATAAGCCTTCAAGCGCAAAGGATGCTTGTAACTTTTAACTGCAATTTTTTTTCTCCCCAATTGTCTTTTTATAGAGAAAATTAAAACAAAGGCTGAGATATCTTTGTCTAAGACTTAGATTGCACAATGAGGTTTATGTCACAGCATTAAAAATTAAAAAAAACGGATCCATTCTAAGGTGAAAAACAAATATGACCATTTCCCAGTCACTTCCCATCACTCTGTAAATTCTACCCAACCTGTCTCTCTCCGACAGGCCTAAAGACATTAGCCACGCACCCAATGATTAATAAGTGTTCGACACGGACTTGTAGGGCCGAGATGGCCTGTTTCCGTGCTGTAATTGTTATATGGACATAATTCCCCATTCTTTTGTTGCATTGTCCAAGGATTGACCGATCCATTCATGAATCAGGCAATAAAACTTAAATTCTTGAAGTAATGTTCCAACCCAATATATTGCCTGTCCAATTCCACCAAATGCCAGCCTGGGTTCCAAAAAGGTAAGACCCAGATTTATCTTATTTGCTGTATGATCAGAGTCCCCATCATCCCTGACAACTCCCTCCCCTTGCTCAGAACTGAACATCAGCCAGACCTGCTGAATCTTTCCAGAAATGGTTATTTTATTCAGATTCCCAGGTCTCCACTCCCAGATTACTGTGGCTGCAACATACAAGCCTTTTCCATGAACTTCCCTCTATAAGTTACATAATTAACCCATGTGATAACTCTTTCAGGGAGCCTTATAATGCATCTTGCCATATACCCCGAACACTTCTGAGTATGAACCCAATCCCAGACTCAACCATGAAAGTTCCAACATGGTCTCTCCACATGACCGATAGCCCAAACCTGTACCATTCCTGCTGAATATCTCTCCGGTGCCGAGACCAAAAGTATGATTTACTTATTTTCTTTTAGAACATAGAACAGTACAGCACAGGGATGGGCCCTCCCGCCCACAATGTTTGTGCCGAACATGAAGCCTAATTAAACTAATCTTAACTCCCTTACACGATTCATTTCCTTCTTTTCCCTTCACTTCCATGTGCCTATCTAGATGCCTCTTAAACACCATTATCATATCTACCTACAACAACCACTCTTGACAATGCATTGCAGGCCTCCACCACTCTGTGGAAACAACTTGCCCTGCACATCTTTATCACTCCTCCTCGTACCTTATAGCTATTCCCTCTAGTGCGGGACATTCCCACCCTGGGAAAAATGTTCTGACTGTCTACCCCATCTATGCCTTTTGTGCACATGGCAATGATAGACTATGTTTATGCAAAAGGAAGGTCTTTCAGTAAAAATGAACAGATCCCAATCTATACAATTGTGCAGCAGAGAAAAGATCTCAAGAGATTTGTCATCATGTATTCTGAATTTGTAGGCCCTAAGTTTTTTTGAGCAGGCAAGTGATTTAGTGATTAATTCAGAATTTAAACTATTTTTTGCAATTATTCCATTCATAGATTCCTGGAGGGAATCAGAGGCATAGAAACAAGTCATTTGTCCCACTTCATCCTTGCCCACCATTATTAATCCCAGTTAGTACTCTTAATTTAGAGTTCAGAGATACAGAATGGAAACAGGCCCTTCAGTCCACGCCGACCATCGATCACCCATTCAAATGTGTCTATGTTAACCCACTTTCTCACCCACCCTACACATTAAATTAAATTTTAAATAGGCCAATTAACCCACAAATCATTTGGAGAGCTCCCCCTCCCCTCACCCCACTCAGCATTAACACCACAGTCACATCTACAGAGTCTTTTAAGTCCCTGGGAAGCATCATCTCCAAGGACCTTAAATGGGGGGCTACCATCGACTCCACAGTCATAAAGGCACAGTTCCCTGCTGTACTCACTCTATACTCATGACTGCATAGCCAGGCATAGTGCAAACTCCATCATCAAGTTTGCTGATGACACCACTGTTGTGGGACGAATCACTGATGGTGATGAGTCAGAGTATAGAAGTGAGATCGACCGATTGACCAAATGGTGCAAGGACAAGAACCTGGCTCTCAACACCAGCAAAACCAAAGAACTGATTGTGGACTTTGGAAGGGGTAGGATAGGGACCCACAATCCAGTTTATATCAACGAGACGATGGTGGAAAGGGTCAAGAACTTCAAAGTCCTGGGCGTGCATATTTCCGAAGATCTTTCCTGGTCCCAGCACACTGATGCAATCAGCGCCTCTACTTCCTGAGAAGATTACGGAGAGTCGGTATGTCAAGGAGGACCCTCTCGAACTTCTACAGGTGCACAGTAGAGAGCATGCTGACTGGTTGCATCATGGCTTCCTTCGGTAACTTGAACGTCCGGGATCGGAAAAGATTGCCCAGAAAATTGTGACCACTGCCCAGTCCATCATCGGCTCTGGCCTCCCCACCATCGAAGGGATTGAAGGAGCAGTCGCTGCCTCAAAAAAACTGCCAACATCATCAAAGACCCACACCATCCTGGCCACACACTCATCCCTCCGTTGCCATCGGGAAGAAGGTACAGGAGCTTGAAATCTGGAAAAACCAGGTTCAGGAACAGCTACTTCCCCACAGCCATCAGGCTGTAAAACTCACCATCAAACAAACTCTGAACAATAACAGCCTATTGCACTTTATCTGTTTACAGCAAGCAAGAATTTCATTGTTTCTATATGGGACACATGACAATAAAACTCTCTTGACTTGACTCTTGTACTTCGTGCAGCAGCTGAGGAAGCACAATTTGCCTCAAGCAATGATGGTCCAATTCTACACGACCATTATAGAGTCTGTCCTCACCTTCTCCATCATGGTCTGGTTTGGTTCAGCCACCAAGCACGTCATCCGGAGGCTGCAGCAAATCGTCCGATCAGCTGAGAAGGTTGTTGGCTACAACCTTCCCCCCATTGACGAACTGTACACTGCAAAGGCCAGGAAGCGAGCAAGGAAAATCATCTCTGACCCCTTTTACCCTGGCCACAATCTCTTTGAATCACTTCCCTCTGGAAGGCGACTCCGGACTGTCAAAGCTGCCACAGCCAGACATTAAAACAGCTTTTTTTTCCATGCGTAGTAGCTCTACTCAATAACCAAAAATCTGTAGCCTCCTTTTGTTCTGGTATTTTATTTAATTCACATGTTTAATCAATAATGTTTTATTATTAATGTTTAATGTTTTATGTGTCATTCTTAACTGTCACTGTATGTTGTTGTCACTTGCGGGCAGAGCACCAAGGCAAATTCCTTGATTGTGAATACTTGGCCAATAAACTTATTCATTCATTCATATGTCAGGAAACTAGCGCGCCTGGAGGAAACCCATGCTGTCACAGGGAGAACGTACAAACTCCACTCAAATGGCAACCAAGGTCAGGATTCAACTTTGATCTCTGGCACTGTGGGGCAGTAGATCGAACAGCTGTGCTGCCCACTTGGTTCATAACTCTCCATACCTCAGCAATTCAATTATTTGTCGAGATACTTCCTATGTATTATAACGCAGCTGCCTCCACAACTCATTCCACCCATTCTGTCAATGAAAATGTTCTCTCACAGGTTCCCTTAAACCTCTTACCACTCAGGCTAAACGTATGACCTCTACTTGTAATACTAATTGCTTAAAAATAGCTTCATATACACACCGATGCGTAATCCATAAGCAAACACCTTTCTGCAATACAATGGTGGTGGTGCTGCCCTGTTCATTCCTATCTCAGACCGTATATTCATTGAGAAATTTTATTCCATGCAAACAAATTGGAATACATTTTCTTTTTGGCTCAGTGGCAGTCAGATTACCAATTAAAAAAATAAAATATTACAGATGCTGAAAATCTGAATAAAACAAAAATTGCTGGTAATATTTAGCAGGTCAGATGGCAGATGCTTCTCGTCAATGAATGTTTCACCAGAACTTAATTATTCGTTCCAATATATTAAAAATGTCCACTTACGTTCTAAAATATGTAATGGATTATTTTGCCATGACTATGGAGATAGGGCTTAACATATCAGGAAATCCTTTTAACCTTTATTTTAATGTTTTTGGTTATCTTAAATCGATATGCCCTAGTTGCTAAATCACAAACTAATGGAAGAAATTTTCCTGACTACATCATCAAACCCTTTCATAGTTTTGAACACCTCAGTTAAATCTCTTAAATCTTTGTTCTATAATTAACTCAGATAATTGTTCTATTCATATGCCTTATCTCCCAATCCCCATTTTCAAAGTGTCTCTTTTGTACTCTCTCCTGAATTAAGGCACCAAAAGTTATTCAGTTGTAAATTGTGGGGGTTTTTTTCCTACTTACTCCTATAACAGATGTCCCAATCATTGACCTTTGTGTCAGGATCAGATCCACATGCCAAAAACAACTGATCTCTGCTCGTAATTTCCAAGCAACTTTTAGAATGCTCAAATGATACGTTAGGGAAGAAATAAATTGGGAGCCCAGATTTATTTTGGGTCACCAGAACTGATGAAATAGAAACTGCTGTAGGCCACATGACACTTCAATCTTGCTCACGCATTCATTCAGATATTGGTTGACCTGAGCTTCAGTCATTTGCTCAACTGATCCCCAATCCAGAGATTCCTCTATGTCTAAATGTTTACCCATCGTAGCCTTATATACATTTGATACACTCAAATACACTTGACCGACTTGGCAAATGAAATTCCTCGTATGTTGATTGTGATTGAATTGTTGGAGGTAGAAATTCCCGAAACTTTACAATTCACCACGTAAAAGACGTCTCAATGTATGGCTGCCCCACATCCTGAAATTATGTTCTCTTGTTCAAACCATCCAGTGAAGGACACAGTCCCTCTCTTCATCTACCCTGTCAATCCCATCTGGAATCATGATGTTTCATTGTGAGTGATTCATTATTCTAAACTACACGATGTGAATCATCAGTTTATTACAAAGGTTCCTTACTCCAGGAGTCAATCTAGTGAATCAACACTGCACAGACACAAAGGCAAGTATATATTTTTAGCTACTGTGAAGAAAAATGCACATTATGCTCTAAATATATTCTAACCTTTTCCCCCATGCAACCTTATCAATGTTTCTTTATGTGACAACTTTCCTGCGTAATAAAGACCAAAATAACACTGTTCTTCCAAACCTATCCTCTATGAACATGCATCACTGTAGCACTTTTGCATACTACTAAATCTGGCTCCACTAACTGTAACAGAATCAAATGAATAAAGTTACCAACAATTCACACAGAATATATTTTAAGTTTTGGGTGCATTTATGCCGCTCCATATTTAGCCTCCATCAATAAAACATGCCATTGATAATGACTGTGTTCTCCCCTGGCAGAATGAACTGGACAATTTACATCCCACTGTGCTCCCAGGCCTATTGTTCTTTTCCGTTATAATAACGGTTTATTTCTGCCTGTGACATTCGCCACCAACTGTACCAATGACTCCAAAGCCAGACGGTCTTCCATCTGCCATAACCAGAAGAATGTTTAAAATCTTTAAGCTCTTTGCTTTCTATTATTCAAATACCATTGCCATTGTTAACAGACTGCACTGACTCTCATTGCAATCTAACACCAAAAGGTCTCAAACATGTGCTTAAAATAACACATAACCTTTTTAATGTATGCACCTGTAACTATATTTTTTCCTGAAACAATACTTTCATCCTAGTTCCACACTTTCTCTCAGGTAAGCCCCTTGCTCTAGAATATTTTGCTTTTGTATCTTCCCCCCCCTTGAAATTAATTATTTTGATCAAATGTTTGGTCACTCTTCCTAATATCTCTCTCTTTGGTTTATCATCTGTGCCTTTGCGAAAATCTTTCAGATAGTGAAATACATAAAGATTTATATATTCAACCAGATATAAAGTTTGGTCTTTTGCATCTCCTGTAACTGCCTTCCACCAATTAGTTCCTCTCTGTCCAAACTTAGCAAAAGCAGGAAAAAAATGCATAAAAAGTCAATTAACACAATGCTTGTAACATCTCTAATATCACCATCTCTTCTGCACTGCAAGCTTTTTTTCTTCCTGCAATTTTCTCAATAGTCACATCATAAATATGAATATACTTATCAGGTCACTGGGGAAGACAGAATGCTAAAGATGCCTTGTATTTAATAATGCCGGAGGGTAATGAAAAAGATTGGTCTACCTCTGCATGAACACCTGCACAATGAACAAGTATTTTGAATACTACCAGCTAATTGATGCATTCAGCTGCAGTCTAAAACTGCTGTGAAGGGCAAATTCTCACAAGCACTTTAGAACACAGGTGTATAAACACAAATCTGAATCCTTCACAATCAAACTTGAGAGAATAGAACAGAAATCTCTGAATAATGAACACCAGTTCTAACTGAAGGAAAGAGATACATCAACTTGACAACTATAGCAGATCTGTTGCCATGTTTAAGTTTGTGTAGTTTTTGTTATTTTTTGTTTGGGTGTGTGTGTGTGTGTGTGTGTGTGTGTGTGTGTGTGTGTGTGTGTGTGTGTGTGTGTGTGTGTGTGTGTGTGTGTGTGTGTGTGTGTGTGTGTGTGTGTGTTGTGTGTGTGGGGGGTGGGAGGGAGGGGGTAACTTTTAATCTCTCCCTGCATGGGAGACCCGACCTTTTCTTTGTCGGGTCTCCGTTGTCGTTGGGGCTGCAACGAGGAGCAGCCTCCAACAGGAGAAGACCGGGGGCTCTGGTGCCGACGACTCACCTCACCGTCGCGGAGCTGGCCGAGTCCAGAGCGGGTGGTGCGGTGGTGGAGTGCTGCTGCTGCTGCGGCCCGACCTCCGTAGATTCGGAGGCTGCAACTGCGGGTCTGGCGGACGGCGGCACCGGGAGCCCGCGGGTCCCTGGAGGGAGACCGCTTTTCAGGGCTCCCGCAACGGCGACTTCTCCCGCCCCAGTTGCGGGGTTGAAGAGCTCCTGGAGCGGGGCCTTACAGCACCGCCCCGCGCCGCTTGGAATGGCCGCGGGACTCTGCGAGCGCCCGCCGGGGGCTCCAACATCAAGAACCCGGTGTGCGACCTTGCATCACCCGGCGCGGCTTTAATGGCCGCAGGATAATAGCCACCGCCAGCCGCGGGCTTTGACTTTGACTCTGACATCGGGGGGGGGGGAGAGTGCAGTGGAGAGATAAGTTTTTTTGGCCCTTCCATCACAGCGATGTGATGGATGTTTATGTAAATTATGTTGTGTCTTGAGTCTATTTGTTTGTAATGTATGGCTGCAGAAACAGCATTTCGTTTGGACCTCAAGGGGTCCAAATGACAATTAAATTGAATCTGAATCTGAATTTGAACGAACATTGTCCTCCATTGTCAGAGTGAGGCTAAACACAAATTGGAGAAACAGCATCTCATACATCGCTTGGGCAGCTTACAACCCAGTGGTATGAATATTCATTTCTCTAAATTCAAGTAAACCCGGCATTCCCTCTCTCTCTCTCTCTCTCTCTCTCTCTCTCTCTATCCCTCCCCCACCAAAGTCACACCAGCTTCTCGTTTTCACCCAACAAAGAGCTAACAATTACCTATTTCCTTTATCATCGTTATATTTTTGAATATTCTTAATTCATTGTTCTTTATCTCTCAATATCATCGTCTATATTTCTTGTTTCCCTTATAACCTAACTAGTCTGAAGAAGGATCTCGACCCGTAACATCACTCATTCCTTCTCTCCAGACATGCTGCCGGTCCTACTGAGTTGCTCCTGCTTTTCGTGTCTATTTTTGAACAAACAATGAGACAGATCTCTTGTCTACATATTGGTGCCTGCCTGCCATGGGTTACTCCACAGGTTGTGAACCCAGGTTGGACCCAGGCATTCGTTTCCACTGGGAACCCAGCTCAGACTACCTTAGCCTGGGGACATGGAGCCATGGGCCACACCAATTGCTGGCAGCAGGCCGTGGAACCGTGAGATAAGCCTAGAGAGGGAAGCCACCAGGCTCAGCCCCTGCTCATGCCAGAGGACTGGAAATCTGTAGAGGAGGGTGGAGGGAGTCAACGGATGCAAGAACAAAGGGCCGGTAAGATGAACAGGGGAGTTTACCTACCGTGCCCTCAAGGTCGGCTGCAGGAAGGGCCACCGGAGGTCAAAGGCTGAATGGTGGCCTGTCGAGGAGAGGGACAACAGTTCGAGGGATGATCTGGAAGGAGGTGATGGCTGCAATGGGTCATTATGGCGAGCTTTATTTTGGACATCGAAAATGGCACCAAAATATTTAGAATATTGTGTTCAGTTCTGGGCACCATGTTATATAAAAGATATTGTCAAGCTTCAAAGGGTTCAGAAAAGATTTACAAGGATGTTGCCAGGACTAGAGGATGTGAGCTAGAGGGAGATGTTGAGTAGGCTGGGTCTCTATTCCATGTAGCCCAGGAGGATAAGGAGTGATCTTATAGAGGTGTACAACATCATGGGAGGAATAGATCAGGTAGATGCACAGTCTTTAGGCCAGAGTAGGGGAATCAAGGACTAGAGGACACAGGCTCAAGGTGAAGGGGAAAAGATTTAACAGTAATCCAAGCAGTAACTTTTTCACACAAACGGTGGTAGGTGTATGGAACAAACTGCCAGAGGAGGTAGTTGAGGCTGAGACTATCCCATCACTTAAGAAACAGTTAGTCAGGTACATGGATAGGACAGGCTTGGAGGGATATGGACCAAGTGCAGGCAAGTGGGACTAGTGTAGCTGGGACATAGTTGGAACAAAAGCACACTGAATAGCCACCAAGTGATCACAGGAGTGGAAGGCAACCTCATCTCCATTACACAGCTACATCTCTTCACCAGATAAAAGCTGTCCAGGGTCTGACCTCCCCAGAGGTGCATGGGTGGTTCAACAGACTTTGTACTGGTGTTGGGCGTTTCAATGCCAGCATGTGGAGATGGGGACTCTGCCAGAACCCAGCCTGTTAATGCGGAGCAAAACACCAGACAACCCCTCTCCAATCACCACTTCACCCCCAAATTCCCCACACCCTCCGTGCTGCACAACATCACTTTTCCATCATCAACAACAAAAATAGAGGTGGTGGTGAGGCTTTTCAGAAGACAGAAAAGCCGGAAATCTCCAGGACCGGACAATGTTTTCCCCTCTGCTCTCAAGCTCTGTGCCAAACAACTGGCACCGGTCTACACAGACATTTTTAACCAGTCCCTGCAAACCTGTAATGTCCCTGCCTGCTTCAAAGTCTCCACTATTGTCCCTATACCCAGAAAGGCAAGGAATACTAGTCTTAATGACTACAGGCCTGCCGCACTGACCTCTGTTGTCATGAAGACCCTTGAAAGGCTTGTGTTGGCCAAGCTGAAAAATAACACGAACCCCCTGCTGGACTCTCTGCAGTTTGCATATCGGGCCAATAGATCTGTGGATGACGCAGTCAACCTGGGCCTGCACTTCATCCTCCAACACCTAGACTGCCAGGGGACCTATGCAAGGGTTTTGTTTGTTAATTTTAGCTCTGGATTCAACACCATTGTGCCAGAGCTACTTCACTCCAAACTTTCCGAGTTGACTGTGCCTGAACCATCTGTCAGTGGACCACCAGCTTCCTGACAGACAGGAAACAGCATGTGAGGCTGGGAAAGCACATCTCAGACCCGCAAACCCTCAGCATAGGCAGCACCGCAAGGCTGCATACTCTCCCCTCTCCTCTTCTCTCTCTCTCTACACCAATGACTGCACCTCCACTGACTCCTCTGTCAAGCTTCTCAAGTTTGCGGACAACACAATCCTGATTGGACTGATCCAGGATGAGGAGGAATCTGCCAACAGACAGGAAGTGTCACAGCAGGCAACCTGGAGCTCAATGCTCGAGACAGTGGAATTGATTGTAGACTTTACAAGAGCTCCCCCTCCCCTCACCCCACTCAATATCAACAACACCACAGTCACACCTGTGGGGTATTTTAAGTTCCTGGGAACCATCATCTCCAAGGACCTTAAGTGGGGGGGGGGGGGCCTATAGGGGCTATTCTATACGGCCATCGTAGAGACCATCCTCGCCTTCTCCATCATGGTCTGGTTTGGCTCAGCCTCCAAGCACATAGCCCTGAGGCTGCAGCGAATCGTCCGATCAGCTGAGAAGTTTATTGGCTGCAACCTTCTCACCATTGACAAATTTACACTGCAAGGGCCAGGAAGCGAGTGGGTAAGATCATCCCTGACCCATCTCACCCTGGACACAAACTCTTGGAATCACTTCCCTCTGGAAGGCGACTATGGACTGCCAAAGCTGCCACAGCCAGATATAAAAATAGCTTTCTTCCACGAGTAGTAGCTCTACTCAATAACCAAAAATCTGTAGCCTCCTTTTGCTCTGGTATTTTATTTAATTCACATGTTTAATCAATAATAAATCAATTTAATGCTGATAAATGTGAGGTTCTACACCTTGGCAGGACAAATCAAAATAGGACGTACATGGTAAATGGTAGGGAATTGAAGAATACAGTTGAACAGAGGGATCTGGGTATAACCGTGCATAGTTCCTTGAAGGTGGAATCTCATATAGATAGGGTGGTAAAGAAAGCTTTTGGTATGTTAGCCTTTATAAATCAGATCATTGAGTATAGAAGCTGGGATGTAATGTTAAAATTGTACAAGGCATTGGTGAGACCAAATCTGGAGTATGGTGTACAATTTTAGTCGCCCAATTATAGGAAGGATGTCAACAAAATAGAGAGAGTACAGAGGAGATTTACTAGAATGTTGCCTGGGTTTCAACAACTAAGTTACAGAGATAGGTTGAATAAGTTAGGTCTTTATTCTCTGGAGCGCAGAAGGTTAAGGGGGGACCTGATAGAGGTCTTTAAAATGATGAGAGGGATAGACAGAGTTGATGTGGACAAGCTTTTCCCTTTGAGAATAGGGAAGATTCAAACAAGAGGACATGACTTCAGAATTAAGGGACAGAAGTTTAGGGGTAATATGAGGGGGAACTTCTTTACTCAGAGAGTGGTAGCGGTGTGGAATGAGCTTCCAGTGGAAGTGGTGGAGGCAGGTTCATTGGTATCATTTAAAAATAAATTGGATAGGCATATGGATGAGAAGGGAATGGAGGGTTATGGTATGAGTGCAGGCAGGTGGGACTAAGGGGAAAAAAAATTTGTTCGGCACGGACTTGTAGGGCCGAGATGGCCTGTTTCCGTGCTGTAATTGTTATATGGTTAATAATGTTTTATTATTAATGTTTAATGTTTTATGTATCATTCTTAACTGTCACTGTATGTCAAGTTGTTACTTGCGGGCGAAGCACCAAGGCAAATTCCTTGTATGTGAATACTTGGCTAATATACTTATTCATTTATTTTATTTTATTTTATTTTATTATTTATTTCGAACAGAATAAAAGAATAAAAATCAAGTGTGAAACAGCATACAAAAAACCAAGCAAGAATATTTATAAAGTGTCATAAACTATATCTATAAATAAATGAAATTGTATGTGTCCGAAAAGGAGCAGGAAGAAGCCAGAGCTTATTAATTCCCACCCCTTATTCAACTGCTTATAATTATCTTATACAAATTTAGCAACTATATGTACACCATATGTACACCAGCCACTATATGTACACCAAATTATTTACATTTATACACTAATCAAATATTTACAAAGCCATACAAAAAAGAAAAAAAAAGAAAAGAAAAAACCCTCATATACTATACAGTATCTTAGTCATATATACAACCCATCACTCTATAATCACCCTTCCCAATACAATCAGTATAACAAATATCCCACTCACAATCACCTATCCTCATCCCAATATCCTTTTAAACAAGTGTTTTTGTACATCTTTTTAAACTGAATTATGCTTGTGCTAAGTTTTATCTCCTGTTCCAGACCATTCCACAAATTCACACCACAGATTGCTATACACATACTTTTAAGAGTTGTTCTGACATTGAGTTTCTTTTAATTATGTTCCCCTCTCAAATTATACCCACCTTATCTTTCCATAAACAGTTTTTGTATATTTCTTGGAAGTAAATTATTTCTTGCTTTGTACATGATTTGCGCAGTCTTAAATTTAACCAGATCAGTGAACTTCAGTGTATGTGACTTTAAGAATAATTAATTGATATGTTCAAGATATCCAACGTTATTGATAAATCTTATTGCTCTTTTTTGTAATGTTCATAACGGCTATAGGTTGGTTTTGTAGGTGTTACCCCATATCTCCACACAGCAACTCAGATATGGCAATATGAGTGTATTACACAGAGCATGTAATGATTTGTGGTCCAGAATGTGTCTTGATTTTCCCAATATTGCTATAGACTTTGCCAGTTTTGCTTTGACGTGGTTTATATGTGGTTTCCAGCAGATTTTGTGGTCTAAGATCACACCAAGAAATTTATTTTCATATACTCTTTCTGTACTTATGTTATCTATTTTCCCAATTGTACTTGAGGGTTTATTTTATGTTTTCCAAATAGCATAATCTTTGTTTTGCTTAAATTTAGAGACAATTTGTTGACATCAAACCACTGTTTTAATTTATTCATTTCTGATGTGATGACCTCCAAAAGCTGCTTCAAATTGTCACCGGAACAAAAAATATTCGTATCATCGGCAAATATAATCAATTTCAGTATATTTGATACTTTGCATATGTCGTTAATGTACATTATGAAAAGCTTTGGACCTAACACAGACCCTTGAGGTCTCCACAAGTTATGTTCATGTAAGTTGATTTATGTTCACCTATTTCTACAAATTGTTGCCCGTTTCTAAAATAGCTCCTCACCCAATCCAATATAACCCCTCTGATGCCATACTTATCCAGTTTCATGAGTAAAATGTCGTGATTTATGGTATCAAATGCTTTTTTTAAAATCTATGAATATTCCCACTGCAAGTTTTTTATTATCTATGCAATTTGTGATTTCCTCGATTAGTTCCATTAGTGCCATAGATGTTGATCTGTCTGTCCGGAATCCATATTGACTGTCGACCAAAAGCTTATGTTTTTCAATGAAATTGTCAAGTCTTTCTGTAAAAAGTTTTTCAAGGATCTTGGAGAATTGGGAGAGTAAAGAAACAGGCATGTAATTTGTGAAATGGTGTCTGTCCCCAGTTTTATATAATGGTATTACTTTATCTATTTTCATTTTGTTCGGAAAATTTACCGGATTGAAAAGACAAGTTACAGATACGAGTTAATGGTTCTGCAATTTCTTCAATAACGTTTTTTATTATAATCATGTCAATATCATTCCAATCAGTAGCGGATTTGCTTTTACATTTTCTTACAGTGTCTATGATTTATTTTCCTTAAACTGCTCTAAGGAAGATAGAGCTATTATTTCTATCCCAAAGATCAGTATCTACCCCTTCTTTTGTTTCTGGGTCATTAATTTTTTCTGCCAAATCTGGTCCCACATTTACAAAGAATTTGTTAAAACCATTAACCGCATCATCCATATTATTTATTGTCTTTTCTTCCTCAATAAAATACTCAGGGTAGCTTGTATATTTTGATCCATTTCTAATAATACTATTTAGCACGTTCCATAAACCTTTCATATTGTTTTTATTATTCTCTAACATTTTATTATAGTGTTCTTTCTTACATATCCTCATAATATTGGTTAATTTATTCTTATATTTTTAATATTTATTTTCTGCTTCTGAAGTTCGATATTTTATTAACTGTCTATATAGTGTGTTTTTCTTATTGCAGGCATTTTGTTTGTTTTTGTCTCTCACTATATTGTTTCACAGGACAGTTTTTGTCATAAAGTGATTTAAAAATATTTAGAAATCCATTGTATGCTTTGTCGACATCTTCACCCACATATACTACCCTCCAATTCTGTTTCAGTAATTCATTCTTAAATGCATTAATGTCGCACAATGAGAAGTAATTCTACTCGGTCTGGTTATTCTAGGATATAAACCCATACTGTACATAGTATTGATGAATTATTCTGTCATTTTATGCTTTTTTGGATTCAACAGCTCAATATTGTAATCCCCACAGATGAACATAATCTTTTGTAATGATTTTGTAAACACGTTTTCCATCCAGTCTTTAAATATTTCAATACTGGATCCGGGAGCTCTGTATATACAGCTCACAATAACATTTTTGGTCTTTTCCATACAGATTTCTACTGTAATACATTCCAACAAATCATCAACAGCAGTTGTCATGTTCTCCACCACCTTATATTTCAGTATTTTATCCACATAGATCGCCACACCTCCTCCACTTTTTTTCCTTCTGTTTATATAATTCCATTCATAGCCATCCATGTCAAAGTCCACACCTTTCTCAGGGCTGATCCAGGTCTCTGATATTGCTATAAGGTTAAATGGGTTCTTGAACTATACACTGTATTTATTCATTAATTCAGACAGCCAACCATGTAATCTCTGGGTGCCCGCTCTAACACCCACCAAATGGAGCTCAGGGCCTGGCAGACATTGATGCAGAGACAACAACCTGGCTGCTCAACACCCGGCTTGAGTTCTAACTATTCCTTTGGTTTAGGTTTCATTCGCAAGAAGAAGAGTTGGTCGGTGTGGGTGAGTTGGGCTGAAAGGTATGTTTCCAAACTGTATCACTCAATGACTTGTATTGGTCTCAGTGGCCTATTTCTATACACGTTGTACTTAATACGGGGTTGCACCCATGTATGCTAATCATTTTTTGAACTGCAAAAACAAATGTATCTTGGTACATGTGATACTAAAAGACCCTTTGAAACATTGGTGGCAAATGGATCCACAGAATAGCTTTCAAAACCAGCAAAAGCCCCCTTTGAACTTACCAATCATCTTTGCTGTCAATTAGTTATGGGATATTTAAGATTTATTAATATTTTTGATAACTAAGCAGCTAAATGGAGGAGAGTATCCGTATCCTCAATGAGGACAGGGTGCATTATGTTAGAGATAACATCATAGCTAAAGTGTTTAAAGTTTCAGTTTAGTTTATTGTCACATGTACAGAGGTACAATGAAAAGCTTTTGTTGCTTACTAATAGTTAGTGGAAAGACAATACATGACTACAATCAAGCCATTTACAGTGTATAGATACATGATAGGGAATAACTTTAAGTGCCAGGTAAAGCCAGATCAAAGATAGTCCGTGGGTCACCAATGAGATAGATAGTAGTTCAGAACTGTTCTCTAGTTGTGGTAGGATGATTTAGTTGCCTGATAACAGCTGGGAAGAAATTGTTTCTGAATCTAGACGTGTGTGTCTTCACTTCTATACCTTTCTGTTCAGCCTGAAATGTTAAGTGACTGTTCCATCGTGGCTTCTTCCCGACTATCACTACAACTATCCTTTACCCAACATGACTAACTCTGTATGACATTGAAAGGTGACTGAGAACACTGGATATGGTGACATGATTGGGGCAAAATTACATCCCAGCCACCGTCTGATAGAGCTGCACCTCTATCCAAACCATTCTAACAAAATTGCTCTGGTTTATCTTATTCCCATAAAGTAGGACAAACTGAGTCTGGCAATTTATAGCAGTACCATCACCAGATCGACTTCAGCAGTTCAAAAAGTGCCTCAAAGCTCTCTTCACAATAGCAATTATGGATGAACAATAAATTTTCACCTTGCTACTGACACCTACATCTGAAAAAAATTAATAATGAAATATCTTTAAGAGGTTAGGACTCATTTTGCATTTAAAGTACTTAGAGCATATTCTTGCATTAAAATCAATTAAAAGCATTTGAACTAGCTTAAATATTATCTGCAGCCAGAAGAAATCCCTGCTGGTTTAGGCCCATGCAAGTAATGTAAACAGAAATTTCCACCGGGTTCCCATTGAAATAACAGCATTGTTGGCCTCGAGGCATAAGATATTTTGGTTTAAGTTTAGTAATGTTACCTGTACTGATGTACAGTGAAAAGCTTTTGTTTGCATGCAATCCAAATAATCAGTTAAAACTATACATGAATAAAATAAAGCGAAACAAGTGCAAAAGGTAGAGGGGAGAGAAAGATACCAGAGGACAGAATTGTACCATAATAGTTGGAGAGATAATAATAATAATAATAATAATAATAATAATCTTATTTATATAGCACATTTTTAGTCAACTTTCATTGACCCCAAAGTGCTTCACATAATTAATTACAAGTAAAGATGGGTTGTCTTGAGACACGACAGTAGATTGTATTCGACCCGGCTGGTTTTGTGCCATCTGTCGGCAGATGACCAGTCAATGAAGTGTTGGAGAACCTGATTGTACCCTGGTTTATGGCAGGACCAGTCAGATGTCTGATCACATATGACAAATAAAATTTGGTAACAACTTTAGATTAAGTAGCATATTCCCATTACTTCAAGTGGATTCCATGACAACACAATGATCATCAAATGCTCATACAGATTAACAACAACATGGCAGCACAGCGGTAGATTTGCTGCCCAACAGCACCAGAGAACCGGGTTCGATCCTGATGATAGGTGCTGTCTGTACAGAGGTTGGACATTCTCCTCGTGGATTTTCTCCGGGTGATCCGGTTTCCTCCCACATTCCAAAGATTTCTGGTTTCCTCCCACATTCTAGGTTAATTGGCTTTGGTAAGAATTTTAAATTGTCCCTGGTATGTAGGATAGTGCCGATGTGCTGGGATTGCTGGTTGGTGTGGACTCAGTGGGATGAAGGGCCCAATTCTGCACTATCTCTAAACTAAACTAAAATGAACATTTATGGCAAGACCAGTGTTTGGAAGATGGGAACAGATTATTATCTATTTTCAAAGAGTGCTTTGTTGTATTCCATTTATCAACAGTAACCAAATGCTTCAGCTGCCAAAGTCTGCTGAATATTGTTGCTCTGACCTATTTAGAAGTGAGAGTGTATCTTCCATAGATGGGAGATGAAAGGGAGAAGAGAAACTGGTGAGTAGATTGACCAGAATGCACTATCTGTGCGAGAGACTAAATCAATAACTGGCTGTTTAATAAGAAACTGATGGATAAACTCAGCAGGTCTAGTAGCGTCAGTGGAAGGAAAGGACGTCAATAATATTGCCAGGTCTCGATCTGAAATGCTGACAATTTATTTCCCTCCTAATGTTACTCGACCTAATGTTACTTGTATTTTGCTCCAGACAACAGCATCTGTAGTCTCCTGTGTCTCTTGCTAGCTAGTAATTTTTAAAACAAAGTGTTTTGAAGATGGGTACAGATTGTAGTACATTCTCAAATAGGGCCATGTTGCATATAATTTTGCAACAGTAACATAGTACATGATATTTAAATTCATAATGTAAACTGGGAAAGCTGGTTTACTGAAATTGCTGGATTTCCACTTTGTTAGAGCAGGGGAGATCGAACGATTGACCAAATGGTGCCAACACAACAACCTGGCTCTCTTCATCAGTAAAACCGAGGAACTGATGGTGGACATTGGTAGGGGAAGGATGAGGACCCACAATTCTGTTTACATCAATGGGATGATGGTGGAGAGGGTCAAAAACATTGAATTCCTGGGCTTGCATATTTCCGAAGATCTTTCCTGGTCCCAGCACACTGATGCAATTATAAATAAGGCACATCAGCGACTCTACTTCCTGAGAAGATTACAGAGATTCAGCATGTCAAAGAGGATTCTCCTGAACTTCTACAGGTGCATAGTAGTGAGCATACCGACTGGTTGCATCATGGCCTGGTTCGGCAACTTGAACGTCCAGGAGCGGAAAAGACTGCAAAAGGTTGTGACCACTGCCCAGTCCATCACTGGCTTTGACCTCCCCACCATCGAAGGGATCTATCGAAGTCGCCCTCAAAAAGTCAGCCAACATCATCAAAGACCCACACCATCCTGGCCACACACTCATTTCACCATTGCCATTGGGAAGAAGGTACAGTAGCCTGAAAACTGTAACGTCCAGGTTCAGGAACAGCTTCTTCCCTACAGCCATCAGGCTAATAAACACGACAACAAATAAGCTCTGAACTGCAAATTACTATTATTATTATTGCACTATATTTGTTATTTATTGTGTATGTGTGCAGTGTATATACACACACTGAGTTTTTGTTTTCTTCTCCTGTAATGTACTATGTTTACATATTCAGTTGCGCTGCAGCAAGTAAGAATTTCATTGTCCTATCTGGGACATGTGACAATAAAACACCTCTTAACTCTCTTGACTTGATCGTAGGGATTCGTGGCAGGATCAGAGGCATCTTTGGGGAGGCAGCAGCAATTGGCATTTCAGGTCAATTACATTTCATTGGCGACGGTGCCATTGACCTGGAATGTTAACTTTCCACAGATGCAGCCTGACCTGCATCCAGCATTTTTCCAGCATTTTCCCTCTTCATTTCAGATTTCTAGCATCTATGGAGGTTTTTTTTACCAGGATAGCCAACAATACAATGATCAACATCCATAAAGAACTCTTTACATACAGCAACTCCCCAATGTTGCTAAATTGTCCACTAAACACCAACTTTACAAGAAATGGATGGCTGTTGGTGCAGTCATAGTTATGCTTTGATGGCGATAATAAGGAACATTTTCAGACTGCAGCAGAGGCACTAATGTGGCTATGTAGACAGAGTGTTGTAGATAGTCTTCATCTAAGAATGGATATGTGTAGTTTTCAACCTATAAAACGGGAAGTAACTGCCATTATAAAGGCTTCAAAATTGGAAACCATTTAAATTGACCATGCTTGTGAACAGTGCAAAATTACGTGCTTTCCACAACATTTGGAATCAATGCTTTAGCACTTCACTTATTAAATAAGGATTTACAGTATGAGCATGTGAAAACAGCAACAGCATGCTTATGATAAATTTCAGACACAGTTCTGTGGAGAAACTCTGCTTGTCTTAAGTGACACTACCCAGTAATTGAGGTTAGGTTTAATGTTTCAGTCTACAATGCCAAGGGAAGGCACCATTAGCCATGTGATGAGTGATTTTGCATAGTGCAATTTGATGAAAACTGTGAATAAAATTATGTTTTAATAAAAAAAACAAAGCTTGCTGAATCACACATGGCATCAGCGTGCTTTAGAATGAGGGACTACAGATTCCTGGGATCAGATTTGGGAAGGATGCGATGTTCACAGCTCCTCAGAGTTGCGACCAAAATCATCACAGGGATGTTCACTTTTTGTGTGATGTGACAAAAGGGTGGGCAAAGGCAGCATTAAAAAAGGTCAAAAGGGATTGAGAGAATTCAACACCAGAACAAGATTTAAAATAAAAAAACATGAGCAGTCTAAATGAAAATACAAGAAGGATATAAGTTTATAGAATCAAAAACAATTACTGATAACCACAGAGGCAGAAATGTGTTCTTATATTTCTAGATACAAGATTTTCAGGAATAGCATGGAAGGGAAAAAAGGAAGACAAGTGGAATGGAATATGGAATACTAGGCACAGTGAAATTCTGCATACCCAATGTATACAAATAGAGGCCACCTATGGCACTAACAAAATTACAAAGCACGCTGGCACCTCCTTTTGTTCTCTCCCCAGTATTGATTCAGAATATTACTGCAGTGCTGGGACGGATGTCCTGGAATAATCAAGGATAGAATCTATCTGTTTAGAATCAAGAACTAATACAGCTTCAATTACACCACTGAGCCTATTTCTTAAGACTGCCAGATGATGGAATGGTACAGAATAGCAGATTACAGGGGAAACTAAACCCATGTTCAAAACCTATACAATGGAGAGTCTGGGATAGCAATGCCATTAGAGGTAAAGTTTGGCTAATGTTTCTGAAGTATTGGTAGGAGAACATTCTTGATCAGTAGATCTCTGAACCCATGGGGAAAGTGGCACAGCTGGTTTAGTATCTAAAAAATGAACCAGTTCAAGTGGAACAAGTATCAATGGAGGTGCAGCTAACAAATTGAGATCATACCATAATATTTAGAACAACTTTGGGAAACAACAAGGACCAATGCAAAACAGACATTTGGTGAAAGGTTATTTTCAATTTGGTGAGAACAGTTATGGGTCAGGAAATTTAGAATAAAATAATTGAATATAGATGCTAGAAATTGTAATTAATTAAAAATGACTGAAAACATCAGACAGTTTTCAGTCATTTTTAATTAATTACAATTTCTAGCATCAGAATATTCAATTATTTTATTCTAAATTTCCTGACCCATAACTGTGGAAGGAGAAACAGAGTTAATATTTCAGATTTTAGACACTGCATCATAATTGGGAACATCTAATGCCTCTTTCCAAAAAAATGTTGAATATCGAGGCTTTGAAAAGTGTTCAGAAAAGGTACACCAAGATGTTGCCTGGATTAGAGAATATATTAGCTGTAAACAGAAGTTGGAGAAACTTGGATTTTTTTACTGGAGTGTCAGAGCCCGAGGGGCGACATGGAAGAGGTATATAAAATTATCAGTCAGAAACATGGTTACTAACCAGTGCCTCTCTTCCTCCCCCCCCCCATGTTGAAAATGTCAAATATTAGTGGGCAGAGATTTATGATTAGAGAGGCAATGTTTAAAGGACATGTACAAGTTGAGTTATTTTGCTATTGTTAACACTTCTCCAATCTCAGGGGCCAACATTATTCAACTCATTGTAACATTTCATTGCAACGTTATCAAAACACATGTTAAAATGTTCCTTCAAATTTATTTTGACTAATGACGGGTCTTCACTAATAGCATGCAGAAATTCCAAACCAAAACTGTCACAATAATGTTTTCACATTCCCTCTTCCACAGGAATATTAATAATAATTAATGCAAACAAAACGTTCTAACTATTTTAAAATATATCTTATTGCCATAAACTAATCATTCAGTGTATGCACCTTTCTACAAACTGGTATTGCTCGGCTTTGTGAAACTTTGGTTCAGCCGCATTTAGAATATTGTGTGCAGTTCAGGAAGGATGTGGCGGCTTTGGAGAGTTTGCAAAAGAGTTCAACCAAAATGCTGCCTCGAATAGAGGATATTAGCTATGAGGAGAGATTGTACAAACTTGATTTATCTTCTCTGGTGCACTGAAGGTTAATTGGAGACTTGATAGATATATAATTCAGCGAGGCATAGACAGTCTGATATTTTTTTTCTCCCAGGGTGGACATGTCAAAGACTAGAGGGCATATCTTTAAGGTCAAAGTGTGAAAGTTGAAAGGGGAACTGAGGGCTTTTTTATTTCCCCACTTCTTATCCATTTATCTTTTTATTTATTCATCATCTACATGGAGGATGCCTGGAACATGGTAATGACATTTAAGAGGCTTTTAAATAGGCACATGGACATGCAGGGAATTAAGAACCATGCAGGCAGAGGAGATTAATTTGATTTGGCATCATATTTGGCAAATACATTGTGGATCAAAGAATCTGTTCTTGTGCTGGACTGTTCTATGTTCCATATTGTATAACTAAAGTATTCTCTTCCAAGCTTCTGTATTATTTGTATGATTATGTATGTTTCTTCACTTTGAGCAAGCAGAAGTAAAAAAAAGGTAAAAAAAAAGAACAGATAAATTGCTTTATTTCATTGTGAATCAGCATTCGATTACAGTTACTTCAATCCGTGGTCATAGCGTCATGTAGCATTAAAACAGTCCCTTTGGCCCAAATGGTCCTTTGTCGACCAAGATGCTCCATCCATGCTAGTCTCCTTTCATAAGATCTTAAGTGATAGGAACAGAATTAGGTCATTCGGCCCATCAAGTTTACTCTGCCATTCAACCATGGCTGATCTATCTCTTCCTCCTAACCTCATTCTCCTGCCTTCTCCACATCACCTGACACCCATACTAATCAAGAATCGATCTATCTCTGCCTTAAATATATCCACAGACTTTACCTCCGCAGCCTTCTGCGGCAAAGAATACCACAGATTCACCACCCTCTAACTAAAGAAATTCCTCCTCATCTTCTTCCTAAAAGAATGTCCTTTAATTAATTTGCCTCTGCCTGGCCCTATTACTGTAAACCTCAGAATGTAGAAATAGGCTCGACCCAAAACTTTGCCTATCCATGTTCACCAAATTTGCTGCCTGACCTGCTGAGCTACTCCATCACTTGGTGACCTTTTGTTTCTCTCTAAACGTTTCCCAATCCTCAGGCTGATTGTCTTTGTGCAATAATGACCATGCTAATCTGCTTATCTGTGGGGTGAACTCATTCACACGTTAAATGCCCTACGTAAGGCAGTCTTGTGGGATAGTTTAAGAAAAAATGTCTAACCTTGCAAATTTGCCTTAGCCTGACTGCAACTCCATTTTTTTTAATCACTCGCTGTCCATTGACAAAATGGATATGGTGCACTTAAATACTGTTAAATATTATTATTTAGATTACATGCCATGTCCCATTCATCCATTACCAAGCATTATGGCCATTTGCTCAAACCCATTGTTGATACATTGACATACATTCCTTTAATTACAAATGCCTTAAGAACTAGAGTGCTCATCCACTCTAAAATGCTTACTACCTCTAATTAATTGTGTTACTGTAGGAAGCATGTAATAGCCTGTTGTTTTGCCCAAGCCATTCCCTATTTTTCTCTGTCCAAGCTATTCGCTGATTTTCGTAATTACAATAAGTTTCTGTAAACCAAATTAGCTACGACACTAGTGATGAATAAGGGAACTTGCAGTCACAAGTAAGCTTATTGCTTTCGAACTTTTGATTATAGCAGAACTACCTGTATTTTGTTCCGAATCAATATATGTTTGCCAATACCCTTATGAAGTAATGAGATTTATCTTTCAACAATGAATAAACAATGTTAATGGAAGCAATGTTAATGTTAACCAACTCACTGATAGTTTAATCTTTCATATTTAAATTAGTGTACACGACGGTTTACTATTTATTTAAAAGCATGTATTTTCTCCAAAAATGCTATGAAAAAAAGTGGCCTAATATGTGATGCATATTAATGCCATCTATGCAAATAAAACTGATCTGAACCTCTCTAGGAGAGGTGGCAGATAAGTCCATCAGGTCTAGACATAATCATAATTTGTTTGATTTATAGAGAAGATTTTGATTAACTTCCATAGTTATAATGAGATGTGTGCATAATAGTTGTTCATAGTAGATTGGCATTTATATTCACCCCCTTCTGCTATTTTCCCTTTAAGGAAGATTCATAGTTTTTTTTTCACTACATATTTGTTTTTTAATTTTTGTGAACTAAACGGGAATGCAGTTTGATGTGATCTGATCGAGTTTGTGAAGGCATAGCAATGACGTGCAAAACTTAAAATTAATTGAGACTGCTTATTTGACTGGGAGCATTTATCCACAGAGAAAATTGTGTCAGTGACATGGTTCTTTGATGATATTGCCCGTCTCTTTGAGACAGTGCCTCCTATAGATCCAATTGATAGTGGGGACGTCCATACCTGTGGTGTGGACTTACCACTCTCTGTGCAGACAAGTCTTGATTTCAAAGCCCCTTGCCTTCTCTCAGTTTTTCGATTCCTATTTCAGGCAACATGAACCTCGAGTGATATCAACCTGCTGCTTTTAAACAGGCAGCACAGCAGTCAATACTCAGTGGGGCCTCTAATTACTTGAGAGGCAGAAGGGGACATGAGTGCTATTTCCAAATATTCAGAAAGGAGAATTTCAGCTTAGAAAGTCTACTTCGTAACACTTTTTTTGCAATAACATTTTTAATACAATTGAATTGTTACGTCAGATGCAAATTCTCCATGCATTTATTACATATACACCCAGAAATGTTGGGCATGTTAAATTTGGTGAAATGGAATATAAAGACCATTTTAACATTGCTTAAGCTAAATCATACTGTGCACATGAGGGCTCAACAGTGAATTCACTCAATCTTTGGCTTTTTTGTTCATTGACCACTTCAGGGCACAGTGATCTTGGAGTTTGCTAAATCTCTAATCTAAGCAATAGTAATTCTAGTGAATTACTTCTCCAGATAGGCCTCATACACATCTGCTCTCATATTTGTTTCTGCAATTGTAGCTATAACATAGTACATATTCATTACTTTAAACAAATTATATTACAGATCCCAGATTACAATCTTCTTGGTGTTATCTGTATACACTAAACAGTCCTCAAAACCAAATACAGAAAGAAAGAAGTAGGCAAAAGGAACTATAGATGCTGCAACCTTAAGCAAAAACCACAATTTGCTCAAGTAACTCAGTCAGGTAGATTATCTGGAGAACTTGGCATTATTCCGGTTTGGAACAGTTCTTCAGATGTTTGGATTGGGACCAGTCTGAAGAAAGGTCCCGACTTGAATTGTCGCCAATCTATGTTCTCCAGAAATGCTGCCTGATCCACCGAGTTACTCCACCACTTGTGTTTTTTTAGCTACAAGGTATAAATCCAGTCATTAAAAGTACTCAATGAATTTAGAGAATCATAGACAGCATCATACAGCACTGAAACAGGCCTTTGGGCTCAACTTGTCCATGCCGACCAAGATGCCTCATCTTTGCTTGTCCCACCTGACAATGTGTGGCCCTTATCCCTCTAAACATTTCCTATCCATTTACCTATCCAAACGTCTTCTAAATGTTGTTATAGTTTCTGTCTCAATTACCTCTTTTGGCAGCTTGTTCCAGGTACCCAACATGGAAAAAGTTGTTCCTCGGGTTCCTATTAAATATTTTCTCCTCTGACCTTAAACAGTTTCTTGATTCCCCAACTTTGGGCAACAGATTCTGTGCATTTACCCCATCTATTCCCCTCATGATTTTATACAACTCTATAAGATCACCCCCTCATCCTCCTCGTCTCCAAGGAATAAAGTCCTAGCTTGCTCAACCTCTCCCAATAACTCAGGCCCTCGAGTCCTGGCAACATCCTCTTCTTTGCACTTTTTCCAGATGAACCACCATTTGAATGCCACTAACTTAGTTGCAACCTCCTTGGTGGTTATATATTAAAACCTCCTCCATATTAGTGCTCCTGGATTCCTTTCACTTTGTGCTGTCTTCCTGACTCAGTTTTCTTTCCCTGCTGACACTTTCATAGTCATAAAATCATCTTCTCTGACATTTTTTTTTTCTGGATTGTCGCCAAGACTTTCAATTCTGACTTGATTGTTTTCTGTCCAGTTGCACTCTTACTAGATGAATTTGACCGACATTAATATCTCCATATTTGCTGCAAAATCCTTCAGAGGATCTTGAGGGCTTTGGGAGTCATTTTAATGCAGTTTGCTCTCAAAGCATCCAACTCAATCTGTGCATGATTCAGTCCATTCAACAAAACTGTAGATAGTAAGAATCTTGTAGACATGGAGCTCTAAGAATCTATGCTGCCTCGTCCTCTCCATCAGTGTCACCCCAGCCAGACTAAATCAATGTACAGCACCTCATTCTGAGCTTTTTTGTTTATTGTCGTGTTTGTAGATTAGAAGATTGGCATGGCTATTGTCTTTATACTTTCTAAACTCCCTTTCTCTCAGAATCCTGACTCATCCCCTGTCCTGTCTGCCATTGAGGTTAATCTTCTCATTATCCTCAGATGGGCAATTCACCGTTCAAGTGATGCGTTTGACTAAGGCTATAAATAATGGCCTGTCTTACATTTATCTCTGGACTCTGAGAAAGGTTGTTCCTTTCCCCTGGGACACTTCTCCCTAGTCTAATTATCTAATAAGTTTGTTACATTTTTTCCCTTGAAGGTTTATTCTTCAACCTCTTTACTTTACTGCATGATGCAATACCAGTCTCTTTACTGACCTATAGCAAAATAGACATGTGCCTAACTGTGACCTCCAGGTTCAGGGACAGCTTCTTCCCACCGATCATCAGGCTCTTGCAGGAGGATCTCGACCTAAAACGTCACCTATCCACGTTCTTCAGGGATGCTACCTGATCTGGCAAGTTAATTCAGCACTGTGTTCTTTCATTTATCAGGATTTTGAACTTTGCACAACACTAATACAATCTGAGCAACTATCATCAATTATGGACTATGTTTTGATCACACTAGGAATATGGTTATGATTTATTATGGTCTGGTTATGTATTATTACTGATTAATTTATTGTATTATAGATAAGTGTGTATCTGTTTGTGTGTTGTTACATTAATGGGTCAATAAAGCTGCAGCAAGGGAAAAAAAAATCATTGTTCGGCTCCTGGTACTTCTGACAATTAAACACTCTTGACTTGACCCATACTTTCAAATAAGTGAATCATCCCCACTCCAAATCTATGACTCTCAGAGATTGCCCCTGGGACCTCAACAATACGATCTCCTCTTATTCTATAGACAAGGCCAAGTCTGCTTATAGCACATATGCTCACTGACATAGATACATCCACTACTCTATTATATTCCCTTCACACTGGATTACAGTACTGCTCCGCCTCTGAGCAGCAACATTCCAAACTCAACACCAATATACTATCTGTAGACTTTTTTTTTTAATTGCTTCTTGCACAAGCAAACAAACAGAGGGAAAGCTATCAACAAAACACCTTTTATTGAAGGCGTTAACTCACACCTAACAGCAGTGTCCATTACAAAAAATATCAAGGTCATCCAACAGTATACTCAGTCTTAAAAGTACTCTTACATAGATATGATACACTGATTGTCAAATTACTATGTTAATGATGAAAGTTGTGGATATTTCTTACAAATGATGCAGATACCAATTTAAAACATCAGTGAAACGAGTTGCACATTTATTGACATTTAAATAATTTCCTTTGATTGTTGGGGTCGATCATCTGCCAGTTCAACTGAAAAGGAATTTAAAGGAAAATCTACTAACAACAGTCAAGAAGAAAGGTCTCAATCCAAAAAATCAGCTGTCCGTTTCCCTCCACAGATGCTGCCTGACCTGCAGTCTTTTTTTTTGCTTCAAAACAAGAAATCTCAATTAAGAGATTTCTATCATGAAATATTCAAGCTAAGCGCAGGCATCTGCTTAGTGAAGTACACCAAGCTAACCAATTTGCTTTCCTAATGTAAAAGTATGTTCCAAATACCATCCCTATTTAATTTTCCAATTAGCTATCCTTCATTTAGCAACTGGATCTCAGGTAGTCGTTATGATAACTTTAGTGTTATCAGCCCATATCTTGTTTAACATAATTAAATCAGCATAAACTTTCATAAGATACTGCACATTTCCAATATTTCAATCCAGACCAGATTTGAGTTATGTTCCCAGAACTGAAAAGTCAAGAAGAAGAGTCTTGACCCAAAACTTCACCCATTCCTTCTCTCCAGAGTTGCTGCCTGGCTTGCTGAGTTACTCCAGCTTTTTGTGTCTATCTTCGGTTTAAACCAGCATCTGCAGTTACTTCCTAAACAAGACAATACATTTGCTCACTGCACAAAAGCACCTCCTAAATAATTATCCAACTTAAATTCTAAACTGCATTCTGCAAAGTTGTCTTAATTTCTCACATGCCATTGCACTATGTATTACATTACACTTTGTATGACATTCCTTGCTGTTAACTTTATTTTTTCTTCCCTTCAGGAATGGAACATCAGTTACGATTTATTATTATCAGTCATTGTTTTGAGAATGTCTCCCTCTGCGACAACCTGGCACTACACCTATGTATTTGATATGGTGTAATTTGAACTGTCAGCTGTATCTTCATAATGATTAGCATGCCACAGCCCACTCTTCTGATATTAATCACAAATTGTTTTTAAAATTCATGTAATCCTTTGTATTTCAAATTTCATGAAAGAAAAGCAGTTGTGCAGAAAAGTAATGCAAAATAAATAACATAAATAAAAGATTGTTTCTTGGGCTGGTGGGAAATGTACAGTGGAATTCCCCACAGATTGGTACTAGATCTACCATTTTGCCTAATGTGTTTCTTAATGTGTTTTAATTACTTAAAATTGGGTGTTCAGGGCGCATTTTCCAAATTTAATGGTGATGCATAACCTGGAGGTACGGTATACAATGAGGATATTCTAAACCATTGACATTCATCTAACAGGTTGCCAGTTCCCTGTTTTTTCTCTCTCTTTCTGTATTATACAATGTCATGTTCAACACCTTCCAATTCACGGGAACAAATCCTGAATCTGCAAATGTCTGCAAAATGATAACTAGGCTACCCAACATCTTTAAAGCTTCTTTCAAGGCTCTCTGATGTCAGTCAATGGATCCTTGGAATTTATCAGCTTTCAAACTCACTAATGTCTTTTGTAGCATTTGACATACTAAATTCTTCTAACTATTCATTCTCCTCGATTTGCCATTATAGCTGGCTGGTTTTATGTGTATTCTTCTATGAAGACACATAAAATACAGGTAATTGCTTAATGTACAGATATAATAGACTTTTAATTAACATACATTTACTTATTCCCCATTTCTTATTACTTGTTCTACCATTATAAATTCTCCTGTGTCTGCCTGAAAAGGACCAACACTTTTTCTTGTTGACATATACCTATTACTAAACCTTGAAAATCTCTTAGTTAATTTTAATGTTTCTTGGCAATCTGCTTTCACTATCTTGCCTTTCTTTATCAATTTCTCAGTCCTCCTCAGCTGGGTTCTAAACTGCTACCAATCCCGAGCCCTGCTGCTATTTCTGGACACATTAAAAAGCTTCTTCCTTGGATTAAACAACATTTAATTTAATACATTAGCCACAAGTGAACTGCATTTCCTTTAGGGTTTATGTGTGTTAAAGGAATATTTTTTAATGCAATGTTTCTTTAAACACCAACCATTGTCTATCCACTGTCATACATTTCAATATATTCTCCCAGTCAACCATACCAAACTCTCCTCTCATGCCAACATGGTTGTATTTGTTTAGATTTAAGATCATAATCTTGCATTCAATTTGCTCACCTCCAAACACAATGTAAAATCCAATACTGTTATGGTCACTCTCAAAGACTTATTTTACAATAGAATGATCAATCAAATATTTTCTCACTGTACAAAACAAGTTCCAAAAAATCCTTTTCTCTAGTCAATTCCTCCAAATATTGATCAAGAAAAGTACTGTGTATAGTTTTCATCGATTTATTTTGCAGTTTATGACAGCAAATTTGACTGATTTAGTCTGTAGGTAAACTTGAGCCCCATAACTTTGTACAAAGCCTGTCACACTTCTGCCTAATTTCCAGATTGATACCGGAGCCAATATTACAATGGGTGGCACAGTGGTGCAATTAATTAAGCCACCGACTCACAGTGCCAGAAACGCAGGTTCAATTCATTCATGTGGGTATCGTCTATGTGGAGTTTGTACGTTCTCTCTGTGACCATGAGGGCTTTATCTGGCTGCTCCAGTTTTCTCCCACATCCCAAAGACGTGTGGAATGGTAGGTTGATTGTACAATGTACACTGCCCCAGTTGTGCAAGCAAATGATTTAAACTAGGGCTGGTGAGGATGGATCGAAGAGTTGGAAAGAATGTGTGGAGAATAAAAAAAGATTGATATCAGATTAGTGTAAACGGTTGGAGGATGGTCAGCACAGACCTGATGGGCTGAAGGGTGGTTAAAACCAGAACCGCATTGCCAAGAATAGTATTAGAGGCAATTCAATTCAAAATGGAGTTGATAAATAGCTGCAAGGAACAAGAGTATGAGAGGCAGAGGAGTGGAACAGACTGAATGACGTTGATCATCAAACACCCTTTTCAGACTAATTCTGGCCAGAGCCATATTATTCTTACCACATTCCCATCACCTATCATCCAGATTGTACCACTCATGTATGCAACAGCAGAGATTGACTATAGCCAATTGACCTAGCAAACCCAGATAAGCATTTATTTCAAGAGGACTAGAATACAAAATCAGGAATGTCATGCTGAGGCTCTAGAAGACGCTAGTGAATCTGCATATGGAGTATTGTGAGCAATTTTGTGCCCCATATCTGAGGAAGGGTGTGCTGGCTCTGGAGAGGGTCCAGACGAGGTTTACAAGAATTATCCCAGGAATGAGTGGGTTAACATATGGTGAGAATTTGATGGCATTGGGCCTCTACCCGCTGGTGTTTTGAAGGATGAGGGGGAAACTCATTCAATTTTACTGATTATGAAAGGCTTGGATAGAATGGATGTGGAGAGAATGTTTCCACTGGTAGAAGAGTCCAGGATCGGAGGTTATAGCCTCAGAATTGAAGGACTTTCCTTTAGGAAGACGAGGAGGAATTTCTTTATTCAGAGGGTGGTGAATCTGTGGAATTCCTTGCCAAAGAAGGCTGTGGAGACCATCAATGGATATTTTTAAGGCAGAGATAGATAGATTATTGACTAGTACGGGTGTCAGGGCTTATGGTGAGAAGGCAGGAGAATGGGGCTAGGAGGGAGAGATAGATCAACCTATTTCTTCTCCTATCACTTATGACCTTTAGCTATGTACAAATCCAGACCACCCAGAGGAATCTGGTCGGGTCATGGAGAGAATGGGCAAACTACATACAGACACCACCAGAAGTCAGGATTGAACTTGGGTCACTGGAGCTTTGCAGCAGCAGCTGTATCAACTGTGCCACCCCAAATTGATTCATTCTGGCAATTAATTAATTAATTAATTAATTCATTAAAATGAAGGGGTTTCAGCTTTCACAGGATGTAAAACAATAGCAAAACAAACTTTATAAAACAGTGGTTTAGGCTGAGATGAGAAATGATCCTTCAAAGTACTGGGGGTGGTTTAATGCCACAAGCTAATCGCATCAACATTTTGCATGCCTTTGTAATGTATCAGATGCCTATGAATAACTGCCAGGCATTGTTGTGTTGATCTTGAACCAAACTATTTAATTCTGACACTTAACTTGCGTATTAAATGAATCGAAGGAACAGCCAAATATTCATCAATCTGAATAATACACTCGAAAGACACAATTACCTACTTACTGGTGACAGATTATTCTGATCGCACATGTTGCATTCTACCATGGATGCCCTGAAGATAACAGGACAGATGTGAGCTATCGCTTTCTTGTCACAGTTCAGCTGTAAACCCCTCTGTTTCAATGGATGACATTTGGAGTCCATCAGTAGGAGGGCGTGCTGTCGCACCCACGCACAAAATTCTAACCTGCAAAACTATTGATTTTCAGACGTTGCATGAAGTGCAACCTGGAGATAATATATAATGTGCTGAATCATTTAATTGTTTTAAAATATGGTATGTACACCAGCACCATCTCACTGCCTTGTTTCTACACCTATAAAGTTATGACAGCTGTGATAAATCATTTCAGTGGTTCCTGCATTAGTTGGTACAGACTCACGACATGGTGTTCCTGTCTTTCAAAGTAGCAAACGGTGCACGAGAAGAGAAAAGCCCATCCATCTGTGCATTCTTCAATCTATAATAATACAGCAAAATGCTTAAACTATCTTCTGATATTTGTTCCCATTAACAGCATACAAGAGAGCAAGTTCGGAATCTGCAATATGATCGTTCATAAAAATTCTCATTCTCCAGAAACATGAATAAATAATCAAATTGGAGCCTTTTATCATCATAGAACCACTCTGACAGACCACAGAAGACTATCCTGCCTGACCCTTTTTCACAATTTATTTTTCCCTTTCAAGTATACATCCAATTACTTTTAGAAAAAGGCAATTGAATCTGCTTTCAACAGTGTTATAGACAATACATTCTAGTTCACAACAATCCACATGATGACAGGAAATCCTTATTTCATCTCAGGTTGTTCTACCTATCATTTTATGTAGAGAAATCCTATGATTGATGACCCATCTGCCCTTGGAAATGGGACAAGTAAACAAAACTGCACAACCATTCATGATTTTGCACATTTCTATCAAATCTCCTTGGAACTTTCTCTACTCCGAAATAGAACAACTACTCAAGGTAAACTGCTCCCTGATCCCATTCCAAGAAATATTTTCAGCCTTACCAATTACCTCAAAAATGGCTCCCAGAAATGATTCCAACCTTCCCACAAGTATCTTATAAATCACAATGAACCTTATTTATAATCAATAAGTTTCAACTTACCAAAGTAGGCTAGGGAGATAGCAATTATTTCTGGTGAGATGCCTGACTTGCATATTTGACAGATAGGCAATATGTTCAACCGTGAATGGGCTATTTTGGGGGAGAAGGAATGAAGCCAATCCAATTTATAGATCATGCCATGTAAACGTTTCTGGGAAACAAATGGCACAACATTGTGACAATACAGTCCTATATTCTCTCAGGCCATCGGAATAGATGTTTAAAAAGCCATAGTTAGCAGTAAAATCTAACTTGCAGGCTTATAATTGTATAACTTTTTGATTTAGAAATTTAGTATAGTCAGCAGAAAAAAAAACTTGCATACTTAAAATTGTACAATTTTTCAACTTAGAAATATAATTCCTGCTTTTTACCACTCGTGTCATTTTGTGTTGCAATTCTTTCTAACTTCATTGAACCCGTTTTCTCCAACACTTGCCACCTCAAGTACAAGGAATCCAAAATAAATAGAAATAGAAATAACTTGAATTTTTCGGTTGATCAGCAGCATTCATGAAGAGAGACACAGTTAATGGTTCCGATTAATGACCATTCATCAGCAAGGATGGCCTTTCATCATCAGTTCTGATGAGAAGTCATCATCCTCAAACATTATGTGTAGGAAGGAACTGCAGATGCTGGTTTTCAAACATTAGCTGCTTCTCTCTTGACAGGTGCTGAATAATCTTGTGAGTATTTCTAGTAATTTCCATTCATTGGTGTAATGTAGCTGTTATCAGCATAGCTAATAATTATAATCATCACTCACTTCCTTAAAATAAAGTTTAATTGGCCAAGCCCATGCACTTCTTGCAGCAGACTGGAGTTGTGTACAGATTAGAATGGGCAAGAACAATGTGTTCCTTTCCCCAAAGGACATCAGTAAACAGTTGTTTTTTTACTTTACGACAACAGATAACTTCATTTTCATTTATGGGTACATCTTGCCAGTAGACTTTTAAGACAAAAGATCAAAAATGCAAATAGCAACTCGTTTAGTTTAGTTTAGAGATACATGCGGAAACACCAAATCCGCACCAACTAACGTTGCCCGAACACTTGCACTACCCTACACACACTCGGGACAATTTACAATTATACCAAGCCTACAAACCTGTACATCTTTGGAGTGTGGGAGGAGACCGGAAAAAGCCCACGCAGGTCACAGAGAGAACCTACAAACTCCGTGCAGCAGGCGCCCGTAATCAGGATTGAACCCGTCTCTCTGGCACTGCAAGCACAGCAACTCTACTGTTGCACAACTGGTGCAGATAGAGTCATGTATCTTTGATCATCAGCACAGCTACCGTGCTATTGAACCAACATACTCACACACCAAACTCAATGTATTTCTTTCTTTATCTGCTTTTTGTCAGTTACAATTCAATAGAGTTGATAGCAATCAGTGTCAGCCACCCCTTGCACAAGTCAGACATCCTTTTATGAATTGCTCATCTTTAGACGGATCAGTCTGAAGAAGGGACTTGACCCAAAAAGTCACCCATTCCTTCTCTCCAGAGATGATGCCTGTCCCACTGAGTTACTTCAGCATTTTGTATCTACCTTCTCTTTCCTATGTGTTGCTTTTCCTCTATTACAGTCGCATGCATTAAGCAAACTGGGCTAACGTCCCTTTAATTGCTAGTGCACGTCATTTTCTCACTTTTGCCTCTGTCACTAGTTTATTTACTCTCTAATTATTTTTAGAATACTTATATAACAAAAGATTGTGGCACAGTAATGTTCACAATAGAAAGCCCATTTTGGGTTTTTTTCCCCTCAGTCTTTCTTTTCACTGTCTTGTAGAATTTGTGTAATTTATAGAAACACAGAAACATTGAAAATAGGTGCAGGAGTAGGCCATTTGGTCCTTCGAGCCTGCACCACCATTCAATATATTCATGTCTGATCATCCAACTCAGTATCCTGTACCTGCCTTCTCTCCATACCCCCTGATCCCCTTAGCCACAAGGGCCACATCTAACTCCCTCTTAAATATAGCCAATGAACTGGCCTCAACTACCCTCTGTGGCAGAGAGTTCCAGAGATTCACCACTCTCTGTGTGAAAAAGAAAAAGATTTCCCCCTTATCCTTAAACTGTGACCCCCTGTGCTGGACTTCCCCAACATTGGGAACAACCTTCCTGCATCTAGCCTGTCCAACCCCTTAAGAATTTTGTAAGTTTCTATAAGATCCCCCCTCAATCTTCTAAATTCTAGCGAGTACAAGCCGAGTCTATCCAGTCTTTCTTCATATGAAAGTCCTGACATCCCAGGAATCAGTCTGGTGAACCTTCTCTGTACTCCCTCCATGGCAAGAATGTATTTCCTCAGATTAGGAGACCAAAACTGTACGGAATACTCCATGTGTGGTCTCACCAAGACCCTGTACAACTGCAGTAAAACCTCCCAGCTCCTATACTCGAATCCTTTTGCTATGAATACTAACATACCATTCGCTTTCCTCACTGCCTGCTGTACCTGCATGCCTACTTTCTAATTTAAATATTTTTATTTTAATTTTTGAATTTCACAGTAATTTGCATACATACAATGATAACAGACAGTGATAGTCAGGACATAATTATACAACAGTATGTAAACGACCCTCAAAACCCTTACCCTTACCCACCCTCGATCCACCCGAATCAGGTCGGGACCAAACGGGGACAAACAACACTCGCATACGTACACATCCACAATAAGATAAACAAAACGAAAAAAAAAATAAGTGTGGGGAGAGGGGGGGGGGGGGGGGGGGGGGGGGGGGGGGGATGTAGCATGCCTACTTTCAATGACTGGTGTACCATGACACCCAGGTCTCGTTGCATCTCCCCTTTCCTAATCAGCCACCATTCAGATAATTGTCTACTTTCCTGTTTTTGCCACCAAAGTGGATAACCTCACATTTATCCACATTATACTGCATCTGCCATGCATTTGCCCACTCACCCAGCCTATCCAAGTCACCTTGCAGCCTCCTAGCATCCTCCTTACAGCTAACACTGACCCCCAGCTTCGTGACATCCGCAAACTTGGAGAAGTTGCATTCAATTCCCTCGTCCAAATCATTAATATATATTGTAAATAGCTGGGGTCCCACCACTGAGTCTTGCGGTACCCCACTAGCCACAGCCTGCCATTGTGAAAAGTACCCGTTTACTCCTACTCTTTGCTTCCTGTCTGCCAGCCAGTTCTCTATCCACATCAATACTGAACCCCCAATACCGTGTGCTTTGCGTTTGTATACTAATCTCTTATGTGGGACCTTGTCGAAAGCCTTCTGAAAGTCGAGATATAACACATCCACTGGTTCTCCATTATCCACTCTACTAGTTACATCCTCGAAAAATTCTATAAGATTCGTCAGACATGATTTACCTTTCATAAATCCATGCTGACTTTGTCCAATGATTTCACCACTTTTCAAATGTTCTGCTATCCCATCTTTAAAAGAAAAAGATTCCCCCCTTATCCTTAAACTGACTCTAGCAGTTTCCCCACTACCGATGTTAGATTAACAGGTCTGTAATTCCCCATTTTCTCTCTCTCCCTTTTTAAAAAGTGGGGTTACATCAGCTACCCTCCAATCCTCAGGAACTACTCCAGAAACTAAAGAGTTTTGAAAAATGATCACTAATGCATCCACTATTTCTACGGCTACTTCCTTAAGTACTCTGGGATGCAGCCTATCTGGCCCTGAGGATTTATCAGCCTTTAATCCATTCAATTTACCCAACACCACTTCCCGGCTAACCTAGATTTCACTCAGTTCCTCCATCTCATTTGACCCTCAGTCCCCTGCTATTTCCGGCAGATTATTTATGTCTTCCTTAGTGAAGACAGAACCAAAGTAGTTATTCAATTGAATAGAATAGAATAGAATAGTTTCTTTATTGTCATTGTAACATGGGCCATGTACAACAAAATTTAAAATGTCAGCCAGTCAGTGCAGCATTCAAACATTTCTAAAGCTAACGAAACATCCACGGTAAAATAATAAAGATAAGCAAATAATGACAAAGCACGCATACACACCAACCATCCTCCTTCTGTCGATTTCACTGTTACCACAGTCCCTTAGTCTGTATCGCCCCTGCGTTCCTTGGCGGCCACATTTAGTACTTTTATTGGGGTAAATATTTTTTTAGTCTATTTGTCCTTGTCCTTTCACTGTACCGTCTGCCTGACGGCAACAGTTCAAACAGGGAGTGTCCGGTCAGACATTTATTATATTCTGGGTTTTTTTATTGCAGCGGGAACTGTGTAGGTCCTCCAAGGTAAGGAGAGGGCAGCCGACAATCCTCTGGGCGTTGTCAATGGCCCTCTGGACGCTTTCCTCTGATGTGCAGCTTTACCACACGCATACACAGTATGTTAGTATGCTCTCAATGGAGCACCGATAAAAGGACAGCAGCAGCCTCTGAGTGATGTTGTTCTTCCTGAGCACCCGCAGGAAGTGCAGTCTCTGCTGGACCTTTTTCAGCAGCGTAGTGGTGGTCACGCTCCACGTCCGGTCCTCCTCAATGTGGATCCCAGGAACTACTCCGCCACCCTCTCTACACAGTCCCCTCTGATGGTCAGTGGTACCATGTCCGTTTTGTTTTTCCTGAAGTCTATTATTACATCCTTCGTCTTTGAGGTGTTGAGGAGCAGGTTATTTTCTTCGCACCACACTGTCAGCTGCTCCACCTCATCTCGGTAGGCGTACTCGTCCCCCGCGGAGATCTCCCACCCTGTAGGTCATCCGCAAATTTGACAATGGTGTTGCTGTGGTGGGCGGGGGTGCAGTCATGCGTGTAGATGGTGTAGAGCAGGGGGCTCAGTACGCAGCCCTGTGGAGAGCCGGTACTGAGGCTGAGGGCCGTGGATGTGTGATGGCCCACTCTGACTCTCTGGCTTCGACCCGACAGGAAGCTATTTATCCACGTACAGGTGGAGTGTGGAAGTCCCAAGTCCCCCAGTTTGTCCACCAGTTTGTGGGGAAGGATAGTATTAAAAGCAGAGCTGTAGTCCACAAAGAGCATCCGCACGTAGCTCCCCCGCTGCTCCAGGTGAGACAGTGCAGCATGGAGAGCTGTGGCTATTGGTCTGCCATGTCTTTGTTCCCCATGATCAATTCACCCGTTTCTGACTGCAATGGACCTACATTTGTTCTAACTAATCTTTTCCTCTTCACATATCTAAAAAAAACTTTTGCAGACAGATTTTATGTTCCCTGCCAGTTTTCTTTCATAATCTATTTTCCCTTTCCTAATTAAGCCCTTTGTCCTCCTCTGCTGGACTGGATTTCTCCCAGTCCTCTGGTAGGCTGCTTTTTCTGGCTAATTGTATGCTTCATCTTATGTTTTGATACTATCCCTGATTTCCCTTGTTACCCACAGATGCACTACCTTCCCTGATTTATTTTTTTGCCAAACTGGGATGAACAATTATGTATAATGTGCCCATGATGCTGATGCAAGGAAGAATTCCATTGAACCAGTAGTTCACCAAACTCAACTTGGCTGAATATAGTTGCATTTCAATCAATGTTAGCTGGTTTCCTGGTGATCTTTTCTTCATCATAACATCTTCCCACCATCATATGATCAAAATTGAAGCCATTCTCAAATTTACAAATCATCCTTAAATACAGGAGAGGTGCCGGAAGAGTGGAGGGTAGCAAAAGTTGTGCCTCTTTTTAAGAAGGGCTGCATGTAAAATGCTAGGAACCATAGGCCGGTGACCATAACATCTGTAGATGAAAAGTTACTGAAGAGTATTCTGAGGGACAGGTTACACAGGCATTTGGATTGGCAAGGTCTGATTGGGGATAGTCAGCATGGTTTTGTATGTGGGAGGTAATGTCTCACAAATCTGATTAATTTTTTGGAAGACGTGAACACAAAGGTCGATGAGGGCGGAGCTGCAGATGTTGTGTACATGGATTTCAGTAAGGCGTTCGACAAGGTGATGGTGGAAGGTTGCTTCTCAGACAAGGAGGCCTGTGACTAGTGGTGTGCCTCAGAGTTCGGGGCTGGGCCCATTACTGTTTGTCATCTACATCAATGATTTGGATAAGAACACACAGGGCAAGATTAGCAAGTTCACTGATGATACAAAAGTGAGTGGTTTTGCAGATAGTGAACATGGTTGTGAAAGATTGCAGCAGGATCTGGATTGAATGGCCAGGTGGGCGGAGGTAAATGGTAGGCCTCTGGGTAGTGTTGTAGAGCAGCGGGATCTAGCAGTACAGGTGCATGGTTCCTTGAAGGTCGAGTCGCAGGTGGATAAAGTGGTCAAAAAGGCTTTTGGCACTTTGGCCTTCATCGGTCAGACTATTGAGTATAAACATTTGGAGGTCATGTTGCAGTTGTATAAGACATTGGTGAGACCGCATTTAGAATATTGTGTTGAGTTCTGGGCACCATGTTATAGGAATGATATTGTCAAGCTTGAAAGGGTTCAGAAAAGATTTACAAGGTGTTGCCAGGACTAGAGGGTGTGAGCTATAGGGAGTGGTTGAGTAGGCTGGGTTTCTATCCCATGGAGTGCAGGAGCATGAGGGGTGAGAGATGTACAAAATCATGAGAGGAATAGATCAGATAGATGCACAGTCTCTTGCCCAGAGTAGGGGAATCAAGGACCAGAGGACATAGGTTCAAGGTGAAGGGGGAAAGATTTAATAGGAATCCAAGGGTCACTTTTTCACACAAAAGGTGGTAGGTGAATGGAACAAGCTGCCAGAGGAGGTAGTTGAGGCTGGGACTATTCCATCATTTAAGAAACAGTTAGACAGGTACAAGGATAGGACAGGTTTGGAGGGATATAGATCAAGTGCAGGCAAGTGGGACTAGTGTAGCTGGGACATTGTTGGCAGGTGTGGACAAGTTGGGCCAAAGTGCCTGATTCCACACTGTAACACTCTTTGACTATGATTGGACAGTTCCAATTCACTGATCTCTGTCTTAAACAGGTGCTTTTTAAAAACAGTTCTTTAAGACCTGTTATTAGACTTTACAGGACAAAAGTACTAGAGTGACTCAGAGGATCAGCCAGCATCTCTGGAGAAACTGAATAGTTTCCAGTGGAGTGAAGAAGGGTCTCGACCCAAAACATGACCTAGCCGTGTTCTCCAGAGATACTGTCTGACGTGCCAAGTTCCTCCAGCACTTTGTGCTCTTTTGTGTGTTAACCAGCATCTGCAGTTTATTGTTTCTGATTTTAGACCTTGATGGACAGATGAAAAAATATATATAAATCGGGATACTGTGTTTTATGTTACTTATTTAGTATCATTTCATACAACGGGTTACAGGAGACAGTTCGGCCCATTGAGCCTGTGTTGTTATACATTAGTTGTTTGTTAACCACTCTGGGAATATGATGTTAGCACTCGCATTGCAGCAGCATCTTCCACAGAATGCATTAGACGCAACTCAGAGTAAGCGCCCTCCACAGCACTTCCCAGGCTACAAACTACACCAGAGAAACAGAAAGGGGCACTAGGCGCAAGGGGAACGCCATCAGCGGCAAATCACACCCCGCGTCCCTCGCCCTCACCCCCCACCCAACTTGGAAATCGACCGCTGTTCCTTCACGGTGGCGGAGTCACGGTCCCTGCGCTCCCCGACAGCTCGAATGAAGCCAGGATATCTGCAACTCGCTGAGCTGAGCAAGGAAAGCAGTTCGCCAGCACCGTTGTCACGGGTAGTGCCTGACCCGGGTATCAGCAATAGCATCCATAGATATATATCCTTTTGAATAAACGAGCAAAGCAGAAAGCTATCCGATCCCTTCTCTCGCGTTGCGAAGGGTTGAACCCCCTGCAGTCCCGCTGGGCTCGCATTGAATTGCCTGCATTCACGAAAACAGCAGACTTCCAATGCACCGACCTGCCCCGACTTTACCCAGTGTAAATATATGACCATCTCTGCGGAATACGGCTGCGTCAGACCTCTACAATCTCTCTCGATTTTATCCCCCCCCCCAGATAACTCTTTGCTTTCCGACAAAATGTTCTTGCACGACTGACACTTGTAATGTACTTGACGGGGGCGTTGGGTCAGTTTTTGTAGCTCTTTACATGCTGAGCAATTGACTATCGAGAACCCATTTAAAAAGCGCAAGGCCCCGTTCACCTTGGGCAATTAGTACAAGCCACGGTAACATTATTTTATTTTCCAACTTGCATCTTTATTCTATTTTCCAGCTGTGCCGTGGATGGCGAGAGCTTATGCACAACGTTACGGAAGCGTGTTGTGTTCAGAGGGGGTTTCCCAATACTTCAGTGTATAGCCACAAAATCCGAGTGACCGCATTTTGTACATAGATACTATGTAACGGTAGCTAGATTTTACAAATACTAACTTGGACCATTCTTTAACCCAACGCCAACAACTCCACACGGCAGCTATCAAGTAGAAATCTTAATTACATCGCACGTTGATTGTGTGTTGTAAATAACTCTCACTCAAGCAAAATTATATTTTATTTTTGTGCAGAAGCGACGTGTTAAAAACAGTTAGTTTTTGAGCTTGGGCTGCTGCAAACACACGATTTAAAATAAAGCTCATTGTACTTGTGGAGAGATCGGTTCACCACCATTAAAGAGAGACAAACACACAGCGTTGCCTTACCTATATGAATTATAGAATCGCTCGCTACGGTGTCGGCACATAAGATCCAGGCGATGGACACAAACAGAGCGGCGAAAACTTCCATCTCCTACACACTGTCAGCTGAAGACAGCCGATATCCACTGCATGAAGCACATTACGCGAAAGCGGAGTCTGGCGATCCAAATTTACCGTCAGATTAAAGCGTCTCTATTGAAACTGACCGCTTCCCACTTGGCAAGCCACTTCGCCAACTTTGCTTGCATTTGCGTTCACTAACATGCACATCAACGTGTCCCTCGGTTCCACTCTTCCAAACGCCAAGTGAACGACCAGATAAACCCAAACTACAGCTGAAACCTGCGCGGTTCAACGAGAATTCAACGAGCTACTTCCCCGCTCGCTGCTCTTGGTGCTGCAATTAAAATCTATTTTGCCGTAAAAGTGCCCGCCAGCGACTCAATGTCACAGTCAGCGGCGAAACATCCATGACACCCAAGAAGGCAGAGAGCGGTGAAACTGTACAATCTCCAGTTGTTGTAGACCGTCTGCGGGAGTCATTCGCCTCTCTTGCGCTGGGCGTCGGTGCCAGCAGTTCCAAAGGAGCTTGGTATTGACAAGGCAACGGAGGTGCGAGCTCACTTCTATCTCCTCCAGTAATTGTATCGCAACACGGCTTTAAAAGCGGTCAAAAAAACACGGGGAGGCAGACCGCTCGCGTATACACACGCACAGCCATGGGAGGCACTGGCTGGTAATGTCTTCAATTTGCGTTAGGGAAATCGACGTTCTGCAGCATTCTCCGGAATAGGGACACGCTGAAAAATGCCGGGTTCATCTAACTCGTCATGGGTTGTTAACAGCAGTCAAAGCGAACAGCGAGAGCCTGCTATGCTTTGGTGGCCGCTTAATCCCCAAAAGACGCCGGTATTCGTGCGTTTGGTGTATCCTCCCACTTGGGTGAGTTACAGCTCAAATTGAAAACAGACCAAAGCGATCAGAAACAACGAGAGAGGTCTGGTGTAAGTTCGCGATCGCAACTCGGTTTCTGGGGACGCAGGCACGCTAATTAAAATAGGCAGCAACAAACTTAGCAACTGAGGGTTATCTTCTCCCGCACTAATGGGGTCGGATCAATAGCCGAGGCTGCTCTTTTGATCTTCCCTCCCATGACGTCACCTGAACACACTGTTCAACTAAATGAAAGATAATTAATTCACTATTAGTCTTTTGCATGGAGTTGGCAGGCAAGAAACCATTCCCCCAAAGTAATTCGGTGTGACAACTCACAAGATAGAGGGAGATATCCAAGCTGAGAGGTAAATACGATCTTCTATTAATAACTTGTTAGCAATACTGCCTCTAAAACTTCCATTAAGGCAGCAATGAAGAACGAATAACACTAACCTTTGATTCCATTTCTGCAGTGCATAATAATCAGCAGATGTCCGTGCCCATTTGCACATTCAAGGGACTGATCTGAATCTACCCACATTTGCTTTACATATGAATTCTGCTCCTATCACATGATATCTTATGAATTGTAAGAAAGTTGAGATAAATAGAGTTCGTGTCTTGTAGAATTATGGCTCGCGAATTCCTTAAGTATTATTGAGGCATCGTCATAAAGCTTCAGGTCTTGGTCACAAGAACCCGACGTCTATTAATAATCTAAATATGGCAGTGAGGTTAATGTTATAGAAAAAAGATACAAAGCACTGGAGTAACTCGGAGAGTCAAGCAGTATCCCTGGATAATGTGGATAGACCCTTCCTCAGATCGATTGGGAAAGGGAAGGGTGAACGTTTGAAGAGAGAAGGGGCAGGGCAAAGCCTGGCGAGTGATAGGTGGATACAGGGAGGGTGGAGGTTGATAGGAAGAGATAGGTAAGGAGTTCCAGTATGCTTCTACTACGCAAATGAAATGTATGGAACAGCTGCCAGATGAGATAGTTGAGGCAGGAACTATACCTTTGTGTAAAAAACAGATGGGTACATGGATAGTACAGGTTTGGATGGATTTGGGCCAAATGTGGGCAGGTGGGACCAGTGTAGCTGTGGGACATGTTGGCCGGTGTGGGCAAGTTGAGGCGAGGAGCCGGTTTCCACACTGAATGACTCTATGACAAATAATGAATTATAGGTGGCTATATATAATGAAAGAGGCGACAGCACAGGAGGGATGCAGAGATGGGGGAGAACATTTAGTCCAGATTGTTTGCGAGTAGGTGAATGTGGTCTGCAGTCCCATCACTGCTAAGACCTCTACTCCTCCAGCAAACATGTAGAAATGTGTCAGGGGTATCAAAAACAAGAGGGCATGAAAGTTAAGAGATTTAAAAAGGGATCTTAGGGGTATTTATTTTTGCACGGAGCAGTGGAATCATATGCAATTGGTACATTTTAGAGGCATTTAGACAGTGAGTTTAATAGGCAAGCCATAGATGGGTACTGTTACTATGATATTATCATAGATGGGTAGAGGCACTGGTGTGGGTGATGGGTCAATTTCCATGCTGTACAACTTGATTCTATGAGATTTATAATAAATGCTTGTATGCGTTCATCTCAAACATAGTAATGAACTACATTCGAAAAGTTCATAGAAATATAGATATCATGAAAACATTTGTAAAAAACAATGGAATGGCCTTTTGCAGGTTAATCAACATTGAGCTCTCTATATTAATCAGATCCTTTATTTGATGTCCATGAGCCAATAAAGGTCCTCTTATCTTCATGTATTTGAGGTGGTTATCAGTAGGTATATTATTTATAGCAAGAGAAAAAATGGCAATTGCAAGCTTTATAAGCATGAAAATTGAAAACTAACAATATTTTAAGGCAGCTTGCACAATCTGACCACATTTTTAGTTTACAAAGTTATATGGACTTTTCTTGCATCTTCTCTGGATAGTCTAAAGCATATTTATTAGCCTTATTTTTCCACTGATAAGAATATTTACAGGGCGACCATGATGGGGCAGCAGTAGAGTTGTGGCCTTACAGTGTTTGCAGCACTGGAGACCCGGGTTTGATCCCGACAATGGGTGCTGTCTGTATGGAGTTTGTACATTCTCCCCATGACCGCGTTTTTTTTTTATCCGAGATCTTTGGTCTCCTCCCACACTCCAAAGACCTACAGGTGTAGGTTAATTGGCTTGTATAAATTGTCCCTGGCATAGGATAGTGTTATTAGTGTGGTGGATAGTGTGGGGACCATTGGTCAGTGCGGATATGGTACCCCAAAGGGCCTGTTTCCGTGCTGTATCTGTAAACTAAACAAAACTAAATGTTGATTGAGATTGGCAGCACAATGGTAAAGCTGGCAGAGCCGGCTTCAATCCCGACCTCAATTGCTGTCTTACGGAGCTTACACATTAAGACCATGAGGTTTGCTTCTGGGAGCACCAGTTTCCTTCCGTATACCAAACAAACGCGATCAATGAGCTGGTTGACCACTGCACATTGCTTGCATAGCAACATAGAAAATAGGTGCAGGAGGAGGCCATTCGGCCCTTTGAGCCAGCACCACCATTCATTGTGATCATGGCTGATCATCCACAATCAGTAACACTGCCTGCTTTCTCCCCATACCCCTTGATTCTGCTGGCACCAAAAGTTTTATCTAATGGGCCTGTCCTACTTAGGCGATTTTTCAGCGGACTGCCAGCGACTGTCAAGTTGCCGGCAGTCACCTGAAAAACCAGGAACTGGAATGGCGACTATCAGAGTGGAACACACAAAAATATTGCAAAAGCGGGGGCCAGTGCAAGTGGGAGAGCTCTGTCTGAAATTCACACAGTACAAATCCAAGGTGAAACTATGACAGGAAGGTTGGCGCTGTAATTGAGATGGCTAGCACGGTGTATGGTAAATCCTGAAGAAGGGGGGGGGGGGGGGGGGGGGGGGGGGGAGGAGTGGAGGCAACTTTTCAGAAGCCACACAACTTTTAATAAGCTAGAGATACACAGCTGTGAAGTTCAGCGGACATTTAACATTACCAGTCAGTCATCCTTGGTTCTGAAAACTCCTGGTTACGTTTTTTTCCCCACATTGAGCCAATGAAGATGACCGGTCAGCAAAGGTGATTAACTAAAACTACCTACGATTACCCATAATCACATGGAGACGCCACTACTACTGCACCTACGACTACAGGATTATCGATTTTCTCCATGATTTTCTCCAATTTCAACATGTTGAAAAATTTGTGGCAACCAAACTGAGGCTGCGACTAGTTCTCAGAATGCGGGAACTCCTCTCGACCATGAAGGAGACTCACCAGAGTCCATCAGTGAACATGTGGCGAGCGCAGTCTCCTGCACTTGCCTAAAAAGTCACGTAAGTGGGACAGGCCCATAGCTCTCTTTTAAATGCATCCAGTGAATTGACCTCCACTGCCATCTGTGGCAGAGAATTCCACAAATTCATAATTCTCTGGGTGAAAACGTTTTTTCTCATCTCAGTTTTAAATGACCCCCCCCCCTTTATTCATAGACTGTGGACCCTGCTTGTGGACTCCCCCAGCATTGGGAGTTTTTTTCCCTGCATCTAGCTTGACCAGTCCTTATAATTTTATATGTTTCTATAAGAACCCCCTCATCCTTCTAAATTCCAGTGAAGTGTTAAAGTGAGTGTTAAAGTGAATGGTAAATACTGCAGGTTATTAGCAAGAAAGTTAGTTTTTTTTATTAAAGGGATTAATACAGGATTTATATATATATATATAAGTAATATATCACAAAATAAGCCCTTCCGCCGACTGTGTCAATGTATATATATATATATATATATATATATATATATAGTGACATTGACACAGTCGGCTGAAGGGCTTATTTTTGTGATGTATTACTTATTCTCCCACTCTATCGGATTGCCTTCATTTTTCTCCTTGCAATGTGCGAAAAAGGTGTGGTGGTGTCAAATCTAAATCTGTGTGTCTTTGTTTTGTCAGATAATCCAGTTGCATATAAGTATCAGAGTTTGTTGTAAATCCAATTCAGCAAGGAATAGGAGGAAAAATTGAGAGAATCTAACCACAATCAATTGTATGGCAGCTGCCTCTCATTGCTGCAAAATTGATATTAATAACAAATTGTATATAACATGGAAAAATCTCTTCAGAGTATTCATGGATGCATAAGAAAAACAAATTAACGCTAAGACAATGAAAGCACGAATATGAATGACTAATAGAGGAGCCCCCTCCTCTACTCCCTCTTCACCTATGACTGCACAGCTGTACATGGTACTAACACCAACATCAAGTATGTAGATGATAGAACGGTGATTGGCCTCATCAGCAACAACGATGAGTCGGCCTATAGGGAGGAGCATGGTGCGCTGACAACAACCTGGCCCTTAACTCCAAGAAGCTCATTGTAGACTTCAGGAAGTCTAGGGGCGGCACGCACACCCCCACCCACATCAACGGGACGGAGGTGGAACGTGTTTCCAGCTTCAGGTTCCTGGGGGTCAACATCTCCGATGACCTCTCTTGGACCCACAATACCTCAACTCTGGTCAAGAAGGCTCACCAGCGTCTCTTCTTCCTGAGGAGACTGAAGATGGTCCATCTGTCTCCTCAGATTATGGTGAACTTCTACCGCTGCACCATCGAGAGCATCCTTACCAACTGTATCACAGTATGGTATGGCAACTGCTCTGTCTCCGACCGGAAAGCACTGCAGAGGGTGGTGAAAACTGCCCAACGCATCACTGGTTCCTCGCTCCCCTCCATTGAGTCTGTCCAAAGTAAACGTTGTCTGCGAAGGGCGCTCAGCATCGCCAAGGACTGCTCTCACCCGAACCATGGACTGTTTACCCTCCTACCATCCGGGAAGCGCTACAGGTCTCTCTGTTGCCGGACCAGCAGGTCCAGGAACAACTTCTTCCCCGCGGCTGTCAAACTACTCAACAATGTACCCCGTCCCCCCACCCTCCCGCCGGGACACTCCTCCCACAGGAAAAACACTATGACTGTATGCATGTAAATAGATTTATTTATTGAAATCATATTCTATGTCGCTCTTCCAGGGAGATGCTAACTGCATTTCCTTGTCTCTGTACTGTACACTGACAATGACAATTAAAGTTGAATCTGAATCTAACAACGTGTTCAATGTTTTGAGTTTACAGAAGAAAAAGATGACAATGCGCATGAGAAAATGGTTTAAAGAAGAAATTTCAACACAAAATGCTAAAGCAGTTGTTGAGATGACTGTTAATGCATGACAAAAGGGAAAAGTGAGTGGTTAAGTTTCCAGAGTTAAAAAATGTGGGGATTTCCAAGATAGACAGAGATAATGATAAGCAAATCATGGGAAATTCAATTACAGCAACCAGAAACCAACATACGCATAATGAGCACAATATGATAGAACGTTACAGTGTTTGCAGCAGTTGGGGGGGGGGGGGGGGGGGGGGGGGGGGGGGGGGGGAAAGGGGAAGGGGTCAGTCTACCCCATGACAGAAGGGGGAGTCGTTTTACGGTTTGATAGCCACACGTAAAAAGGATCTCCTGTGGCGTTCTTTCTGCACCTTGGTGGACCCAATCTGTTGTTGAAGGTGCTCCTCAGGTTGACCAGTGTGTCATGGAGGGGGTGAGCTGTATTGTCCAAGATGCTCTGCAGTTTGAGGAGCATCCTCCTCTCCAAGACCATCTACAGTGAATCCATCCACCCCCAGGACAGAGCCAGGAAGGCATTGCAGATGCTGGTTTAATCCAAAGATAGACATAAAAAGCTGGAGTAACTCAGGGGGTCAGGCAGCATCTCTGGAGGAAAGGAATAGGTGACCTTACAGGTCAAGACCTTTTTTCAGGTCTTGACCTGGGAAGTCACCTATTTATTTTCTCCAGAGATGCAGCCTGAACTGCTGAGTTACTCCAGCTTTTAATGTCTATCTTACGCAAAATGTGGACGTTAATGCCCAGTAGAATATGGTGTAGGATTGGAAGGGAGCTGCCAAAGACAGCAGTTTGGGAGAAATGTGTTCAATTAGTTAAACATTTGTTCCATAAAAGATGCTGAGAGGGAAATCATCAAGTAGAAAAAGAAAGGTACAGAATGAACTGTTGATGAGAATGAAATAAATTAGATTTGCTGCAGACCACTGAATAATCAAGTCTACAAATAATAGTTTCAACACCAGATGGACTAAGATATGAACTTAGGTGAGGTGAGCTCTGTTGCAGAAAATTCTCATTCTGTGTTGGGAAAAGTACCACTGCTGGAGTAGCTTCTGGCTGCAATCTGATAAAGAAGCATGCAATCAATTGTAGGATATCTATCATTGAACATTAAAGACTCTTGGCTCCCAACATCTCAAATGTCATATTCTTGTAGTGATATTCAAATGGTTCTTTTCCCCTTAGAGGAAGATTGGGTGGCAAATTATATCAAAAGGAATTCAGACAGCATGAAAAAAAAATCACACATCACAGGAGATGTTGCTTATGGCCAGCTGGGTCATCTCACTGTGTAGTGAGGAAATAAATTTGATTGGAATACTTTGAAGTGAGAGTGATGGGAAAGTGTGCCACAGGCATAGGATATTAAAACGTGCTCAAAGGATTGAATGCGGGAAGTGGTATTGAAGGTGTTTAATGCAAGCTCTTTCAAGAGATGGGTCCGTTACAAAAGGTTTCAGGTGGTGCTAGAACTGGGGCAGCTATTTACAGTGTCAACAAGTCTAGATGACAGGAAGAAAAGTATGAAATCGGCAGTTTAGGAGGAATTAATTCAATGGGTTAAAAATGCGAGCCTTGAAATTAAACTGGTCGGCATGGACAAGTGGACTGAAAGGCATGTTACTATGCTGTATGACTTTAGAGAAGGACAGAGAGGAAAACAAATAGAAACTCAAGTACAGCATGAGAGGATAAAGACAACATAGATACAAGGAACTATTGCTGCTAGTTTACAAAATAAAACACCAAGTGTCAGAGTAACTCATCATTGTCAGCCAGAATCTCTGGAAGACATGGATAACTGATATTTCAGGTTGGGATGCCGGGTCTTCCAGAGATGTTGCCAGTGTTCAAGATGGAACTGCAAATGCTGGAGAATCGAAGGTAGACAAAATTGCTGGAGAAACTCAGCGGGTGCGGTAGTATCTATGGAGCGAAGGAAAGAGGCAACGTTTCAGGCCAAAAGCCTTCTTCAGACTGATCAGAGATGCTGCCAGACCCGATAAGCTATTCCAGCAAAAAAAAAGTTATCAGCTCAACAGATAAATATGTGGATTGTTTCTTTACAATATAAACACTATTTCCTTTTGCAACAATGCAGTCTAAATGCTTAGACCTCCCAAGCATCCACTGAAGTATCATAATATCAGTAGAGAAATTAAATGCTGGAAGAGAGGTGGGGGTGAGTCTAATATCTGATGTGATAGTTGGATGCAGGTGAGGTGTTTTTTGGATTGGCTGAGGGTTGGACAAACTGGAGCAACAGCACATCATATTCTTGCTCCATAGCTTACAACACAACATTATGAACATTGAATACTTCCAATGTATCTTGCATTTAAAATAGAGATACACAGTACAAGTAGCATCTTTACACGTAGATTTCACAAATGAAACATATTATTTGGATTTAAATATCCATTTGTGATCTTAAATGGAATAATGTGTAAAGATTACACCTGCTTCTTTGTATTATGCTATATGATGTGATCTTATGCATAAATTTCATTCCAAAGAAAATGGTTGCAAAATGAGCTTATGAACATAATAATAGAGATAAGAATATCAAACTCGAGTTACAACTTTAATACATGGTGGCACGTGTGCAGTAAGATTTACAACAGAATAAGCAAAGGAAGAGAGTAAAATTGTTAGCACATACACAGATAAATATGGCTGGGAATTGGTAGGTCATATTTCATCCATAACGTTATTTGACATCAGTAGGATTGTGCATGCAGAAGCTACATCTAAATGTCTATTTAATACAAATATATGTAATTTGCCATACACGAGTATAATCTAAAATTAATTAAATACTGAAAAAGTAACATATGTAAGCTGCTCTTTGCAAATTCTACAACTTTGCAGTGCAAGAACCTGAACATAATTCAGTTATGTTTGCACTTTCAATGAGTAAATTATGCAGGGCAGCAACAAATGAATTACCTGTCCAATAAAAAAACCTCAAGAGAAATGTCACTGTTGACTGTTACAATTTGTGAATTTTCTTCGGATTAAAAGTTATAATGAAATAAGAGGGGGAATGCAAGAGAGAGTTAGATCTAGCTCTTAGAGCTAAAGGAATCAAGAGATACGGGACAAAAGCAGGAACAGGGTACTGATTTTAGATGATCAGCCCTGATCATATTGAATGGCAGTGCTGGCTCAAAGGGCCGAATGGTCTACACCTGCACCTATTTTTGTATGTTTCTATGCAATTGGTGAGATTGTTCTTTTGGGACTGAAAATATTATGGCATTACTGTCCGTCTGCGTTGTTATAAGTGAGTGATTTATATAAGATTGCTGGCGTTCCTTGCTGAACTTTTGGAGATCTAATCACTGAAGGAATTTTATGAACAATATTGGAATTAAAGAAACAGAGAATTGAAACAGTTTCTCAACACTACTACCAGTACAATTTCTACCTTGGGGAAGCGGCACAGTGGTAGAGGTACTGCCTTACAACGCCAAAGACCCGGGTTCATTCTCTCCGTGACCTGCATGGAATTTCTCTGGGATCTCTGGTTTTCACCCACATTCCAATGACATACAGGTTTATATGCTAATTGGCTTGGTACAATTGTAAATTGCCCCTAGTGTGTAGGATTGTGTTAGTGTGCAGGGATCGCTGGTCGGTGCTCACCCTGTGAGCCGAAGGGCCTGTTTCTGCGCTGTATCTCTAAACTAAACTAAAAAAAAATTCAAACTGTTAATTCAATTTATAATTTAAACATTTTACACCTCAGCTCATAAAAGTATAAGGGTTAATATGGAAGATTAGCCTTATGGCCTAACGCTTTCATTGTTTATAATTATCATGTATAAGTATTATATCATAACATCTCCACTTTTGCAAACGTTCATAACACTTGTCAACATATTGTATTTGTTGTTTTGCTCAAGCTACATCCTTGCTTCCCTTCAATCATTGAACAACTTAATAGTTTTTACCTTAGGATATGGTAAAATAATTCAATACAGATTAAAAACAAGACCATGACCTGTTTACTCAAAATCGGAAACCTTTATTTTCTTAAATGCAACAATTATTCAAGTCAAGGTCTAGCTGTATAATAGTTACAAGCATTATTTTCAAATCTATCAAGCCATGAAATTGATTTTCAATGTTAGCAAAAAGTTGTCTCAGTTTAACATCACTTCTCAATTTAGACACAAGGTGGAGCACCTACCTCTGGAGAAACAGGGTTCAGTATCAATAGCAAATTGTAAAGCAATTATAAGAATGCGGCAAATGGCTTTTTAGTGCAGTTAAATTTTTATCATCATACCCATGTGGAAATATTGCTGGTCACAATTTTAACAGCTTCATTACCTGGATAGCCCATGGTTTCAAATTTATTGATATTTCAATGGGTCTAGTGCCACACCGAACAGTATTATCTGTCAGCATTGTATTTCTGCACCAAATCATTCAGCACGAGGAATAACAATCTGCAAGTGGCCTCAAGTCCAACTGGAACAGTGCAGGAAGTTGCACATTGGCTCTGGAAAAACAGCCTAGTGACTGAACACATGTGAAATTGACTCAGTATAATGAAGAGTGTCAAATCATTTCATAGCCTTTTAGAATAAAGAACAGTACAGCACAGGAATAGGCCCTTCGGTCCACAATTTCTATGCCAAACATTGTGCCAAGTTAGACTAATAAACTTTGCCTGCATTTGAATCATTGCTCTTCATTCTCTGCATATCCATCTGCCTCACCCGAGCACATGCGACAATAACAAACCCAAGTGCTCACTTGATACCTTCCCTGCACATCTGACTCTAAGCATAAATTCCCTGTATTAAGGAGGCAATTCAACACACCCGAGCAATTACAAATGCCTGTGAAGCCAAACAGTGGTGGAGGCTGGTTCTCTGGATGCTTTCAAGAGAGAGTTAGATAGAGCTCTTAGGGATAGCAGAGTTAAGGGATATGGAGAGAAGGCAGGAATGGGGTACTGATTGTGGATGATCAACCATGATCACATTCAATGGTGGTGCTGGCTCGAAGGGCAGAATGGCCTACACCTGGGTTTAATTGCCTCCTTAATGTCCCAAACATTATGCAGGGCACTGTATTAGCGTACTCCACACTAATTTCACTATCCTCCGTCTCCTGCTCTTTGGTGAGTACAAACGCAAAGTCTCTGGAACAGGTGCATAATAATGCTGCAAACTATATTCTGCACTCTGTGTCTTTCCCTTATCTACTGTATTTGAATTTTGCTTTATTGTATTATCTGATTTAAGCATGTAAAATAAAGCTTTCATTGCACCCGAGCACATGCAAAAATAACAAACCTAAGTGCTCACTTGATACCTTCCCTACACATCTGACTCCAAGCATAAATTCCCTCCTTTATCTTTGAGTAGTCCTACTTTCTCCCCAGTTATCCTCTTGTTTTAAAAATATCTACAAAAAGTTTTTGGATTTTCTAAATCTGATTTGTCAATGATATTTCATGGTCCCTTTTGGCCCTTCCAATTGCTTGCTTCAGTGCTTTCCTGATTGCTTTATATTTCTCAAAGGTCCTGTCTAATTTCACCTTCCGTATGCTTTATTTGGGGACTACATTTACAAGCTCTGTGGTCATCAAAGGCAACCTTACCTTGCCCTCCTTATCGCTCCCCATCATTGAAACATGCTCGTTCAAAACTCTGATCAGCCGGCCTTTAAATTACTTCCACATGTCTGATGTGGATTTGCTCTTTAACAGCTGTTTCCAATTTGCTCTCCACCTGCCTAATAATGTTGCATTCTACTTTACCCCAATTTAGTGCCTTTTCCCAAAGTCCAGAAATATCATTATTTATAGCTACCATCAAACCTACTTTTGTGTGGCAACTCCCTGGCTAACCAGGTGCTTTGAGCAAAAATAATTAAAATCTACACTCAAGAACTCATAAAACAAATTAGTCAGTTGATCACAATATCTTGGGAAGAGTGCAGAAACAACAGATCAGGAATGAAAGAAGAGTTAGCCAAGTGGAGGCCAGTAACTGAAACAGATCCGGCATGGTGGCACAGCAGTAGAGTTGCTGCCTTACTGTGCCAGAGACCCGGGTTCGATCCACACGACAGGTGCTGCCTGTACGGAGTCTGTACGTTCTCCCTGTGACCTGCATGGGTGTTCTCCGAGATCTTCAGTTTCCTCCCACACTCTAAAGGCATAAAGGTTTGTAGGTTAACTGGGTTGGTATAAATGTTAATAGTCCCTAGTGTGTGTAGGATAGTATTAATGTGCAGGGATCACTGGTCGGTTTGGATTTGGTGGGCCTAATGCCCCTGTCCCACTTAGGAAACCTGAACGGACGGACGGACACACACACAGACCCCCCACCCCACCCAAAGGAGATTGCCTTCAACTGCCTGTAAGTAAATAGCAACCCCACTCCACTGGCTTTGACCAAACGGCAACCTACTTTTAGACGAGGCCGGTTTTGGTTTTTTTGAAATAATCGCAGGAACATAGAAGAAGCCTCGACTACGCGGAAACCACTTTCCACCATTAGGGAGAGTGACCAAAACCTCCGGGAACCTCACTGAAACCTTGGCTGGGGCGTAATGTCTCCAGAGGTTTCCGTTCAGGTTTCCTAAGTGGGACAGGGGCATAAGGGCCTGTTTCCGCACTGTATCTCTAAACTTAACTAAACAAAGAAATCGGCAAACACTCAGTAGACCAGACAGCATCAGTGAAGACAGAAACAGAATCAATACCACGAACAATGACTTCAACAGAATTAAAAGGTGCTTGTTTGCTTAAAAGGCATTACTCGCCTGTCTTCTCAGGTTCCAATGAAAAGTTATTGACCTTTATCTCGCTTCCATTAACTTCTGTGTTTGTTTTGGATTTCCAGCATCAACAATTTTTGCCTTTGGATCGAATTTTAAATTCAATTCAGGTATTAACGTATTGTGGCAACAAGATGGGTCTGGAAAATATAGAAACTGGGTTAAGACTAATTTCAGGCACAACCATGTTCCAGATCAGAAAATTATTGTAATTACAGATACAAAAAAATAAATAATACTACTAGAGGTTAGTTTATTGACATTCATTTCTCCTTTTGGTTCAGATTCCTGTCTGAAAGGTTAACTTCTATTGGCTTCACAAGCAATTTGCTTTTCAAAATGTAAGGATCAATCTTTGTGCTTATGTTATGTTCATATAAGTTGAAAAGAAACTAAAAGGAGTTTTAATAAAACTAAACCTTTTCATTTTACTACACCATGTAAACTTATAATGGTTTCCAATTTCATATATGTGCTGAAATAATGCTGCACAGGAGACCCATTTCAAAATTTCCTGGAGGTTTTATTGTATAATGTTAATGCGCATATCATTGTAGTTGCTTGTACTCGTGAAAGGCATTATTAGCAATCTGTTTTCCACAAGAGTGCATATCAACCACAAACAATTTCAGGGGTTCTGTGCATCAGCTTGGAATCACCTACGCTAATTGATGTTATGCCTAGTAATCACTGAAGCCAACCTCTAAAGGATGTCATTATTCCGCGCAAAGCTCACGGTTCACAGGAAAGCCAATGCAAACTCGGGAAAACATCCTATTTCAACTGCTGTGATCTCCACATCCTGATCAAAGAGTTGGATGTCAGAAAAAACATTCTGAACATTCAAAGCCCCAGAAAGCTATTAAAACTGAGATAAATCTGCTTAAAAAAATTACTCACTTGTTAATGACAATCACTCCCCCCCCACCCCCCCATGCCAATATATTTGTCCTCCTCAACACAACTAATGTATTTTCACTTTTCTTAAACAGACTCATTCTAGACTTTGCCTGTATTTGTATCATAGCCATTTTATCTTTCAATTTGAATCTTGTATCTTACTTCATGCCCATATAACTAATGTTCCCAATCTATCGTCTTAAGCGTAAGTAGATCCATGATTATCCCTTGTAGGCATAATAACAGTATGGCATTGGATTTTCTGCCACAGAGAAGCCTCCTACTCATCTCACTGATCTTCACGCCATGTGAAGTTACTTTGGAGGATCCCCTGATATCAACGGGCAAATCTCTCTTTGCTAACTGAAGATTTCCTTTTCCATTTTCCTTCCTCAATTAGCGCAAGTGCAACAACACCTTAATCACTTTTACTTCTACCCACAAAGTGGTACAGTGGCATAAAGGTTAGTGTTGACCTGGGTTCAATCCTGGCCTCTGCTTCTGCCTGTGTGGTGCTTTCATAACCTCCCTGTGACCGCATGGGTTTGCATTGGTTGTCCAATTTTCTTCCACGTCCCAAAGATATGCAGGTAAGGTGGGGGCTTTTTTTTTTGGGGGGGGGGGGGGGGTAATAAAACCACCCTCAATAAGTGGGTGGATTTAATCAAGTGTGCTTTAAATGTGAAAGAGAATGGGTGTTGCAAGATAATAAATATGTGGGGGAATAGCATTGATGAGATAGTTCTGAGACCGAGCATAGACCTGACGGCCTTCTATCATGTCCTGGGACAATACGAGTAATCTGCTGATAACTAATGAACAGGTGGCGCACCATTATCTAAGACAGTAGGAGTGTCTGAAATCTAGAAATGGTAAAGTAATTATGCTGGATAAGCAGCTAAAAAAGATGGAAAAAAACTAACAGAAAGTAAAGTTAATAATTTGGTCACAGATTCGTTTTTAATCATGTTACAGGAGTTCAGTTTAGAGATACAGCATGGACACTGGCCCTCCGGCCCACTGAGTCCGCGGTAACCAATGATCACCCCATGCACTAACAATATCCTACACACTAAGGACAATATGAAATTTTACTGAAGCTAATTAACCTACAAACCTGTACGTCTTTGGAGTGTGGGAGGAAACAGGAGCACCCGGAGAAAACCCATAAAAAAATTGTTTTTATTATTTTAATATCTTTGGCATTCTCATTGTAAAACTGACACCACACATTCATAAAATTAGTTTGTCAGGGCAAGATAAGTTATTTAGCACTCATTATGACAGGATGTCATAACAACATATATTATTTCATTAAACAATACTTAATATTCTGGTAAAAAAATGTAGTTATATTTTATTGAACATGATTAAATTTTTAATGCTTTTACCATGGGATTAGAACATAAAACTGGAGTGAATGTACAATCTCTTAGTGTATATTTATTTCATGTGAAAAAGATGCAACAATGTGCCCTGAGGAGGAATAGATATGACCAACAGTAATGTCCGAGTTTAAATATGCATGTGCAAATAACAAGGGTTTTTTTGTCATTATACCTAGGGATGACAGTAAATGGTGACAGTTTCATTGTCATTACAACTGCAAATTATGGTTCACCATATTTCAGTTCTATAAATGAAAGCTCCATGTTTCTTTGGCCAATTACTTTATCCTCAGATGTTTTTTGTTGTTGATTTTATCCTTATTATAGTCATTTTTTTCTTCTCATAATTGGCCGAGATGATGTTCTCCAACTGTTTTGGCTTTTTATAGCATGCCACCTTTTCTGCTAAATTCTTATCTTATTATAATTGCATCATTTGTTTCTATCCTCGGTTCGTACTCATCCTATTGGTTTTTATCTATTTATACACCTATCTTGATGACATTCACATCACTATTTATCTAGCAATCATTTACTGCTTTCTTAGTCAGGAATAAGTCCCTCCAACGTGCCACCTCCAACGTGACCCCCACCACTCGCCACATCATCCCATCCCCCCCCCCCCCCCCCCCCCCCCCCCCCCCCCCCCCCCCCCCGTCTGCTTTCTGCAAAGACCACTCCCTCCGTAACTCTCTGATCAATTCTTCCCTTCCCACCCTTACCACCCCCTCCCCGGGCACTTTCCCTTGCAACTGCAAGAGATGCTACACGTGTCACTTTACTTCCCCCCTCAACTCCATTCAAGGACCCAAGCAGTCGTTGCAGGTGCGACAGAGGTTTACCTGCATCTCCTCCAACCTCATCTATTGCATCCACTCTTCTAGATGTGAGCTGATCTACATCGGTGTGACCAAGCGTAGGCTTGGCGATCGTTTTGCCGAACACCTCTGTTCGGTCCGCATTAACCAACCTGATCTCCCTGTGGATCAGCACTTCAACTCCCCTTCCCATTCTGAATCCAAACTCTCTGTCCTGGGCCTCCTCCATTGCCAGAGTGACCAGCACCGGAAACTGGAGGAGCAGCACCTCATATTCCACTTAGGCAGTCTGCATCCCGGTGGCCTGAACATTGACTTCTCCAATTTCCGGTACCCCTTGCTGTCTCCTCCCCTTCTCAGCTCTCCCTCAGCCCTCTGGCTCCTCCTCTTCCTTTCTTCTCCCCCCCCCCCCCCCCCCCCCCCATCCACCCTGCATCAGTCTGAAGAAGGGTTTTGATCCATAACGTTGCCAATTTCCTTCGCTCCATAGATGCTGCTGCACCCACTGAGTTTCTCCAGCAATTTTGTCTACCTTCTTACTCGGGAATAACTTGTTGTTCCATAATCTTATTGAAACCATAGATTATAAAGTAACATTGTTAGGGATTTGGTTAAAGTTAACAGTAGTCGGAATAGGGGCTGCACAGTGGCGCAGCGGGAGAGCTGTTGCCTTAGAGCGGCAGAGACCTGGGTTCGATTCTGACAACTGGTGTTGTCTGTACAGTATGTATGTTCTCCCTGTGAATGTGTGGGGTTTCTCCAGATGCTCTGGTTTCCTCCCTCACTCTAAAGACGTACAGGTTTGTAGGTTAATTGGTTTTGGTGAAATTGTAAATTGTATCTAATGTGTCAGATAATGCTAATGTACGGGGTGATCACTGGCCGGTGTGGACTCAGTGGGCCAAAGGGCTTGTTTCTGCACTGTATCTCTAAAGTACTAAACTAAAAGTCTCCATCCTCAGTGATAGAGAAACCATTTTTGTGGACATGTTCGTGTTTCTCACATCTGATATAATGAGTGTTTCTCACTGCATATTATCTGTATCAGGAGGTAAATTATGTCCCATCTCGTTCTTTATTTCTCCTGCACATTCTAAATTTTCTCACCTCATTGGAGCATCCATCACCTTCCTAACTAAATAAACACATAATGCTTCTGTAAAACTTGAGGCATTAAAAAAAATCCAATGCTGGAAGTATTCACAAGGCTAGGCAACATATGGGACGAGAGAAGCAGGTGATCTTTCATTAAAAAGGTGTGTTTTTTGTTTTTTTAACTAGTTTCAACAAGGTCTCTGACCCCGATTGGCATTACATCCATGAGCTGCAGGGCCTATTATTCTTTCATATAGTGATGGGAATGACTGCCAAGTCTCTTGCTGTGCTGACAATTGCCTTGGGTTGTTTTCAGGAAAGATATTAAAGAGGATAGCTGTGGGAGTCACTCATATTGATTGTAGAGTCAGGGGAGCATCCTTGTTCCTGGAGGATTTCTCCATGGAGAATTTTTATGTAAGCTGAGGAATCCTAAGTGGTCAGGCATGTTAACTGAAGTGCTCAGCCGGGGGGACCTTTTAAAAAATATATATTAAGCCTCCAAAGCAACCATGTCGTGTGAAGAGGTTGGAAGAATTTGGCAGAGACCTAATTCCACATAAAGAATGGCCTTACCTTTGCTAAATGTATCAATGTTATTAGCTATATTGCAACCAAAATAGCACAACATAAACCAACTCCCACTCACTATTTTTTTTTTTAAACAAACATTGGTATTTCATCTTATGAAACATTCCCTGGTCTTAGTGGAATTTTCTATCCATCATCAAAATTCAAATCTATTTAGTTTAATTTAGCTTAGTTTACAGATATAGTGGGGAAATAGGCCCTTCAGCCCACCACGCTGACCAGCGATCCTCATACACTAATTCTATCCGACACACAATAGGGCCAATTTACAATTATACCAAGCCAATTAGTTTGGAAAACTGATACGTTTTTGGAGTGTAGGAGGAAACTGGATATCCCGGAGAAAACCCATGCAGGTCTCAGGGAGAACGTACAAGCTCTGTACAGACAGCAGCAGTAGTCAGGATTAAACCCGGGTCTCTGGTGCTGTAAGACAGCAAATCTACCACCGCCACCATACTGCCTCTATTTGTGTAATGTTAAATTACATTTTATATCATGGATAATCATGCAGTTCTTTTTATTTGTTGTGTTTTCAAGCACTAAAGTTTTGCATTTAAATCAAAGTTGTGCCGTGTCAGTCTTTGTTTATATTTGTAAACTGTTGTCATGACTGCTGAAAGGAATTGTCTTATTAATGGTTTAAGTACCCTTTCCATTGCACATTTATTCCTGGCTGAGGGGTTGTCATGGGAACATTTCTACAATTCTGCTCATTTACAGTATGCTGTATGATGGAATGATGACATATTCTTTGACGGACAAAAAGGTTAACATAAAATGTTAGATGATTGGATAATGCAGCACATATTAAATGGACTTCTTAGATATTTTCAAAGATATTGTTACTACAAAATTAGCATGGGCTGGATAAATGTGCGTTAAATTTATTATTATATTATGGTTGCAAATTTCCTGACGGTAAAAGCAAAGGATTTAAATTAAAAATCAAACAACTACAGATAGAGGAAATTTTAAATAAAACCAGTAAAAGACAGAAGCATTCAGCAGGTCATGCAAAGTTAACTGTGCAAGTCAACGATCTTTCATAAGAACTGGGAAAGTGAGAAAACAAGTTAATTTTAAGTTGCAGAGATCCTGCAGGGGTGAATAGGTTGATGGAAATATCTCCGATAGAGTGAGATCAATATTGCCCTGGTGATTCCAATGTTTACTGAGCCATCAGACGATTAGATTGATGAGGGAAGATAGCAGGACAGAAAACAAGTGAAGAGCATGTTAAAGCTACAAATGAAGGCCAGAGCTAAACCTGAAACAAAAATAAGATTCCTGGAAAAGCCTACCCTTTCAGGCCGGAGGGAGAATCATTATTACAGATGATTGATCTTACAGCTGATTGAATAATTTTGAGTCACCTAAAATTGTTGAGTTCAACATTGAGATCTAAAGTCTAAACTGGTGTTCCACAAATAGTCTAAAATTAAGAATGGAGGAGATGGTGTTGCTCATGAAGAGCATTAAGATAGATACAGTAAATCCCAGGACCCGATGGAATCTACCACAGGTTCTTGAAAGAGGCAAGCGAGGAGATTACAGGAGTTTTGATAAAGATATTTGCATTTTCTATAGCCACAGGTGTGGTCCCAGAGGCCTGGAGAGTAGCTAATGTCATTATTTTGTTTATAAAGGGAAATAAAGAGAGACCAGGGAATTATCGGCTGGTAAACATCAAGAGTAAGAAGCCTTTGGAGAGGATTCTTCAGGATAAGATATTACTCTCATTTGGAATAAAATGGGTTTATTAGAGGGAGTCAGTATTATTTTGTATGTGGTAGGTCATGGCTTTTTAATGATAGAGTTTTTGTTGAGGAGATGATGAAGGTGATTAATGAGAGTAGGGTGCTGGATGTGGTCTACGTGGATTTTAGTAAGGCATTTGATAAATCCCCCATGGTAGGCTGATTCAGAAGGTTAAGATGAACAGGATTCACAGTGACTTGTTGAATGGCTTCATAACAGACTTACTGATAGAAGACAATATTCAGACTGGACCAATGATGTTCCACAGGGAGCTGTACTAGGATCTATATTATTTGTTTTTTATATACATTGATGGGTTGGTTAGTAAATTTACCGATCACAACAAGATTGCTGGAGTCACGGATGAGCAAGCCTGTCAATGCTGTAAGATTTAAGTCATCTATCTTCTTCTTCTTGCGTATGGCGTGCACAGCCTAAAGTTGCAGGGCAACTTGTTCTATTTGATCTTATTTGATTGTGCACACCAGGTTGATGCATTCGTCGAAACAGGGCGGACCACGTGAAGGTTGCAATCTCCCACCCCAAGGTCAGCTATCAAAATGGGTAGAGGAAAGGCAGAAGGAGATTGATAAGAGCAAGTGTGGGTGTTGCACTTTGGGAGGTCAAATGTCAGGGGAAAATATATAATTAATAGCAAGATCCTTAACAGCTTTGATATACAGAATGGAGGAGATGCTGTTGCTCTTGAAGAGCAACATGAGCCAACCCCTTGGTCCAACCCCATAACTCCCTAAAAATGACAACACAAATAGATAGAGTGGTAAAGAAGGCAAATGGTAGTCTTATCTTCACTTTGTAGGTTAATAAATTAACACAGCGCACCAAATAGGAAACCACATTTGCACATTTATAAAAATCTAGTAAATTACAAAAATTAGTAGATGTTTTTGACGAGGAACTGAAATTAATAAAAAGCATGAACAGAGCTTGTGAGGTGATGCTGTCTTGGCAATCCAGGAGATCCATAGTAGTTAATCTTAGTTCAGGAAGAAGCATAATTGCAACAAATACTCAGAGCTTACCATTTAAAAAAAGCTGCTTTTAACTCAACTTATTTTGCACTGCTTAAAACTACAACATAATACTCCATGTTGCGTTAAATTAAAAACCATTTATATTCTTTCGAGAAGAAAATCTGTTGACATAAATTCACTCACATGGTGCATGTTTTAAAAATACTATCTGTTTGATTTCAAGTGCAATGAATTCATGAACTGTGGTGGCAGGTAACAGTGCAACAAATGTTTTTGGTTATTTCCAAGTTTTTGTGACATTTCTATACACAGGAGATGTAGGGGCAACATTAGCAGATGTAGGGGCAACATTAAAGGTCGGTGAGGGCACTGCAAGCCGGCAGCCCTGCCAGCAGCGTGTCAGTTTTTCTACTTTTTTTCTTTTTTTAGTGTGTTTAAATGTGTGTTTTTGATGTTCCTTTGAGGGGGTTGGTGTGGGGGGGTAAGGGGTAAACTGTTTTGGTCACCTCCTCCACGGAGAGGCGACTTTTTCCATGTCGCCTCCCCCGTGGCCTAACATCGAAGATCAGTGCGGCCTTTCCCGGAAACGTGCCCGGGGCTTCAGCGACGAGTGCAGCATGGACTCTCGGCGTGGAGCGGGTGAGCCCTCGCGGGCACGGCGGGGACTTACCATCCTGAGCGGGGTCTCTCGCTGGGGACCCCTGGAGAAGAACTTCGACCGCTGGCCCTGTGGTCTGTGGTGCTTCTGGCTGCGGCGCGGCGGGAACTTTAAATCTTCGACCGCCGGCCTGCGGCCTACACCAACCTGAAGCCGCGGTCTCCGGTTGGGGAGGCACCGATTCAGGACTTACCTGGACATTTTATCTTGTCTGCACATCTGGATGCCCGCAGTGGCAGCTGCGGAGGATTGAGGTCCCGACCACGGGGGAAAATGGAGGAGGACTGGCTAAATTTTGTGCCTTCCACCACAGTGATGAATGCTGTGGTGGATGTTAATGTTACATTTTTATTGTGTGTTCTTTTTCATTGTACTGCTGCTGGCAAATTAATTTCACTTGCACTTTATGTGCAAGTGACGAATAAAACTGATTGATCAATTGATTGATTGAGCCACAGTACGACAATCTTTTGGAGCCTCCCTTGTAGAATTGGATTACTAAAGCATATGGGCTGTGTACAGGGAACCAGATGTTAAAACAGTACCTGACCCAAATCTGTGTTCTCCAATCAATACACTACCTGGTGGACAGACATGGTCAAGTTATGGCAAAAGACTTGGGGTGGAGTGGTTGGTTGGGGAGGTGGGATGCTGATGAGTGTGATTTAGGTGAGAGGACACTTAGTAAATTTAAGACTAAGGATAAAACGAGAGTGCATAGTGATGGTGAGCAATGATGGAAGGCGTATGTCAGGCAAAGACGAAGTGTTCAATTATAGGGTCAGAGAAGGGAAATGTGATAAAAGAGGAAAAATGAAAGACTCTTCATTTGAGTTGGCACAGCATTCAAAACAAGATAGATGAATTGAAGGCACAAATTGAAATAAATGGGCATGATTTGGTAGCCATTATACAGACATTAATGATATTGGAAAGAGCGGAGAAAAGGGAGAGTAGGTTGGATAGTACCGAGATCAGTGTATTAGTGAGAAATAATCTTGGCTTCAATGATGGAGAGGTAGAATCAGTCTGGGTGAAAGAAAGAATTAAGAAGAACTAGAAGTGGGAGTAGTCAATGAGTGCACTAATGTACACTATGAAGTTGGATAGCATGAAAATCAGTTAGTAATATAAGCGTGTAAGGAAAGTTCTACTATGACCATGGGTGCCTTTAATTGTCCTATTGATTGCACAAATCAAATTGACAAAGATCATTTTGAGGATGAGACCATAAAGTGTTTTGCAGACATTGGGTAATATATGGGAAATCAATCAGGAAATGGGCTATTTTAAATTTGCTCATGCGTAATGAGACAGGATTAATTAACAAACCCACAATAAGAGATCTTCAGCAAAGAATTAACAAAACATGCTAGAATACGGAGACTGAGAGCAAGATCTTATAGGTTGATCTTATAGAAGAATAGAAGTTGGGAGATCAAGTTGCAATTGTAAAAGACGTCGGTGAGACCGCATATAGAATATTGCATTCAGTTATGGGCATCGTGTTATCGGAAAGATGTTGTCAATCTAGAAAGGATACAGAGAAGATTTATGGGGATGTATAACACAGCAAAGCGTAGGCGGAAGACAGAGGATTGGGAAACTTTCATAAGACAGAAGGAAACAAAACGGGCAATACGGGCTGAAAAGATGAAGTATGAAGGGAAGCTGGCCAGGAATATAAAGAAGGACAGTAAAACCCTATGTTAAGGGAAAAAGAGTAGCAAAGTCAAATTTGGGTCCCTTGAAGGCAGACACAGGTGAAATTATTATGGGGAACAGGGAAATGGCAGAAGAGTTGAACAAGTACTTTGGATCTGTCTTTACTAAGGAGGACACAAACAATCTCCCAGACGTAGTGGAGGACAGAGGATCTAAGGGGGTGGAGGAACTGAAATAAATTTTCATTAGATGAGAAATAGTATTGAGTAGGCTAATAGAACTGAAGGATGATAAATCCCTTGGGGCTGATGGTCTGCATCCCAGGGTCCTCAGGGAGGCGGCTCTAGAAATAGTGGACGCATTGGTGATCATTCTCCAATGTTCAATAGATTCAGGATCAGTTCCTGTGGATTGGAGGATAGCTAATGTTATCCCACTTTTCAAGAAAGGAGCGAGAGAAAAAACAGGGAATTACAGACCAGTTAGCCTGACTTTGGTTGTGGGAAAGATGCTGGAGTCAATTATTAAAATGGGTAATAATGGGGCATTTGGATAGCAGTTAGTCCAAGTCAGCATGGATTTATGAAAGGAAAATCATGATTAATTTTCTAATTTTTTGAGGATGTGACAAGTAACATGGATGAAGGGGAGCCAGTAGATGTAGTGTATCTAGACATTCACAAAGCCTTTGATAAGGTCCTGCATGGGAGACTTGTGAGTAAAATTAGAGCACATGGTATTGGGAGTAGGGCGTTGACATGGATAGAAAATCGGTTGACAGACAGGAAGCAAAGAGTAGGAGTGAACGGGTCCTTTTCAGAATGGCAGGCAGTGGTGAGTGGAATGCCGCAAGGCTCGGTGTTGGTGCCACAACTGTTTACCATATATATTAATGATTTGGAAGAGGGAATTAGGGGAAACACTAGCAAGTTTGCGGATGACACAAAGCTGGGTGGCAGTGTGAACTGTGAAGAGGATGTTAGGAGGTTGCAGGGTGACCTGGACAGGTTGTGTGAGTGGGCAGATGCATGGCAGATGCAGTACAATACAAATAAATGTGAAGTTATCCACTTTTGTGGCAAAAACAAGGGGGCAGATTATTATCTCAATGGGGTTAGATTAGGTAAGGGGGAGGTACAGCGAGACCTAGGTGTCCTTGTACACCGGCCACTGAAAGTTGGCGTGCAGGTACAGCAGGCAGTGAAGAAAGCTAATGGAATGTTGGCCTTCATAACAAGAGGATTTCAGTATAGGAGTAGAGAGGTTCTTCTGCAGTTATATAAGGCTCTGGTAAGACAACATCCTGAGTATTTTGTACAGTTTTGGTCTCCTAAATTGAGGAAGGACATCCTTGTGATTGAGGCAGTGCAGTGTAGGTTGATCCCTGGTATGGCGGGACTGTCATTTGAGGAAAGATTGAAAAGACTAGTCTTGTATTCACTGGCGTTTAGAAGGATGAGGGGGATCTTATGGAAACATATACAATTCTAAAAGGACTGGACAGGCTAGATGCAGGAAAAATGTTCCCAATGTTGGGCGAGTCCAGAACCAGGGGCCACAGTCTTAGAATAAAGGGGAGGCCATTTAGGACTGAGGTGAGAAAAAAAAAATTCTCCCAGAGAGTTGTGACTTTGTGGAATTCCCTGCCACAGAGGACAGTGGAGGCCAAATCACTGGATCGATTTAAAAGAGAGTTAGATAGAGCTCTAGGGGCTGGTGGAATCAAGGGATATGGGGAGAAGGCAGGCACGGGTTATTGATTAGAAATTAGGTGTAGGAGTAGGCCATTCGGCCCTTCGAGCCTGCACCACCATTCAATATGATCATGGCTGATCATCCAACTCAGTATCCCGTACCTGCCTTCTCTCCATACCCCCTGATCCCCTTAGCCACATGGGCCACATCTAACTCCCTCTTAAATATAGCCAATGAACTGGCCTCAACTACCCTCTGTGGCAGAGAGTTCCAGAGATTCACCACTCTCTGTGTGAAAAAAGTTCTTCTCATCTCGGTTTTAAAGGATTTCCTCCTTATCCTTAAGCTGTGACCCCTTGTCCTGGACTTCCCTAACATCGGGAACAATCTTCCTGCATCTAGCCTGTCCAACCCCTTAAGAATTTTGTAAGTTTCTATAAGATCCCCTCTCAATCTCCTAAATTCTAGAGAGTATAAACCAAGTCTATCCAGTCTTTCTTCATAAGACAGTCCTGACATCCCAAGAATCAGTCTGGTGAACCGTCTCTGCACTCCCTCTATGGCAATAATGTCCTTCCTCAGATTTGGAGACCAAAACTTTACGCAATACCCAGGTGTGGTCTCACCAAGACCCTGTACAACTGCAGTAGAACCTCCCTGCTCCTATACTCAAATCCTTTTGCAATGAAAGCTAACATACCATTCGCTTTCTTTACTGCCTGCTGCACCTGCATGCCTACCTTCAATGACTGGTGTACCATGACACCCAGGTCTCGCTGCATCTCCCCCTTTCCCAATCGGCCACCATTTAGATAATAGTCTGCTTTCCCGTTTTTGCCACCAAAATGGATAACCTCACATTTAACCTCCACGTTATACTGCATCTGCCAAACATTTGCCCACTCACCCAGCCTATCCAAGTCACCTTGCAGTCTCCTAGCATCCTCCTCACAGCTAACACTGCCCCCCAGCTTAGTGTCATCCACAAACTTGGAGATATTGCCTTCAATTCACTCATCCAGATCATTAATATATATTGTAAATAGCTGGGGTCCCAGCACTGAGCCTTGCGGTACCCCACTAGTCACTGCCTGCCATTGTGAAAAGGACCCGTTTCCTCCTACTCTTTGCTTCCTGTTTGCCAGCCAGTTCTCTATCCACATCAATACTGAACCCCCAATGCCGTGTGCTTTAAGTTTGTATACTAATCTCTTATGTGGGACCTTGTCGAAAGCCTTCTGGAAGTCCAGATACACCACATCCACTGGTTCTCCCCTATCCACGCTACTAGTTACATCCTCGAAAAATTCTATAAGATTCGTCAGACATGATTTACCTTTCGTAAATCCATGCTGACTTTGTCCAATGATTTCACCACTTTCCAAATGTGCTGCTATCCCATCTTTAATAACTGACTCTAGCAGTTTCCCCACTACCGATGTTAGACTAACTGGTCTGTAATTCCCCCATTTTCTCTCTCCTTCCTTTCTTAAAAAGTGGGGTTACGTTTGCTACCCACCAATCTTCAGGAACTACTCCAGAATCTAAAGAGTTTTGAAAGATTATTACTAATGCATCCACTATTTCTGGAGCTACTCCCTTAAGTACTCTGGGATGCAGCCTTCCTGGCCCTGGGAATTTATCGGCCTTTAATCCATTCAATTTACCCAACACCACTTCCCGGCTAACCTGGATTTCACTCAATTCCTCCAACTCCTTTGACCCCCGGTCCCCTGCTATTTCCGGGCAAATTATTTATGTCTTCCTTAGTGAAGACGGAACCAAAGTAGTTATTCAATTGGTCTGCCATGTCCTTGTTCCCCATGATCAACTCACCTGTTTCTGACTGCAAGGGACCTACATTTGTTTTAACTAATCTCTTTCTTTTCTCATATCTATAAAAACTTTTGCAGTCAGTTTTTATGTTATCTGCAAGTTTTCTTTCATAATCTATTTTTCCTTTCCTAATTAAGCCCTTTGTCCTCCTCTGCTGGTCTTTTGAATTTCTCCCAGTCCTCCGGTATGCTGCTTTTTCTGGCTAATTTGTACGCATCATCCTTCGCTTTGATACTATCCCTGATTTCCCTTGTTATCCATGGATGTACTACCTTCCCTGATTTATTCTTTTGCCAAACTGGAATGAACATTTTTTGTAGTTCATCCATGCAGTCTTTAAATGTCTTCCATTGCATATCCACCGTCAACCCTTTTAGAATTAATTGCCAGTCAATCTTGGCCAATTCACGTCTCATACCCTCAAAGTTACCTTTCTTTAAGTTCAGAACCATTGTTTCTGAATTAACAATGTCACTCTCCATCCTAAGGATGATTGGGGATGATCCGCCATGATCACAATGAATGGCGGTGCTGGCCTCCTCCTGCACCTATTTTCTATGTTTCTATGTTTGCCAGGACTAGAGGGTCAGAGTTGTAGGGAGAGGTTGATTAGGCTGGGACTCTATTCCCTGGAGCGCAGGAGGATGAGAGGTCATTTTATAGAGATGTGTAAAATCATGAGAGGAATAGATTGGGTAGAAGCACAGAGTATCTTGCCCGGAGTAGGTGAATCGAGGACCAGCGGACATAGGTTTAAGGTGAAGGAAAAAAGATTTAATAGGAATCTGAGGGGTTACTTTTTCGCACAAAGGGTGGTGGGTGTTTGGAACAAGCTGCCAGTGGTGGTGGTTGGTGTATGGAACAAGCTGCCAGAGGAAGTAGTTGAGGTTGGAACTATCCCAACATTTAAGAAACAGTTAGACAGGTACATAGAAAAGATAAGATTGGAGGGATATGGACCAAATGCAGGCAAGTGGGACAAGTGTAGCCGGGACATGTTGGTCAATGTGGGCAAGTTGCGCAGAAGGTCCTGTTTGCACACCGTGTCACTCTATGAGTTTCTATCATCCTTTCTGTTTTCATACCTTTGTAATTGCATTTATTTAAATTTTAAAACACCATACTTAAGATAATCATAGTATTTTAAAATTTAAATAAATGCAATTACAAAGGTATAAAAACAGAAAGAATGATAGTGGAAGGAATTAGATTGGATGGAACAACTCTAAATACATACTAGCAGACCGCTAAGGAGATATTTTATGATTTTCAATAAAGATACTCTCTGTTCAGGTATGAAGATGCCAAGAGAAGAATGATTCATTTATGGCGAACAAATGTCAAGGATGGTGTCACATTTAAAGAAAAGATAAATTACGTGATAGGGCAGAGCTTCAGATAATTTTATAATCTAGTAAAGGATTGCTAAAATTATAATAAAGAGTGAGAACATAGATTATGAGTAAAATATTTAAAAATGTTTTTAAAAAGACAAGGCATGTGGCAAGATTATCTACAATATATATAAAAAATTAACCAGGATATTATTGAGCCCATAAAGAAAGGAACTAGAGAATTAATAAGAAAACAGCAGAGATAAACAGATACTTTGAATGTAGATACAAGGAACTGCAGATGTTGGAATTTTGACCAAAGCAGAAGGTGCTTGAGTGACTTGGTCCTCATACCCCCTCCTCCCTGACCTCCCACCACCCCCTTACCAGACATCGCCTCGGCCTCCGTCCACTCACCTGCCTTCCTCCGGCCCCAACCGCCATCCTTGCCGTGTGTTCACCTCCCCCTTTCTGATACCGAACGGTCTGTCCTCAGCAGAGGCCTCACCTTTGTTCCCCTCCATCCCCACCTCAATGAGTCCCATGTCCGCCACCATGTGGAGCTCTTCTTCCGTCGCCTCCACATCCAAGTTTATTCCATGGGAAGGAGTCCTCACCCCCAAGTGATGACCCCTTCCCCCGTCTCCAAACGACCCTCTCCTCTTGGACTCCCCCCTCATTTTAAACTGCCGGTGGGACATCAACCGCCTCAACTTCTCCACTTCCCTTTCTCACTCTAACCTTTCCCCCCCCCTGAACGTTCAGCTCTCCACTCACTCTGCAACAACCCAGACTGGGTAAACAAACCTGCTGACAAGGGAGGTGCTGTGGTAGTCTGGCGCGCTGACGCCAGGCGCCAACTCTCAGACACCTCCTCCTACTTAGCCTTAGACCATGACCTCCACAGATGAGCACCAGGCCATTATCTCAAGCACCATCACTGGCTTCATCTCTTCCGGCTCCCTGCCCTCCCAAGCATCCGACCTCATTGTTCCCCAGCCCTGCACAGCCTGATTTTATCTTCTCCCCAAAATCCACAAACCTGACTGTTCTGGCAGACCCATCATTTCTGCTTGTTCTTACCCCACTGAATTTATTTCCACATACCTCGACTCCATCTTATCCCCCCCCCCCCGGTCAAATCCATCCCCACCTATGTTCAAGACACCTCACACGCTCTTCGCCTCCTTCATGACCAACCAATCCTGTCTACTAATACTCTCCTCCGCCTAGCGGAGCTGGTCCTTACCCTCAACAACTTTTCCTTTTCCTCCATATCCAAGGCGTAGCTATGGGCATGCGCAAGGGCCCCAGCTATGCCTGCCTCTTTCCATGTTTGATGCGTACTGTGGCCCTATCCCCGAACTCAACCTCCGCTATATTGACGACTGCATGGTGCTACATCCTGCACCCAGGCATAACTCACTGACTTCATCCATTTCACCACTAACTTCCATCCGGCACCCAAATTCACCGGGTTCATTTCCACCATTTCCCTACTGTTTCTAGACCTCACCATCTCCATTGCAGGAATCAGACTATTGACCGACATCTACTTCAAGCCCACTGACTCCCATGGCTATCAGGACTACACTTCTTCCCACCCTGCTTCCTGTAAGGACTCTATCCCCCTACTCCCAATTCCTCCGTCTATGCCACATCTGCACCCAGGATGATGCGTTCCAAACCAGGGCATCGGAGATGTCCTCATTATTTAGGGAATGGGGATTCCCCTCTTCTACTATAGATGAGGCTCTCACCAGGTTCTCCTCTATATCCTGCAACTCCGCTCTCACTCCCCATTCCCCTACTCATAACAAGGACGGAGTCCCTATTGTCCTCACCTTCCACCCTACCAGCCATCGCATACAACATATAATCCTCTAACATTTTCGCCATCTCCAATGTGATCCCACCACTGACCACATATTCCCATCTCCTCCCCTTCCTGCTTTCTGCAGAGACCGTTCCCTCCGTAACTCCCTGGTCAATTTGTTCCTACCCACTCAAACCACCCCCTCCCCTGGTACTTTACCTTGCAACCACAGGAAATGCAACACTTGTCGCTTTATTTCTCCCCTCGACTCCATCCAAGGACCCAAGCAGTCTTTCCAGGTGAGGCAGAGGTTCACCTGCATCTCCTCCAACCTCATCTACTGCATCCACTGTTCCAGGTGTCAACTGCTCTACATCGATGAGACCAAGTGCAGGCTTGGCGATCGCTTCACCCAAAACCTCCGCTCAGTTTGCAATAACCAACCTGATCTCACTGTGACTCAGCACTTCAACTCCCCCTCCCATTCTGAATCCGACCTTTCTGTTCTGGGCCTCCTCCATGGCCAGAGTGAGCCCCACCGCAAATTGGAGGAACGGCACCTCATATTTTGCTTGGGTAGTTTACACCCCAGCGGTATGAACATTGACCTCCAATTTCAGGTTGTCCTTGCTTTCTCCATACTTCCCCTACCCTTCCTAGTTCTCCCACAGCCTAATGTCTCTGCCTCTTCCTTTTATTCCCCCCACCCCCCGCCCCCGACATCAGTCTGAAGATGGGTCTCGACCCGAAACATTGCCTATTCCTTCGCTCCATTGATGCTGCCTCACCCGCTGAGTTTCTCCAGCATTTTTTTCTACTACTGAGTTACACCCGTTCTTTGTGTTTTGGTTAATATTTGAAATGTGTTTCACTAAAAATCAATGGAGAAATGGCAGTAAGAACTTAAACCTATTATCATCGCCAGCAAGAAAAAGTACAAAATGAACATGTGACCTAATCCACTACAGAGCTGTATAAAGCCCCCTGAATGTGAGGGCCTACATTTTAGGATCTTATATGTGGGTACAAGAATCGTGACCAGATTGGTTGTTACCTTCTGAAGTTTCCCAGATTCTGGAAAGATTCCAGCAGATCGAAAATGTAATGATCCATTCAAGAGACTTTGATAGACAAAAGGCATACATTTACATTAACATATGTCAATGTGAATATAGGTGAATCCATTATTAAGGAAATGATAGGAAAATGTAAAGAAAACGACATGCATTTCATCAGTCAATGCGGTTTTATGAAATGGAAATCACATTTTAAAAATTCATTGACGTTCTTTGAGGATGTGACTTGAAAGGTGGCTGAAAGCGAAGCAATAGAAGCAGTGTATTTGAATTTTCAAGAGGCATTGGAAAAGTTTCTGCGAAAATATTACAGCAAAAGATAAGAGCTTGCGTATTTTGGAATTAATATGTGAATATATTAAGGAGTGCCTAGGCAACAAAGAAAGTATCATTGGGATGACTGGGTTGTTATCAATTTGTGCAGATGAAACTTATGGAAGGAATTACCTCATCAATATGTAGAAACTGTGGTCACCAAATATCAGGGCTGCCAACATTGGGTGAGAGTTAAGAGTGAGAAATTGCGAGGGAGTGCAACGACCGAAGAGGGGAGAGGGTGTGGGACAGGGGAGTCCCCCCTCCCGCGGTAGGGAGCTTTCGCATATTTCAGCTTGAAATTGTGCAATATGGCCCATATTGTAGCGAGGCTTTTAACTTTCACTTGAATGCAACATTTATGCTTTAAATTAGATTTAAATTAAATTAGATAAGGTTAGGCTAAATTACATTCCTAATTACATTTCACAATAGAGCCAGGCTCTGATCAACAGGTGCAGCACATGAATGACTATATTCATGTATGGAAATCAGTTTATATTCATGCTGTTATGCATATATATATATAGAAAAACAGAGAAACAAGGCAAGAGTCGGACTTCCATCACTTTTCTGCACAAATCAATCAATCAAACTTACCCTTTGAATATAGAAACAAGACAAAAATAATGCCACATCTTCAATCGTATATGGTTCAATGAAATTAAGATATATATGTAAAAAATATATGGAAACAGGCCCTTCAGCCCACACCGACCAGCAATCTATCATACACCAGTTCCATCCATCATGCCAGGAACAATGTACAGAAGCCAATTAACTTACAAACCGGCACTTCTTTCAGATATAGGAGAAACTGTAATATCCAGAGAAAATCCATGTGGTAGTAAGGCAACAACTGTATGCTGCGCCACCGTGCCACCCCATTAAATTATTTTTTCTGTAATATATTTATTATGGTGTCACGTCAATAAAGATGAACACATATTTCTGATTTCTGCCCTTAGTTGGCTAACACACATCTCCAGTCATTGTGTTTTATGGCTGTTTTTCAACCCCTTCAGTCTGAAGGTCTCGACTCAAAACATCACCCATTCCTTCTCACCAGAGATGCTACCTGTCCTGCTGAGTTTTTCAAGTTTTTAGTGTCTATCTTCAGTTTAAACCAGCATCTGCAATTCCTTCTTCCACTATTTGTTAAGCAAAACAGGTCAATAGACAATAGTAAGATTAAAGGAGAACTTACCAGTTTGAAGTTTGATCTTTATTTTATGAGTTACGATGAGAGATTACGTGAAGACGCCGCCAGCACGCATGCGCGTCATACTTCAAAGCAGCGGTGTGGAATCACAGAAACAACACAATAATTGAAATAAACATAGTAAAGATAATGAAAACGAAGTTACCAGTTGATCTCTATAATAGAGGGTGGGTGCGGAGGGCACGTAATCCCTCATCATAACTCCTCATAAAATAAAGATCAAACTTCAAACTGGTAAGTTCTCGTTTAATCTTACTATTTTACTTCGGAGTCACGTGAGTGACTAGGTGAAGATTTTAAAGCTCTGTGATTTCAAACCATGTAACTTCATACTTCACTCGCTGCCGAAGTCATCCAAGGGAGGAAGTATGTTATCGTAATCAAACATGAATCTGTTTATAAAACAATAATGGTATTTATTTGAAAACAATAACAAAGAAAATAATGCTCCGCCGGGCTTAAATTATATATTTGCAGAGTCTAAAATTCTCTCTGCAAATAAAACAGGTTTTGCTAATGGCTTGTTGCAGAACGTTTGAAAAGTTATTTCCGTGGACGACTTCGCTGTTGCCAGGATGGGGTCTAATGGCACGTCCATTCTTTTAGCCGCCGACGTGGATGCTGCCCTGGTGGAGTGAGATGTGTAAATATCAGTATCCACTCCAGCAGCTCCCAGTACCTGTTTGAGCTATCTAGAGATGGTTTGACTCGACACCCGACCATGTGGTTTTTTATGGCTGACCCATAGTGCTTTTTCTCTCCTTCGGGAATTTTTGGTTGTGTTGATGAATAGTAGAAGGCGAGTCATGACACATAAACGGGGATCAGGTGGGTATGCCCGGAATTCCATAATAAGACCTGAAGTTCCTGGTCTGCTCTGTTTTACCAGTTCCTGAATGGTGAATGTTATTTGGTCTGGTGTTACGACCATATTGTCCAGTCTGAGTAGGCAAAGGGACTGGACCCTTTGTGCTGAGACTAAAGCCATCAGCATGGCCGTTTTCAGGATTAGCTGTTCCAGAGTGAGGAGTACCCTTAATGCGGTTTGAAAATGAAAATATGGTTAGTTTGAAGTAAAAAAGCACTGCCTGCAAATGGTTGTTTGGGGGGTTGGGTTGGTAAAAAGGCACTCTCTCTCTCCCCTCCTCTCTCTCTCTCCCTCTCTCTCTCTCTCTCCCTCCCTCTCTCTCCTCTCCTCTCTCTCTCTCCCTCTCTCCCCCTCTCTCTCCTCCCTCCCCCCCCCCTCCCCTCCCCCCTCCCCCCCTCCTCCCCCCTCCCCCCCTCCTCCCCTCCCCCTCCTCCCCCCCCCCCCCTCCCTCCCCTCCCCCTCTCCCCCCCCTCTCCCCCACCCCCCCTCCCTCCCTCCTCTCCCCCTCCCTCCCTCCTCCTCCCCCCCCCCCCCCCCCCTCCCCCCCCCCCCCCCACCCCCCCCCCACCTCCCCCCCCCCTCCTCCCCCCCTCCCCCCCCCCCCCCCTCTCCCCCTCCCTCTCCCCTCCCCCCCCCCCCCCTCCCCCCCCCCCCCCCCCCCCTCCCCCCTTCTCCCCCCCCCTCCCCCTCCCCCCCCCTCCCCTCTCCCCCCCCCTCCTCTCCCCCCCCCCCCTCTCCTCTCCCCCCTATACCCCTGTCATGTGACTCCAAAGTAAAATAGACAATAGTTGCAGGAGTAGGCTATTTAGCACTTCGAGCTAGCACCGCCATTCAATGTGATCAGGGCTGATCATCCCCAATCAGTAGCCCGTTCCTGCCTTCTCCCCATATCCCCTGACTCCGTTATTTTTTAAGAGCCCTATCTAGCTCTCTTTTGAAAGCATCCAGAGAACCCGCCTCCACCGCCTGAGGCAGAGAATTCCACAGATTTACCACTACCTGTGAGAAAAAATGTTTCCTCGTCTCCGTTCTAAATGGCTTACTCATTCTTAAACTGTGGCCCCTGGTTCTAGACTCCTCCAACATCGGGAACATGCCTCTAGTGTGTCCAAACCCTTAACAATCTTACATGTATCGATGAGATACCCTCTCATCCTTCTAAACTAAGTGTACAAGCCCAGCTGCTCCATTCTCTCTGCATATGAGTCTCGCCACCCCGGGAATTATCCTTGTAAACCTACGCTGCACTCCCTCAATGGCAAGAATGCCCTTCCTCAAATTAGGGGACCAAAACTGCACACAATAGTCCAGGTGTGGTCTCACTAGGGCTCTATACAACTGCAGAAGGACCAATTCGCTCCTATATATCGATTCCTCTTGTTATATAGGCCAACATGCCATTCGCTTTCTTCACTGCCTGCTGTACCTGCATGCTTACTTTCATAGACTGATGTACAAGGACCCCCAGATCCCGTTGTACTTCCCCTTTTCCCGACTTGACGCCATTTAGATAGCAATCTGCCTTCCTGATTTGCTACCAAAGTGGATAACCTCACATTTATCCGCATTATCTGCCATGCATCTGCCCACTTCCCCAACCTGTCTACGTCACCCTGCATTCTCATAGCATCCTCCTCACAGTTCACACTACCACCCAGCTTTGTGTCATTACACTGCCACCCAAATTTGCTGAGATCCTATTCGCAAAATATTATTCACCTCAACTAAGCTTTTTCTTGATCTCCATTGCTGCAGAGAATACAATCCCAGTTATCAAATCTTTCTTCAAAATGAAAAAAAAATCCTGCCCTGCCAATATCTTCATAAATCGCCCCTGGATCCTCTCCAGAGCAATTGCACCCTTTCTCCAATGTGTCATATTCTTACAGCATGGAATCAGGCTCTTCATCCCAACTTGTTCATGCAGATCATGATGCCTCATTTAAACTAGTCCCATTGATCCACATATGGCCTATATCTCTTTAAACCTTGTGTGTGCCATTGTGTGTGTGTGAGAGTGTGTGTCAGTGAATCGGCGACAACATCCGGAATGAGGGGTGACTTTGCAATGCCCGGGGAGCGTTTCCCTTCTCCTTCCCCCACCTCCCGGGAATGCGGTCCGGCTCAGGTGCTCCTTGTCCAGCTGGGGTCCTGGGGGAGGTGAGGGTCAGTGACCCGGTGGTCCGGGGGAGGTGAGGGTCAGTGACCCGGAGGTCAGGCATCGGAACCGAGCCTTAGCCCGAGATTCATCCCTGTGGCACCGACGCCCCCACTCACCCGGTCCGCTCCTGGCCAGGGTTAAAACTCCATGGGGTGTGGACAGAGCGGCCGACGGACCAGCATTTGCATATTTTTGAGCATGAGAAATTTGTGATAAGCGTGAGAGCGTGAGAATTTTGTGAAATGTGTGAGGCTCACGCTCAATGCGTGAGTTGGCAGCCCTGCTAGTAATGCAAACATTTTATGCAAGTTCCAATTGTTTGGACAAAAATCACTTATTACTGCTTTATAACAGTTAAGTTACTTTACGACCATTTCAGAAATTATGGCAGTCAACTAACAATCAACTAACAAATTAAAGCAAACTAAAAAATATATATATCATGCTCCCTTTCGTGACTCCCTCATAAGTACTTTAATGCTATTAACAGAGCAAAGGGATATTAATCTCAAGAATCAAAATGGGGAAAGTGGGGGCAATTTTGCTTAAATTATAATTCTAAGCCCATTCAGATCTTCACGGTCAGAGTTGTACAACATGGCTGGCCCAATTGGTCCATAATGATCAAGTTGGCATTCTGCGTGCCCAGGAACTGGCTGCAGTTCCCAGATCAGGTCGCGTCCCAGGGACTGGCTGCAGTTCTCAGGTCGGCTCACCTGCCACGATCCCGCGAAAAAGAATTTTTTTTTAAAACGCGGTTTTTCGGGTCACGGACCGGTTTCGGCCCGTGTGCCGTAGGTTACCGAACCCTGTCCTAGATGTTTGTCCTCATTGTGGTCCCCCCATGTTTTACAACTGATTCACCTGGTTAGTTCTATCTCCGGCTACTTCATGTTGTCAGTGGCTGCACATCCAACCAAGAAAGAAGAGAAGCCCTCAACCGACGTGTTTCCCCTGACTGCACAGATCGCTGTGATGTGGCGAAAAGCGAAAAACTGTGCAGGGACTGAAGACAGCGTGAGAATTCTGTGATCAGTGTGAGAATTGGCTGAAATGTGTGACTCTCATGCTCAAAGCGTGAGAGTTGGCAGCCCTGTCGAAGGCCAGGATGTGGCAACACACACACAGGGAGACACATGCACAAAGGAAGACACACACACACACACACACGGAGACAGACACAGGGAGACAGACACAGACACACACTTCCCCCTCTCTCCCTCTCCCTCCCTCTTTCCTCCCCCTCCCCCATCCCTCCCTCTTTCTTCCCCGTCTCTCCTCCACACTCTTTCGCCCTCCCTTCCTCTTTCCCCCTCCCTCCCTCTTTTTTCCCCCTCCCTCTTTCCCCCCTTTCTCCTTACCCCCTTCATCCCCTTTCTACCTTCCCTCCCCTGTCTCTCTTTGCCTCCATCCCTCCCTTTTTTCTTTCCCTCTCTCTCTCTCTTTCTCCCCTCCCTCTCTCTCCCGGACGCCCAATGGGGAGTCTGGCGGGCATGGTGCAGCGTGGATTGGCGGCGCTGGCGCTGCCGTGTGAGTTGAAGGGCAGGAGAGAGGGAGAGAAGACGCAATGGTGGCCGGCAGCAAAGCGCTCGCAGCCGGCAAACAGAGGCGCTGACATGCGCTGCCCGGGACCGACTCGCTTCCCCAGACCATGCAGATCGCTGTCGTGTGGCGCAAAGAGACAAACTGTGCAGCAAAGATCCTATAGCACCGCTATAGAATTTTTGCTGTGCAAGGACTGAAGACAGCGTGAGAATTCTGTCATCAGCGTGAGGGCGTGAGAATTGGTTGAAATGCGTGATTCTTACGCTCAAAGCGTGAGAGTTGGCAGCCCTGCAAATATTGACCTTTCCTGTGACAACAAACACCTATTCACATAATTAATTAAGAGGGAAAATGTCCCCTGCAAGTAATTCTACAGCTACCTTGTGCCGGTGTTAGTCCTGGCCAAATTGGGGAGGCTAAGACCCTAAAATTGAGTAAAGGCTTCAGGGCTGCTAGGCCATTTGGTCAATTTAAAAGTGCTTTCTGTAGAAATAGGACAAGCTGCAGAATAGTGCCAGTTTGTCTAGAGCCTAGATAAGAGCTGCAGGAAGAGAATAAAAACATCTGCAGATCCTGACAATTTGGTGCAAATTGCATGGAATGGATTGGATGAATGCAAATCAGACATACATATTGTAAATAATATTGCAAAGCTTTACTTTGCTGAATGTTGATTGGATTTAGTATTGAGCCTTGTCTGGGATTTTTGCATATCACGGCAAATGTTGCAATGTTCGTTTCCTCTGAGAAACATTGTTTAAATACAATGCATTAGCCACTGTATTATTTGGTATGGGATATGTCTGTCATGTGTCGGGTTCATCGATATCTGTAATTGGATTGTAAAGAGACCACCCCCATGTGGTTCGGCCCCTCAAGGTCCGAGGACCTATAAAAGTCCGCTACCACAAGGTCCAGTGGCGATCTTCTGGGAGAACGCTTAGGACTGTATGACCTTCTGGAGGGCTTGATCAGGCAGATATGGTTAGATATAGTAGTTGAACTGTAATTGTGTTTTGGCAAAATAAAGTTTAGAAGCGCAAGTGCTTGACTCAGTGATTTTTGACTGAAACTAGACTGGGGGGGGGAAGTTTTGAACGAATTATTTACACCTGTATATACATTCAATTTGTATATTATTATCTGATTTAATTAGATAGCATGCAAAACAAAGCTTTTCACTGAACCTCAGTACTTGTCACAATAAAATACTTAAACCTATGCCTAAAACTTCTGGCTGCCAACACTGTCCCAAATGAGCACCAGGTAATCTTAAAATCTGCACAGCTACTATCATGGCCTGTCATTCAGCAATTAAGTGTAAACCTAAAAATAGCCATGTGTGAATTACTCGACAGTAGGGAATGTGCTGAAGCGACCATTTAAATATCAATGCAAAGGCCAAAGGGACCAATGAATGTCATTGGAAACTCCAGTCTTTGAAACTCTGTACATTCTCCTTAATGCCTGAGCAAAAAAACAATATGACTTTCGAGATTCAAAAGACAAAGGATCACGGTTTTGGAGTATCAGAAAAGATTGGTGAATATTGACAATTATGGAGCCAACTTTATTAGTACTCCAGGTCCAGTAAAAATAAACAGCTGAGGATCTTTGTGCACATTGTGCATCTTTAGGATTTGTTGTGATGTTTAACCAAACAAGTACAGGATCCAATACTATTATTTTCTTTTTATTCATTCACAGGGAGTGAGCAAGGTTGATCATTAATGCTCATTCCTACTTGATCCTGAGAGATTTACATTGTGATTTCAGGAGACATAGATCAAGTCTGGTGGCATGTACAGGCTGATCCGATAAACAAAGCTATAGTTCTTTCACAAAGGATATTAGTGAACCCATTGACCTTTTGTAACAATCTGATCAAAATAATGTAATCCCTGAAGTTAAATTCATTGGTGTGCTGGCACAGAAATTAGTGCTGCTGTCTCACAGAGCCAGCAACCCGAGTTCAAATCTGATCTCCATTGCTGTCTATGTGGAGTTTGCATGTTCTCCCAGAGATTGTGTGAATGACCTCTATCTGTGATATAATAAATAAATAGTCTGCAGCTACTGAGGTGGCATTTGAATTTATGCGATCAATCATTCGTCCAAGATTTATTCTCATAACAGCCCTATGTGTAACAATTCAAAGGCCTTTGCGTAAGGACTAAATAACGATTTTCTACAGTAGAAGTGCTTTTGATGGTTTGAGTTCTGATTTCAGTGAAGGCACTTCAGACAGATGGTCCCCAATGAAGAATGTTAATGACTAGAGCCAGAATTTTGCCATGAATGCCATGTGCCTTTTCATGCCTTTTTTGATGATTTCACCAGGGTAATGCCTTTTTCACGGTCGAGTGCCTATAGTAGGCTTTGTTTTGTCATTTTGCTAAAAGGTCGTGATATTTTCTGATATTACAATAACTTTTTCCATGTTAACATGTTAATATTAATGTTATTATTAATGTGTTAACATAGTATAACTTACAAGAAAACTTCCACCACCAGGGCAAAACCGGGGGCGCCACCATCGGTCATTCATTTGTTCGTGCCGCTGCCCGCTGATTCAGTTTTCTCCAAGATCTATTTAAGAAAGAACTGTAGATGCTGGAAAAATTGAAGGTAGACAAAAAATGCTGGAGAAACTCAGTGGGTGAGGCTCAGAGGAAAGAAGGAATAGGCGATGTTTTGGGTTGAGACCCTTCTTCAGACTGATGAGGGGAGGGGGTCGGGAAAAAGAAAGGAAGAAGTGAAGACAGTAAGACTAGAAGGAGAGTAGGGAAGGGGAAGGAGGGACAAGACAAGGGCTTTCTAAAATTAGAGAAGTCGATGTTGATACCGCTGGGGTGTAGACTACCAAAGCGAAATACCCAACCTTGTCTCCTCAATACATTTACTGCTGGCTCCAGTCGCAAATCTGAGTTTTCGAGTGATTTGTGCAAGGCATTAATTGATGCTGGAATTCCACTGTGGAAATTGGAAAAAAAATCTCTCAGAGGTTTTTTAGAGAAATACACAGAGGAATCCTTTAAAACCGAGATGAGAAGAACTTTTTTTCACGCAGAGAGTGGTGAATCTCTGGAACTCTCTGCCACAGAGGGTAGTTGAGGCCAGTTCATTGGCTATATTTAAGAGGGAGTTAGATGTGGCCCTTGTGGCTAAGCGGATCAGGGGGTATGGAGAGAAGGCAGGTACGGGATACTGAGTTGGATGATCAGCCATGATCATATTGAATGGCGGTGCTGGCTCGAAGGGCCGAATGGCATACTCCTGCACCTAATTTCTATGTTTCTATGTTTCTAACATATACCAAGCGAGTCATCATTATGGAAAATGTATGTTGACAGCAACTTCAACATTGTTGTGCAGAAAATTAGAGATGAAGTTGCATGCAACAAAATATGGGTCTGAATAGACGAGACAACCAATGCTGTGGGGAGATATGTTGACAATGCGGTCATCTAGACACTGGAGGCAGGTCAACCATCAAAGGAGTATTTGTTGACATCGGAAGTATTGGGGAAGTCAAACAGCTCAACTATTGCTCAGTTGCTTACATCTTCACTTACTGTACTTAGTCCAGAAGGTATAAAACACGAGATGCACTTCTGTTTGTGTTTTATTCCCCAAATTGTTGTATTTGACATGCTTAGCTCAAGGACTTCATAGAATTGCCAAGCACAGACGTAGCTTGTTTCCAAATGTCAATCGCCTAGTTTCCAATGTCAAGAAAATCTTCCTCAAAGTACTGACACATGGCAGTTGTTCAAGGAAATGGCACCCAAAATTCCACTACCTCATCAGCTTGTTTTGACTAGGTGGAGTACATGGCTCTCTGCTGTACTCTAGTATGCTGCAAATTTTGGAAAGATAAAATAAATCGTCAACTGTTTTGAAGACAAAGAATCTGCTCCAGTCAGGATCGTCAGTGAAATCATGCAGAAAACTTCCCTCCACCGCGATCTTGTGTTTTTTGCAAAATTCCTACAAGCTATCACTTCCCTTGAGCAACGTGACGAAACATTAGCTAATAACATGCAGGTTTTCAACAAAGTAACACACGATATTTGTAAAGTTCTTGGTGATGCAGGTAAAGACATACAAGGAAAATGTGAGAGAGTGATTTTAGCTAACAAAGATCTTGAAGAAATACAAAACCTAGCTAAAGTTCTCAAAGGTAGTTGTAATGCACAAGATATCAACATGAATATAGAGTCTGAAGCTTCCCAAGCTCGGCCGCTCCGACGGGAGCCTCGTTCCACCCTCGGGCTGGCCGTCCTCACGGGAGCATCCCAGCCTCTTCCAGCCCTGAGTCGGACCACCCTCACGGGAGCGAGCTCAGAGCGAGTCCTGACGGTGCTCTGCCTCCGGAGCCTCGAGGTCGTCAGCTCCATTTAGGCCTCAGCGCAGACGGAGGCAGAGAAGGGGAATACGACAAAAAGGTCGTATTCCCCCGCACGGAGAGACTGCAAACTCCGTTTCAACTCCCCCCCCCCCCCCCCCCGCCAAAACACAAGCTAAAACCAAAAATCTAAACTAACCAAACAAATAAACAAATAAACAACATAAAAAACACAAAGACAACGGGACCGCCGGTAAGCCGCTGCAGCCAGAGCCGCGCCGCCACTCCGATTTGCCTGCCTATTTCAGTTTTTTAGTGCCTAAACATCCTGGCTTTATTAATGACATATTGAACCAAATGACACACTATGAGCTAGTAATCACTGTTTTTTGTTTTACTATTCTCCATATTGTTTAAGTTGACATTTCTTTGGAATAGCTTTAATAAAGAGAAATAATGATACAACAATTGATAGTACAAGAACTATATGATAATTGGAGTGGAAAGCTATGGAGGAATGAAGTCTCACTTTTCATGTGCACTGAGATATTGTATTAATGTATTTTCTTTAATGGAGGGCATTTGCATTTTTGAGCATTGGGCCTTGAATTATTGCTGAAGCATCTGCAGTCCTTTCATTATTATTTATATCCAGACATTAAGTCCAGAATTTTCAACATCCCTTTGTGTGAAAACAGACTGATGCAGTGCACTGCCAATAAAAATGAGCTAAACTTGTGTGGTTGATGCAAAAGCTGATAGTAAGCTCAAAGCTTTTCTTTCAGACTCAGCATATTTTCAAATTTACATCCCACCAGCCACCTACACATGCAAAATAAATAGAGAAAGAAAATTAGCTGTTTTTAAGCTGATGAAAACCAGAAAGCCTAACACGTCACTGCTTGATTTAGGAATAAACCCTGAAATGTGTGAACAACAGACCCTAGACTTGCTTTAAGGGACTCAATGAAGCAATCTACTTTTTCTGATTTCACTCAGCAAATTTCTTTGACTCATTTGGAGGAGCATTCTTTTTATTTTCTTGGGATTCCAAAGTATTTTAGGATATTAACATATCAATAATACAGAGGAGATTTACTAGAATGTTGCTTGGGTTTCAACAACTAAGTTACAGAGATAGGTTGAATAAGTTAGGTCTTTATTCTCTGGAGCGCAGAAGGTTAAGGGGGGACCTGATAGAGGTCTTTAAAATGATGAGAGGGATAGACAGAGTTGATGTGGACAAGCTTTTCCCTTTGAGAATAGGGACGATTCAAACGAGGACATGACTTCAGAATTAAGGGACAGAAGTTTAGGGGTAATATGAGGGGGAACTTCTTTACGCAGAGAGTGGTGGCGGTGTGGAATGAGCTCCCAGTGGAAGTGGTGGAGGCAGGTTCATTGGTATCATTTAAAAATAAATTGGATGGGCATATGGATGAGAAGGGAATGGAGGGTTATGGTATGAGTGCAGGCAGGTGGGACTAAGGGGAAAAAAAAAATTTGTTTGGCATGGACTTGTAGGGCCGAGATGGCCTGTTTCCATGCTGTAATTGTTATATGGTTATATGTTATATGGTTAATAATCTCCCATGTGAGTTATACATTCCCAGTTAACATATACTTACGAGACTCTTGCTGACTTCAGGCGTGCATCTGAAGAATGAAATGAGCGTACCTTTTTAAAATGGCAGTGGGCGTGAATGATTCCACCGGGTGGTGCCATCTGCGACGGCAGCCTCACCAACTGTCTGTCTGTCTTTTCATCTTTTTTGTTATTTTTAGTGTGTTTTAGAAAGAATTGTGTCAATGTTCTCTGGTTTGTTTTATGTGGGGGGGTGAGGGGAATTTTTTTTTTCAATCCCTTACCTTGCCGGAGATTTTTTTTCTGGATCGTATCTCCGGTCTAACATCATGGAGCTGGCAGCCTTGCTCGAGACTGACTGTGAGCCCCACTGTGAGGCCTTGGACTTACCATTGGAGCCTGCGATCCCTTGCCTGGGATCGATGCTCCAACTACGGCCGGTGGATTTCAGCATATGGAGTTCGCAGTCTCGGGTAGACTGATGTCGGGAAGCTTGAAAGCCACAGGAGGTTCGACAAGCCCTGACTGGGGGTTCGATCATCCGGCGCGGGGAGCTGAGATCGCCCTGATATGGGACCTTGATCGACTCGACGCGGAGGGCTTGACTGCCGGCTACGGGAGCCAAGATCGTCCCGTCAACGGAGGGCCCGAGGCCCCCGACCCCTGGAGAACAAAGAAGGGAAAAAAGATTGAATTGTTTTTGCCTTCCACCACAGTGAGGAATGTGGAGGAGACACTGTGGTGGATGTTTATGTTAAAATGTATTTTGTGTGTTTTGTTGCTTTTTATTGGTATGACTGTATGGCAAATCAAATTCCTCGTATGTTGCAAAACATACTTGGCCAATAAAGTATGATTATGATTGTGATTATTATGACGTACTATGTCTTGTGCAGCTATTTTCATTTTTTTCCTTGGTGGAGAGGCTATTCTTAGTCGCTCGGAGGCCTCATGCGAATTTCAGCTTATATAAAGATTCACTAGATTAAATTTTTGAAGGACATGAATTTTTAATGATATCGTACCAGACCACCGAGGGAACCATGCTCATCTCATTATTATAAATTAAAATGTGGTTTCTGTCAGCCAAATATTTAGTGCATATACATTTGTATTGAAAACCTTTTGGCTAAGCTCACATTTGTCCTCCACTAGGTTTACTTACATTAGAGAGCTCCACACTGAATCAGGCCACCTCTCTTAGCTTTGGATTATTAATGGCCACTTAAATCAAGGTTGTCACTCGATTACTCAAATATTTGCGCATATATTACTGTGTATCATTCCTACAGGGTTTGATTGATAGTTTTTTATGTGCAGTCTTTCATCAACTGTTGGGAAGATTGTTTAACATGCTGCAAGGGCGATAATGACTAGGAAGTTGCTATTTAGGGACAAGTATGATTGGTTGTAATCAGATTTGGATCTGACTAATCCTTGGGGTTTCATCATCTTAAACCATAATTAGATGTAGTCACTCTTGGTTTCTAACTATGCATGGGATTAATTAAGAAAACAAATTGTAATAGAGGCTTTCAAACCAAAATGCTTATAGGAATTATTGACCCTATTACCTCTGCATGGTAACAACTGGCATGTCGAATTAAATACCCTGAACCAAGGTATAGCACAACTTAATCTTTATTAGTGCTCAAGTTACTTAAGCATGCATGCAAGCCACTGACATATAACTTTTCATTTGATTTACTGGTCCAGGTTATCATTTCAAACACTGATGCACAAGTGTAACAACTTGGAGTCAACCCATTTGAATTAATAGGTCCAATCCACTCTGCTGGTAGGTGACAAGACTTTTCTGAGCTTTGAAACCAGGGCCCTCCTTCTTGCGATGGTTGTTCCCAGGTTGTCACCACCGATGTCTCAGGCCACCCTTCTTTTATACATTTTTTTCCTTAAAGCTTCTGAAAGAAACCTGTTGTTCTAACCCAAGCCTCTCATGACTGAAGCCAATCATTTCAAGTTGTCACTCATCCAAAGGCTGAATATACAAAGCTCATCTTCGTTCCTTATCAGGCTGGAGTTCTTAATTATGTTGCCTGTTCATCTTTTCCTTCTCATCATGTAATCCCTTTGCAAAATGGCTGTTTCGAGGCACCTTATCTGCTCAAAGACACACTACATAGCCATGAAGTTATCTTCAGCTATGCTCTCACTGGATGACAATTACATGACCATTTTCACTGTGCTCTTTATGTTGATGGTCCCAGCATTTCTCTCTGTCTCTCTCCAGTGAGCAGCATCCTTCCAAAGCCTGTCAGAATACTTGACATCAGGTCTCCAGCTACAGTTTATAATTTATAATTTATAATTGAAATGTTGAATCATTTATTATTTTTTCACCTGCATATTCATAACACACTCATTTTACTATTTAAGGATGCCTTGGCCTTTTTCAATGTTTACTTGTTTCACCATGAAGCCAGAAATGTACTTGAGTTGAGTCACGATGCCATTCCTGATATATAGTAGACTACCGCAATCATGCTCCTGAACATTGTCAGACCGAGAGCTAACAATTCTGGATATTAGCTCTCAGTCAGACAATATTCATGAATATGGCTAGAGCAGTCTACAAAATATCAGCTTTGGTACGGTGACTCAACTCAAGCACATTTCTGACAATTGTGAAACAAGTAAACATAGTGAACCAAGTAAACATTGAATAAGGATGCCATCTTTAAATAGTAACAAGAGTGTCATAGCACAGTGCATGAGGTTTGGAAACAATGCCCAATATTATACTTAGATCCTATGAAATCTCATTGCATTAGGTCAGATATAGTCAAGGATAAATCATTTGTTTCCCACCTGTTACCTTCCTTCAGCAGGCCTCCATGCCAAACACTATGCGGAAGAACAGAGAGCAGCACAGCACTGAATGCACTGAGCAGATTACTTTAATGTCCTTCACTAAAACTGACTCAACGCATTGATCCAGGCTGAGGCTTGAAGTCAACGCTACCAGTCTGGGTCTGCAACGTCTGGTGAGAGACCTATTGGCTATATGCCCAATCTACCCGTTAGAGATGTCTTGGACCATGACTTCACTAATTCCTGCAATGGGAGGATGAGGAGAGATATGGTTGATCAAGCCTATCTTCACTCTGGTGAAGAGGAATGAGAGGATAAGCAATAGAAGCCTACAACATTCTACCAGTGCTATACATACTAAAACATACAAAATCTTAACAGTGCTATACACATTAAAACAGGAAGCCTGTTCCCAGTGGGCAAGGAGTCCAGAATCAGGAGTACAATCTCAGGATACTGCACTGGAACCAAGATCAGGACACATTTCATCCAGAGTGCAGTGAACTAGTAGAAATCTCTGGCATAAAGGCAATGGAGATCAACTAATAACTATGCTCAATAAGAAAATGGATATGTTTTTATATGCAAATTCATTGTGGAAATTAAGTTCCAATTCCATGCTAACGATACCCGCCTGGGATATTTGACACTGTAAATTGGCCATATAGAATAGATTAAGAATGCATCCAGCAGCTCAAGTCTGGCTATCCTTCAGCTTCAACACACTAGTAATCTGGCACAGTGTGTAACGTCATGGCAGGGGATGCCCCTGACTCTGCTTTAACATTAGACTAAGTGACCAAGACTTGCTGGTGGATAACATATCAAGAGCAGCACCAACAAAATCTTAACAATAGGTGAGGTGTCAGTTTATTGAAAGTACCGTACAGAACAAGAAATATAGGAATATAAAAACAAAGTAAATAGCAGAAGTGTGCCATTGGGCTGCTCCACCATTCAACAGCATCATGGCGGATCACTTCAGTTCCTTGTTCCTAGCTTCTCCCTGCATCCCTTGACCACTTTAGCATTTTAAAACATATCTATTTGATTTCTGAACATATTTAATGATGAGGCTTCATAGCCTTTTATGATAGAGAATTCCACTAGTTCACCACGCTCTGGCTGAAGACATTTGTCCTGATCTTGGTTGCAGATGGATGCCAGTTTCTTGAGTTTGTACCTCTGATTCTGGACACGAGCCACTGGGAACATCCTCCATTTATTTAGTGTGTATAGCACTGCTAGAATTTTGTGTGTTTCTATTAGTTATCCTCTCATACTTCCCTTGCCCAGTGAAGCTAAGCTTGATCAAACGCATCTCTCCTCAATCCTGCCATTGCAGGAATTAGTAAACCTTCATTGCACTCCCTAAATGGGAAGATTTTTTTAATCAGACGATTGCACACAAAACTCCTCAATGAGTCTCACTATGGTCCTCTGCAGCTGCAGCTCCTTGCTCCTGCAGTCAAATCCTCATGCAAATTATTGTATGCCTTCCTGTATTATGAATGGCTGGGGACTTAAGCATTGATTCATTCAACAATGTACAAGTCAATGTCTGCTACCTGGAAGAAGACCCATTTATTCCTTCTGTGTGTCTGCTTTCTGTGTGTCAGCCATTTCTCAATCCATGCCAGTAGTATTAACCACAATTCTACTTGGGGTTATTAAAAAAAAACAACCTCTTATGTAGGACCTTATCAAACACCTTGTGAAAGTTCAAGAACACAATAATACAACTGGTTCTCCCTTAGCTACTCCATATGGTTACATCGTCAGCTGCATGCAGCGTAAACAGCAAAACCAACATAACACAGGCTGAGTAATGCAAGCACGACGAGATTAAAGGTCCAATGAAATGGGAGGACTCCATAAAACATCTAATTTTCAACACGTGAAGCTTTAGTGAAAACTAAAGCATTGTAATCATCTCCAGCTAGAAAGTGCAGTTGGTTGATCCGTATCAGCCTTCTTTTGACATACCTGCTGTCATGGAAGCATGTGGCAGTAAGGAATAAATTAGTATAATGGAGAAAACAAAGGCTGGCATTACAATGCTGAATATTTGAGCTGATAAACCAGTACACTTGTAGCCAAGCTTTTTAGTTCAACCGTGACACTGATGCCCACACAACAATGCTGAAACTTGTCCAGGTGTCCAATGGTTCATGCAACACTTTCCATTGCCAAAACTTGGCATTATTTCCAGGCCATTTAAGATTTCAAGGCTAACTTACAGATTTGGTGTCAAGTTGGGAAAAGGGGAAGTACAACAGGATTTGGGGGTCCTTGTTCATCAGTCAATAAAAGTAAGCATGCGGGTACAGCAGGCAGTGGAGAAAGCGAATGGCAAGATGGCCTTCATAACAAGAGGAGTTGAGTATGGGAGCAAAGAGGTCCATCTGCTGTTGTACAGGGCTCTAGTGAGACCACACCTGGAGCATTGTGTGCAATTTTGGTCCCCTAATTTGAGGAAGGACATTCTTGCTATTGAGGGAGTGCAGAGTAGGTTCACAAGGTTAATTCCCGGGATGGTGGGACTGTCATATCCAGAGAGAATGGAGCGGCTAGGCTTGTACACTCTGGAATTTAGAATGATGAAATGATGAAAGAAACATATAACATTAAGGGTTTGGACACGCTAGAGGCAGGAAACATGGTCCCAATGTTGGGGGAGTCCAGAACCAGCGGCCACAGTTTAAGAATAAGGGGTAGGCGATTTGGAACGGAGATGAGGAAAAACCTTTTCACCAAGAGAGTTGCGAATCTGTGGAATTTTCTGCCTCAGAAACCAGCCACCCCCAAAATCCATGTACTGGTTCATGTAAAAATATATCCTTATATTTTTCCACCTGTTTATTACTCCAACTATGATACAAGATTCAAGATACAAGATACAAGATACATTTAATTGTCATTTGAACCCCTTGAGGTCCAAACGAAATGCTGTTTCTGCAGCCATACATTACAAACAAATAGACCCAAGACACAACATAATTTACATAAACATCCATCACATTGCTGTGATGGAAGGCCAAATAAATTTATCTCTCCACTGCACTCTCCCCCCCGATGTCACAGTCAAAGCCCCCGGCTGGCGATGGCGATTGTCCTGCAGCCATTAAAGCCACGCCGGGTGGTGCGAGGTCGCACACCGGGTTCTTGATGTTAGAGCCCCCGGCGTGCGCTCGCAGAGTCCCGCGGCCATTCCAAGCCGCGCGGGGCAGTGATGTAGGCCCCGCTCCAGGAGCTCTTCAACCCCGCAACTCGGGCGGGGGAAGTCGCCATTGCGAGAGCCCTGAAAAGCGGTCTCCCTCCAGGGACCCGCGGGCTCCCGGTGCCGCCGTCCACAGACCTGCCGTTGAAGCCTCCGACTCTCCGGTCGGGCTGCAGCAGCAGCAGCAGCAGCGCTCCTCCGCCGCTCCACCCGCTCCGGACTCGGCCAGCCCCGCGACGGCGACGGTGAGTCGTCGGCACCAGAGTCCCCGGTCTCTTCCTGTTGGAGGCCGCTCCTCATTGCAGCCCCAACGATAACGGAAACCCGACGAGAAAAGGTCGGGTCTCCCGTGCAGGGAGAGATTTAAAAAGTCCCCCCCCCCTCCCACCCCACCCCCACACACACACCCCAACAAAAAATAACAAAAACTACATAAAAACATAGACAGAAAATAATAAAACGCGGACAGACTGCAGAGGCCGCTGCTGACGAGAGTCGCGCCGCCCACCGGAACTGATATAATAAATATAGTCCAAATATAGTCCCCTGAGGGGACTGCCTAAATGTCTAGTAGTGGAATGTGGAAATTGTAGATTCTGCAATGTCAGGCATCTCCCGCAATCCGTCAACCTGCTCGGATGATCTTTTGCTTTCCTCCCATCAATCTCTGAACTTTTGTCTGTACATCCAATCCCTGAATTGATCAATTCCTGAAGCAAGTCCCACAAAACAAATCAGTAAAATCCCTGGATCAGAGCAATGAACTTCAATAACATCCCTATTGAAAAAATAAACCTGGCAAATAAATCTACCAACATGACTTTATGCCATGATTTAAATGTCTTAATGTTTAAGCTGTTTTCTTCAGAAAGCTGTATGTCTACTGATTTTTGCAAAATACTAGAATCATTTAAAGTAAGTTTGTCTATATTTTGACGTTTTTTTTTTTTTTTTTTTTTTTTTTTTTTTTTTGTTTATTTATTTTATTAGAAGTTAATACATCACAAAACAGTACAGTAGCACCTAATTTTAGGTGCCAACTATGTAATAACGTAATCCATTCTATGTACAACCTCTAGTTTTATGTTATAAGAAAGAAGTAAGCAGAACAAGAGAAAGAAAGCAATAGAAAGGGGAAAAAGTGGAGAAATAGATGGTAGAGAGTAGAAAAACGTGAAGTGTGTATATAAAAAAAAAAAAAAAAAAAGAGAGAAAGAGGAAAGTAGAAATAGAAGAGAAGGCCCCTTAAAAGAGAATTTTTCAAATCTGTATTCGGAGATGTAGCTCTATCCGCGTCATGAACTATTTTGACGGTTTTTCGAAAGTTCACTTTGCAAATTAGGTTACGCCTTATTACATCAGATTTGTATTCATAAACCTTCCTTTCCAGATCTGTTCAAATACTATTGTGCATTGAAGCACAATACAAAATAAACAGAACACAATATTAACTTGAAATGCAAGGAAATTAAGCATGGCACACATTAAAATTATTCCTTTGTGAAGCTTCCACAGAAAATTACATATTACAGCAATGTATAAATTACCCAGCTACAAGAAACAGCTGTTGTTTTTGTATTTCACAAAGATGGTACATAAAATATTTAACTTGTGAACAGTTATAATCTTAACTATTTTGGCAATTATAGTTTATTTCTACGATTCAAATCACAAACATCAATAATATTTCAAATTAAATAATCAAGAGCATAATTCTACAGTTCCACAGTTCTTCTACAGTTTCTTCTAAACTTTATGCTAAACTTCTACAGATGCGCCACAGAAAGCATTTAATCGAGGTGCATAACAGCACGGTTTTGAACAGCTCCATTCAAGGCTGCAAGAAACTGCAGAGAATCGGGGCGCAGCCATAGACCATCGCACAAAAAACAACCTCCATTTTGTTGCAGAATGACACACAATGCTGGAGTAACTCAGCAGGACAGGCAGCATCTCTAGAGAGAAGGAATGGTTGACGATTTGGTTCGCGACCCTTCTTCAGACTAATAAGTAAATAACATAGAAACTCTGCAATCACCATGAGGATACAGTGCTGCTTCTACTTTATATTCTGAGCAACAAAAAAATCAGTCCAGCAAAGGCTATAGGTTAGAAATCAATGTTGTATTACTGACCCTACAATTCACTCACCGTTGCCAATCTCCTTTAGGATTTTCCCCTCTGTTTCTGACAATTAAATGGACATCATTTTAAGTTGCACCTCTAGGCATCAATTTACACCACTAAATGTGGAAGTGACTAATGTCTATATGATGCTGTCATAGAGTCATAGCATCACACTATGTGGAAACAGGCCCTTCGGCCCAACATGCCAACAGTAACCAACATGCCTTATCTACACTAGTCGCACCTGCCTGCTTTTGGCCCATATACTTCTAAACCCACCTTCTCCACGTACCTGTCTAACAGTTTCTTAAATGTTGCGATAGTACCTGCCTCAACTACCTCCTCCGGCAGCTCGTTCCATACACCCACGACCTTTTGAGTAAAAAAAAGTTACAGGTTCCCATTAAATCTCTCCCCTCTTCCCCCACACCTTAAACCTATGTCCTCTGTTTCTCGATTCCCCCACTCTGGGCAAAAGACTGTGCATTTATCCTATCTATTCCTCTCATAATTTTGTACACCTCTATAAGATCACCCCTCATCCTTCAGCACTCCAAGGATAAAGACCTAGCCTGCCCAGCCTCTCACTATACCAGTCCCTCAGTCCTGGCAACATCTGGCAACACCTGGTAAATATTTTTTGAACTCTTTCAAGCTTAACAACATATTTCCTCTAGCATGGCGACCAAAACTGAACACATGCTCTAAATGTGGCCTCACCAACATCTTATATAACTGTTACATGACCTCCCAACTTCTGTACACAATACTCCGATCAATGTGCTGAAAGCATTCTTGACCACCCTATCCACTGTCCTTAGGTTTGCGATTGTAAATGGGTAAATATCAACCATGATAAGTTGGAGCCAATGCTCAAAGATTGAAGTCCACTTTAATATCTATGAACCAGAAAGGTCTGCTAACACAAGCTCACCTACAAAACATCATTTCTATGTGGAGATATGTATAATTTCTAGCCTAGACGGATGCAAGCAGAAGCCTCCAGGTGGCGCATCCCAGGCAATGCTGATGACAGAAACTGTACCACAGTGACTGACTGACGTAGCCAATTCTGCAACCACCGAACATCAACCGTCACTGACCGACCGGAAAGACGTGATATAGAAGATGGCTGGACATGAGGAAGAAGAAGAAGAAGAAGCCTAGACAGTTCTCCCAGTTTGCGCATGGAAGAGCATTGTTGAATAAAAGCAACAGCTAATTATGTAAATGCTTTAACTTAGTCAAGAGGAGACTGTATACTGATATTAAAATATAAGAGAGCCTTTGGTTCCACATAAGATGAGTATGACAATTTTAATCTGCAAATACTACACAGGTGCAAATTACAGACTTTACTTGGATCTTATGTATCTGGAATTACATCTACTGAGTCCTTGTAAACTGAAATTGATGTGTTAATGGAGAAGTATTTGCCATTTTCAGATATAAATCCGTTGCTGCTGTCTGAATCATAAGAAGCCTGTAGAGCTAACAGTTGCCTATGGACGTGCTCCAATTCTCAAAGGGATTTTTGTGAATTTTACTGCTGTCATAATTGTTTGGCGATCTGACTGAAAATGAAATTAAACAGATAAAAATGAGAACTTGCCGCAGTTTTTCAATTAATTTCTGACTTATGGGAAACCACACTGGTGACAATTTCCTATCCTTGGCAAAATAACATTAATCAATTTTAACCACCCGGCCTTAATAATATGTGATCTCTTGATGTGGTCCCCTTTACACCAGCGACACTAAGCATTGAAAATTCAGCTGCTTGGCTGAACACAGGCATTCGGTCCACCAATTTGTGCTAGATCTCTTAGTTGCTAACCATTTTAACCCCACTTTCCTTTCCCATACTGACTTTTCAGTCCTGGGCCTCCACCATTGCAAGAGTTAGGCCACACACAAACTGGAGGAACAGCTCCTTATATTCCGCTTGGATAGTTTACAACCCAAAAGTATTGTAAATTGCTTGTTCTAAGCTTCCCCCCAGTCTAATTTCAGTCAAAAACCACTAAATCAAGCACGTGCAACTAATCTCTATTTTGACAAAACACAATTACAGTTTAACTACTATACCTAACCACTGCGGGTTCGATCCTCGGATCTGCCTGGTCAAGCCCTCTAGGCCTTGCTCAAGCAGAGACACGCCAGGAGGTCACGCAGTCCCAAGCATTCTCCCAGAAGATCGATGCAGGACCTCGTGGCAGTGGACATTTATATGTCCCCAGACCTCGAGGGGCCGAACCACATGGGGGTGGTCTCTTTAAAATCCAATTACAGTTATCGATTAACCCCATACATAACAGACATTTCCCTAACCCAATAATACAGTGGCTAATACATTGTATTCAAACAGTGTTTTTCAGAGGAAGTGAACCTTGCAACATTTACCCTGATATGCAAGAAAACCAGACAAGGCTCAATATCTCATCCAATCAACATTCAGCAAAGTAAAGCTTTGCAACATTATTTACAATTATTTACAAGATGTATATCTGGTTTGCAGTCATCCAATCCATTCTATGCATTTTGCACCTAATCACCAGGGTCTGCAGATACTCCCATTCTCTTCCTGCAGCTTGGATCTAGACTCTAGACAAACTGGCACCGCTCTGCAGCTTTTCTCAGTTCTACAGAGAGCACTTTCAAATTGACCAAATGGTCCAGCAGCCTTGAAGCCTTTACTTAATTTTAGAGACCTAGCCTCCCCAATCTGGCCAGGATTAACAGTTTGAACATTAAATTCTCCCTCCTTTTTTCGCCTTTCCTTCCTGTGCCATCCCATACCCTGGTGTGCACCCATTTGTCACACTACCACAGTCCCCTTGCCTCCACCACTTCCTTTTACCTATATCCAACCTATTAATTATACGTTTCACTCCTTTTCTCTCCTTATCTGATCCCCTTTTGTCTCATCTCCTTTCTAGCTCCATTTGTCCCCTTTTGTTACCCTCTGTCTCCTTCTCATCTCTACTCCATCCACCCACTTGCCAATCAAAACACCCCCTCCTGTATCCACATATCACTTGCGTGGCTCTGACCCACCCCCAACTCTCAACCAGCTTTCTTCCCCTTCCTAAAATCAGTCTGAAGAAGGATCCCAACCTGAAACCATACCTATCCATATCATCCAGAAATGCTGCCTGACCCTGTTGATTACTCCAGCACTGAGTTCAATGCAAGATTCCAGCAACTGTTGCTCCTCATTAATATGCATCTGGCCAATGTCCATCTGTTAATAGAATCAATGAATGCATATGCTGGTCTGAAGAAGGGTCCTGATCTGAAAAGTTACCTGTCCTTGTTCTCCTGATGTGCTGCCTGGCCTGCTGAGCTACTCCAGCATTCTGTGTCTCCCTCTGTTAGAAATCTATGGATTAGGGAGTTGCAGTTCCTTATTAATATCCTCCTGGCCAAATGTGCTAGTAATCTCTGAATTAAGGATTAATAGTTTCAAATCCCACTCCAAAGATTTGGGCAGAAATGTCGAAGCCAGCACTAAAGAGGAGTACAGAGGGAGTGCCAACCTTAGGAGCTCTCTGATCAACCATTAAATAGAAGATGTCTCACTTCTCCCATAGCTGGAGCTAAAAGATTCCTTTCGTCACCCTTTTGCCAAAGAAGATTGGAAAATTATCTTCAGTGTCTTGGCCAATATTGATCCTTTACTCATCATTGTTGCAAAATATATCTGGTTATTGTTAGACTGGGAATTATTGGAGCCTGATGTGTGAAATCGAACTGATGTATTTCTTATAGCACTGACTACACTTCATAGGATTTTTTTTTGGTAAACCAGCATCTCCAATTCCACGTGTCTTCATAAATTCTTTATTGGCTGTATAATGCTTTGGGGCTTTTTGAAAAGGAACAAAGGCTTAGCATAAATTCAAGTGCTTGTTTTCATTTCATTTCTTTGAATGGAGAAGGAGCAGCTGATCAAGTGAACATTTGGCTTATCCAGGTCAACCTAAGAGGACTTGGATTCAGTGAGACTGAAGGTGGGAAATCGTTCAAGACATGGGAGTGGAGGCTGCAGAGACATTTCATGAAAGTAGATTTGATGCTGGGAGACTTCAGTGTTGAGAAACTCTCCCAATATGGAGCCTGTAAACCTATAATTTGTTCTCAGTTCAAAGTCTTCGAGCTTAGATTATAGACATACATTTGCAATGTGTTATATTGGTCCATGGAATATAATTGTTCTTCTTTGAAATTTTAAATCATCACTATTCCCTGTATCTTAAGAAGTGAATAAAAGAGATATTGAAACACGAAACAACAATCTTCTTAGCATGGATTGTTATGGGGTCTGATTTCATGCCATTTTGTATAAATAAACATACATACACATATATTTTTTTCTGATTTCTGTACTCCAACCAGCTAGATATCCATTCTATCACTTGTCTTCTGACCTGCTTGTACTGACCCAATTATTTATTATAATCAGAGGACTTTATGAAATATAAATACAATTTCTACCGATGTCTCCTCTCATTTTGCCTTTTTGGAATTTCTTGGGTTGGCCAATTGAGATTTTTTTATCTGTTGAAATTCATGATCTGTATCTTAGTTTAGTTTAGATATGTGGCGTGGAAACATGCCCTTCGGCCCACTAGGTCCACGCAGACCAACGATCATCCATACACTAGTTATATCCTACCACACTTGGGGCAATTTACAAAAAACCATTAATCTACAAATCTGCCCATATTTGGAATGTGGGAGGAAACCATGGCATCTGGAGAATACTCATACAGTCACAGGGAGAACATGCAAACTTCATGCTGCCAGCACCCGTAGTCAGGATCGAACCCAGGTCTCTGGCGCTTTAAGGCAGCAACTCTACCACTGTGCCACTGTACAATTTGTTGTGATTCTGATTTAGTTTAATTTAAAGAAACAGCATGGAAACAGGCCCTTCAGCTCCCAGGATCCACACCGACCACTGTTTACATAGGTTCTATCTTAACCCACTTTCTCATCAATCCCTACACATTTGGGGCAATTTACAGAGGCTAGTCAACCTACAAACCCACATGTCCTTGGGATGTGGGAGGGAACTGGAGCAAGCCCATGGTCACATGGAGAACGTGCAAACTTCACACAGACAACACCCGAGGTCAGGATCAAATGTGGATCCCTGGTGCTGTGAGGCAGTAATTCTACTGTGCTGCCTTCATGGTACCTTTCAATTTTCATTAGCAGGGTCCCACAACAATTTTTACACTGATTCATCTGTAGTTCCCAGACCCTTTATCTTCTTTTTAAATATAGATAAAATCTTGGCTGAATCCCTCCCCGATCACCCCTCATCGTCAGAAAATAAAACATAGTCTATTTTGTTGGCTGTTTCCCTTTGATTATTTACACCATTGTATTTTGTTTCTGTCGTTCTGCTATATTTTACATTTGATATTCTTCTACAGTGTTAATTGCATGTATTCCTTGATAGCATTGGAAATTGATAACTGTTGCTATGGTGCTGAGAAGAGGACGATGAGTGATTCAATTCTTTACAGTGGTAGGAATTTATAATGGCGTCTTAATGTATAAACAGTCACTTTTGCACTTGATAATAAAACCGGGAACAAACGTGAAACATTGACCTTCAGATCCCATATGCGGTAGAAAGCAGTATATGAATGCTGAGTTATTAATGGAATTTCTAATTGACCCGACAGCCATAAGTTATCAGGTAACACTTCATGGTTACTAATCAGCAAGTGAATTGCAGTTATCAAAACAAAAATATTTGGGAGAATAAGTGGAAATATGATTGATGAGGAGAGATTTTGTCTGTATTGGTCGCAGTGAAATTAGACATGCCTTATTTATAAATGTATTTAACATTTGACTACATTTTGCAGCCCAATAATATTTTCCCCATGGCATCATTTTCAAATGTTTCACTTAATCCTGATTGCATTCCGATTATTTGATCTGACAGTTTTAATCGCAATACTAATGATGAGTGTATTTTTATTTCAAACTCTTGAATATACAACAAACATTAGACAACAGATGCAGGAGTAGCCCTTCCGGCCCTTCGAGCCAGCAGCGCCATTCAATGTGATCATGGCTGATTATCCCCAATCAGTATCCCGTTCCTGCCTTCTCCCCATATCCCCTGACTCCGCTATCTTTAAGAGCCCTATCTAGCTTTCTCTTGAAAGTATCCAGAGAACCGGCGTCCACCGCTCTCTGAGGCAGAAAATTCAGCAGACTCACAACTCTCTGTGTGAAAAAGTGTTTCCTCATCTCCATTCTAAATGGCTTGCCCCTTATTCTTAAACTGTGGCCCCTGGTTCTGGACTCCACCAACATCGGGAACATGTTTGCTGCCTCTAGAGTGTCCAAACCCTTAATAATCCTATATGGTTCAATAAGTTCCCCCTCATCCTTCTAAACTCCAGAATATACAAGCCCAGCCACTCCATTTCAGCATATGTCAGTCCTTCCTGCCATCCTGGGTATTAAACTTGTAAACCTACGCCGCACTCCCTCAATAGCAATAATGTCCTTCCTCAAATTAGAGGACCAAAACTGCACACAATACTCCAGGTGTGGCCTCACTAGGGCCCTGTACAACTGCAGAAGGACTGTTTTGTTCCGATACTCAACTCCTCTTGTTATGAAGGCCATTCACTTTCTTCACTGCCTGCTATACCTGCATGCTTACTTTCATTGACTGAGAAACAAGGACCCCCAGACCCCGTAGTACTTCCCCTTTTCCCAATTTGACACCATTTAGATAATAATCCTTCCTGTTTTTGCTACCAAAGTGGTTAACCTCACATTTATCCACAGTAACCTGCATCTGCCATGCATCTGCCCACTCACCCAACCTGTCCAAGTCATCCTGCATTCTCATACCATCCTCATCACAGTTCACACTGTCACACAGCTTTGTGTTACATGCAAATTTGCTAATGTAATTTTGAATTCCTTCATCTAAATCATTGATGTATATTGCAAATAGCTGTGGTCCCAGCACTGAGCCTTGTGATACCCCACTAGTCATTGCATGCCATTCTGAAAGGGACACATTAATCCCTATTCTTTGTTTCCTTTCTTCCAACCAATTTTCTATCCATGTCAGCACTCTACCCCAATACCATGTGCCCTAATTTTGCCCACTAATCTCCTATGTGGGACCTTATCAAATGCTTTCTGAAAGTCCAGGTACACTACATCCACTGCCTTTCCCTTGTTCATTTCCCTAGTTGCATCCTCAAAAAATTCTAGATTAGTCAAGCATGATTTCCCCTTCATAAATCCATGCTGACTTGGGCCAGTCCTGTTACTGCTATCCAAATGTGTCGCTATTTCATCTTTTATGATTGACTCCAGAATCTTCCCCACCATCGATGTCAACATTGGAAAATGATCACCAATGCATCTACGATTTCTAGAGCCACTTCCTTAAGTGTCCTGGGATGCAGACCATCATGCCCAGGGGATTTATCAGCCTTCAGTCCCATCAGTCTACCCAACACCATTTTCTGCCTAATGTGGATTTCCTTCAGTTCCTCTGTCACCCCAGATCCTCTGGCCACTAGTACATCAGGAAGATTGTTTGTGTCCTCCTTAGTGAAGACGGACCCAAAGTACCTGTTCAACTCATCTAACTTTCTAAGGCTAATTTTCACTTTCACTTTCCCTTCTGATGTAAATATGGTGTTAATGTATCTTCACCCTTCACCGGACACCCCAGCTGATTGCAGACTGGGATGGGAATTTCATTGTTGCTGGCAGTCAGTATCTTACAGTGGAAATCTTATAGTTTTGGGGCATCTGAACAGAATCAACTTCATGTACAGCCCACCCAATTACATGAAGATAAAGAGGAGTACTATGTATGAGAATAATTACTCTTGGTGGAGGAGGAGAGGGATTCCTGCTCTAGCCTGCACTCGATTTATACATCTGGTTCCAGGTTAGATTTGCTTCCTGAGGTAGAAGGAGAAACATAATTAACATGGGACTTCCTGAACCATAGTACATATGGTCCTTGACTGCATCACAACATTCTCACAACTCTGTTTTGTTTAGTTTAGTTTAGTCTAATTTAGAGATACAGCGTGAAAACAGGCCATTCAGCCCACCGATTCTGCACTGACCAGCGACACATTAACACTATCTTACATGCACACATGCACACACTAGGGACAATTTACACTTGTACTAAGCCAATTAACCAACAAACCTGTACGTGTTTGGTGTGGTGGAGGAAACCAAAGATCTCGGCGAAAACCCAAGCGGACACGGGGAGAACATACAACTTCGTACGAACAGCACCCGTAGTCGGGATTGAACCCGGGTCTCCGGCGCTGCAAGTGCTGTAAGGCAGCAACTCTACCGCTACACCACCGTCCCACCCTAATCTGCTGTAATCCCCTCTCTACCCCCTTTGGTTCTTACCAATCCCACCAGCCTTGCAATCGAAATGTCATTTTTGACCAATTTCCACCAGGTCCAATAAAAATTCCATTATAAGAAACATATTCTCCTTTTAGCATTTTAAAGGACTTGCTCCCTTCTTTATTACTTAGACAGCTGTTCTGACCCTCACCAATCATTCCCAGCCTTCTGCCCTTTTCCCAAACAGTCATTTCACCTCTCATGCCCTACCACTCCAACCCCCTCCCCTCACCAACCACAGATCATCCGACTCAAAGTGACTTCCGAGGTGAAGGAGAAATCTAGTACATTGCATTCAGTGCTCACAAAACGGTCTCCTCTGCAATGAAGGAACCAAATGCAGATTTGGTGACCATTAAGCAGAGCACCTTCTCTCATTCCACAGGAGTGACCCCAAGCTTTGGCTTGCCTGCCACACTTTAATTCTCTACTCCGGACAGAATATACTGGCAAACTAACTAATCCCATCTGCCTGCACAAGGTCTATATCCCACCATTCCCTGGCAGTTCATGTGTTCGTCTACAGTAAGTGTTTAGATTGATACAGTGTGGAAACAGGCCCTTTGGCCCAATTTGCCCACACTGGCCAACATGTCCCAGCTACACCAGTCCCACCTGTGTAGGTTTGGTCCATATCCATCCAAACCTATCCTATCCACGTATCTGTTTAATTGTTTCTTAAATGTTGGGATTGTCCCTGCCTTAACTACCTCCTCTGGCAGCTTGTTCCATACACCCACCACTCTTTGTGTGAAAAAGTTATCCTATTAAATATTTTTCCCTTCACCTTAAACCCATGTCATCTGGTCCTCGATTCACCCACTCTGGGCAAGGGACTGTGAATCTACCCCATCTATTTCTCTCAAGCTTCTTAAACATTGCTTGCATGTCTGCTTTTTCCACCATCTCTGGCAGTGTGTTCTAATCATCTACCACTCTTTTACAGTGCCTCAAAATTTCCTTTTAAGCTTTCCCTATCTTAAAACCACACCTTCAAACATTTAAAATTTTGCACATGGGAAAAAGACTCTGACCATCTACCTATCTATATCTCTCATTATTCCATATTAGTTTACATCTCAACCTCTGATACTCCAATTTCTCCACCATTCTTTCTCTTCTCACTTTTTCCTGATGACGAGGAATAAATTTGCAGACTTTTTAAAAGATAGTTCCTTAGACTGAGTACAGATATTGCAAATCCCGCCACAGCCTTCATCGACGAAATTTCAGCTAATGCGGGCATCGTTCTTATTTGCCTGCTTAATATGTTATTCCTTCATCAGCAAGTGGTAATCCTACCCATTGACACAGATAAAATTAAGGCAATTGATGGGATTTTGAAAAATGCCACGGGACTTCACAGAGGATAGCATTATTAAATTGTCACAATGTTTAGGTCGTTGCAAGGACATGTAAGTTGTGTACACCGAAGATGGACACAAAATGCAGGAGCAACTCATCGGGACAGGCAGCATTTCTGGAGGGATGGAAAGGGTGAGGCAACATTGTTGCTGGGGACAGAGGCCCCAGCATGTGTCTCTAATAATGAATGAATTTGATGGTGGAGTTAATACCAATAAGTATTAATTATTTTGATCTACGTATTTACCCTATCTGGATTGAGAGAAGATGCTCTGCGTAGTGGTCACCAAATCTGCAGATGGTTCCTTCATGGCAGAGGAGACCGTTTTGTGAACATTTAATGCAATGTACTAGATTGCTCCTTCACTTGGGAAGACACTTTGAATCGGATGATGTAAGGTTAGGGAGGGGGTGGAGAGGCGTGGGGGTGGGTGGAAGGGTGAGGCACGAGGTGAAATGACTGATGTACAAATCCTGTGACGAAATGGCAGAAGGCTGGGAATATATCAAAAGCTTCACATAGCCAAGGAAATTATCAGTTAGATATTTTAATAAATAGCCACTGATCTTGATATTCTGTGATTTCTACCTCTTTACCTCAAAAAAGTCATAGCCCTTCCAAGCTCCTGACTGAAATTATATGAGGGCAGAATGTCAAAATAGATAGATATATAAATGAATTGTTGTGATTAGTGAATTACTGAAAATCAAACATTTTAAAACTTGGATTCAGATTCTCAAAATTACATTGTTGAATTTGAACGTGCGTGATTATTAGTGTAGCAAAATTAATTCGTCCACGTCATACAACAGTCCAGCAACTATTTAATCTCTTTGTGTTCCTTCTGCATTGTTTTTAAGCATTTCCTATTTTCACAGGCTTAACAATTTAAGAAGCATTGTAAAGCAGGTGACAGAATATGCAGTCATGGTTTGGGGCTAAAAAATATTGATCTTTCCGCTGTGCTTTCTGCTGCCAAAAGCATTAGTTTTCAAATTTCTGCTAAAACCATGACTTCATATTCTCTTACTTTCTGCAAAATGGTTCTTAATACATACAAAGAGTTGTGAGTCTGTGGAATTCTCTGCCTCAGGTGGAGGCCGTTTCTCTGGATACTTTCAAGAGAGAGCTAGATAGAGCTCTTAAAGATAGCGGAGTCAGGGGTATGGGGAGAAGGCAGGAACGGGGTACTGATTGGGGATGATCAGCCATGATCACAATGAATGGCGGTGCTGGCTCGAAGGGCCGAATGGCCTACTCCTGCACCTATTGTCTATTGTCTAATATCTACTTTATAATTTAACTCTTGATCACTCTTGAACTCTTTGTGCGGTTTATTATCCTGCTGTATCTGATCACACTCCCATGAAGTGCCCTGATGTGCTTTAAGGACCTGTCCCACTTTCACGACCTAATTCATGACCTCTGCCGAGTTTGCCCTTGACTCATACTCGCAGCATGGTCGTCACGAGGTAGTAGGAGGTCGTAGGTAGGTCATAGGTAGGTTGTGATGCTAGTCGTAGGTACTCGTGGCATCAAGTCGGCCGAGGAGTTTTTTCAACATGATGAAAAATATCCACGAGTAAAAAAGGTCATGAATTAGGTCATGAAAGTGGGACAGGCTCCTTAGTAAGTTAAAATGCCAAATAAATGCTAGCTGTTGGTTTCAATCATCCGATTTTGTTCTACGTCATTTCTCATATGCAAAACAAGATACGATCACAACATAATCACTAGCTATTTCAAATAGCATAGTGGTGCAAAACTTAATTGTAGCAGCTGGATGAAAGTCTGTACATTATTTTCATATTAACCATTCAGTTGTATGTGCGATACTTCCTTGGGAGAGCTGGAATAATAACGAATCTGACTGGCTTAACAAGTCATCATTACTATCCAGTACAGACTCCAGTTAATGTAGTAAACTTCTTTCAGTTGTCAGTAAACTATGTTAGATCAATATTTTTTAGCCCCAAATCACACTTGCAGAAGGATCAGTTCATTATACTGTTGGTGATAATCCATGTAATATAATGCCATTTTACTTAATTCAGCATTTAGTTTATATTCCAACCCATTCACCACTGCATGAATTAGAATGTAAGGAATCTTAACAAAACCAAAACATTTATAGTGTTGTTTTCGTGACCACCAACTGAAAGGAAGAAATGCCTGACTAATTGCGTTTTATGACTTTATTCCAAAGCCAATTTTTATAGAGAATATCCAACCAATTATCATGAAAAATTGGTGTTTAATTTGAATCCTTTAATAAATTTGCTGTTGCAAAATGCACACCTCATGCCTAAGGGAAATATAATTCTGTATTTTCTAATTAAAGAAACAACTAAGAAGACAATTTGTTCCAGTTAATTTTTGATGACCTTACTTTTTATAAGCTGAAAACCATGTTTGGACATTGAGGAAAAAAAATTGTTTTCTTCTGCGTTAAATTCATTTGGATTACTCCTAACATGAAGGATCACTCCTTCAATGCTCAAAATGGGAAATTATTCCCTTAGGACAAATCTTGGAAAATGAACCTACATTAAGATGGGACCCTTCTTCAGACTGATGATCTGTCTATCAATTTGAACAAGGTCTCGACCTGAAACATTGTCTGTTCATTTGCCTCGATGGATGCAATCTGGTCCACTGAGTTCATCCAGCAGTTTTTTTCTGTTCAGTTTCAAAGTGTCAGCATTTTATTAAACATATTCATCCATTACCCATTTTATATTTTGGAATATAAACTTTGATAGCCTTTATATTGGTCTGTTATATCTTTGGTAACATAATATTCATATTTTTTGATATTTCATATTTTGATAGATATTTTCCATTTGCATGCAATCAAAATTAGCCAGAAACTTAAGTGAAGTGCTTAATTTGGACAAAGTGATTTATTTTTTGTAAATCACATTCACTGTTCCCCTTCTTTTTTGGCGTAGCTTGTGGCCTGCAGAAAATATAAAGTATGTCATTCTAATTAGATTTTTATGTGACTTTGTGCTGGACTTCCACTAAGCCAAACATATCAAAGATGCAGCAGTCCCTTCTCCTTTGATTACGTTAAATAGTATTACTATGGGATCCCATGTGGCCGTTGACTTAAGGTGGACTAAGTAGAACCTTTGTTCAGACTGATGGCCTGTCCATCAATCTGTTTATCAATCTGAATAAAGCATTAACCCAAAATGTTGACTGTACATTTCCCTCTATAGATGCTGCCTGGTCCACGGAGTTCCTCCAGCAGTTTTTTTTCTCAGTTTCAAAACATCGACATTTTGCCCATGCCTTCAACGTTACAATTTTATCAACCTCATTGTGGACATTGGACTTTTCCCTGGAACAAGCCATCAATCAAGCCATTTGTAAGAACATCAGGTAGAGTGAAAAGAAATGTATCAGAGGGCAACATATGGTTTAATAACTGTAGCATAACTACAATGCTGTAAAACAATATTTTGACCCTATGAATGCCCCTCGGAATGTTATATACTTGTATCAAGTCTCCCTACAATCTCTGACGTGTCAGAGAAAACAGTCCATGTCTATCCAAGCTCTCCTTTTGCTGAAAACCTCTAAACCAGGTAGCATTCTGATAAACCTCCCCTGCACCCTCTCCAAGGGCTCCACATCTTTCCTGTAATGGGGTGACTAGAACTGCATGCAATACTCCTTTATTGTGTCTTCCTGACTCTTATATTCAATGTCCCAGATAATGAAGGAAAGCATACCATAAACCTTCTTTAACACCTAATTTATTTGTGCTGCTAGCTTCAGTGACCTATGAACTTGGATTCCAAGATCCCTCTGCACATCAATGATGTTAAGGGTCTAGCCAGTATCTGCAAACTTTCCCTTCCATTCAACATCTCCATGTTGAACACCTCACGCTCTGAATAAACTCTATATGCCATTTATCCACCTATTTTGCCTGCTGATCTGTATCACATTGCTTTGACTGATAGTCTTCCTTTTAATCTACAACTCCTCCAATCTATACACAAATCCATCTACATTTACATCAAGGTCATTTACATATATCATAAACGGCAGATATGTCTACTGAACTTCACTGGTCACAGACCTCCAACCAGACTATCTACGTTCCACCACAACTCTGTCTTCCAGGAATAAGCCAGTTCTGAATCTATTTCTAAATTCTGAATTTGTCAGCATTTGGTCCTTATCCCTCCAAAACCTTCCTATCCATGTACCTGGAGAAGGAAGGAGAATTGGGTTGAGAGTCATAGAGGCATAGAGTGATACAGTGTGGAACAGGCCCTTCGGAACAACTTGCTCCTTAGCCAACATGTCCCAGTTACACTAGTCCCACCTGTCTGCGTTTTGTCCATATCCCTCCAAACTTGTTCTATCCATATACTTGTCTATCTGTTTCTTAAACGTTGGGATAATCCCAGACTCAACTACCTACTCTGGCAGTTTGTTCACTACACCCACCACCCTTTGTGTGAAAAAATTATCACTCAGATTCCTATTAATTCTTTTCCCCTTCACCTTTAACCTATGTCCTCTGGTGATCGATTCACCTACTCTGGGAAAGAGACTCTGTGCATCTACCCGATCTATTCCTCTCATGATTTTATACACCTCTATAAGGTCACCCCTCATTCTTCTGCACTCCAAGGAATAGAGTCCCAGCCTACTCAACCTCTCCCTGTAGCTCAGACCGTCTAGTCCTGGCAACGTCCCCGTAAATCTTCTCTGGACCGTTTCCACCTTGACAAAATCTGTCTTATAGACGGGATGATAGATCAGCTATGATTGAATTGTGGAGTAGATTCAATGGGCTGAATGGTCTAAATCTGCACCTATGACATGAATTTATAGACATGAACTATTCAAATGCTTTTAAATGTTGTTATTGCACAGTATTGTTATACAGTATTTACACCTGGGATATGACTTGGTTATTTAGGAGAGATCAAACATGGACTGAGTAAACTCTTTTGAGAATTATTTCCATGCACTTCACAATCTTGACCCTGATCTTCAGGTCACCTGTTACTTGAATTCCTTTTTTTCCAGTCAAGCTCTGCCCTCTTTATTTTCTGCCTCCTATGTGTTTTAATGAAACCCAGTAAAAGCTCAATGAATACATCCCATTCTTTCAATGTAACACATTATAGCCTAGTGGATTCAATCTTTGACTTCAACAATTTCTGTTAATACTTATCTGCGGCTGATGTTAAAAGCACCACTAGCTGTATCCTGGCACCAGAATTGTTTATAACACAGAATTATTAATAACTTGCAATGTGGGAGTACTGAATGCACTGGTATAGAAGATATGCACCAAATCTCTTGTGCTACTGCTGCTGCTATGCTCACCACTATATTGTCCATAATCGAGGCGCAGGCACACCATGTATCAGTCATTGTACTTTATGTGAGCCACGGCTGGCATAGCTGATGCAGCGTTTCAAAACAAATACAACTGCAGCTGCTGGAATCTGAAACAAAAACAGAAATGTTGGAAGAAGTCATCCAGCTTTTTATGACTTTGTTACCAAAGTTGTCCCGTTCATTCCAATGGGATCATCAACCCTCATTTACAGGGTGATTGATGGTTATGGTTTTGTTTTTTTCTAGGGTTTTTTTTTATTCTAATTTTTTTTTAATTGCAGTTTAAATATTGTACTTCTCTATTCTTAATTATTTGATTAATTTTAATATTACCTAATTAAATGTATTTCAACTACTTCTAAATGCCTCGTAACATTAATACATTAAGAGACAGCTGAATTAGATTTGATCGCACAAGTTTTATGTCAGACTTATGGAGGGCTTTCTGGAGCGCTAGTTTGGGAATTGTGGGCTGAAGGTCAAGTGCATGAAGTTCAGGTGCAGTTTCTTACAACTTCAAGCAGGGTGCAATGCCACCAAATTCAAATGCAGTTTCCTGCCATTTCAAGTAGTGTGCAAGGCCACTGAATACAAGTGCAGTTTCCGACCACTTCAAGCAGGGTGCAAGGCCACCGAACTCAAGTGTAGTTCCATACCACTTCAAGCAGCATGCAGGGCCACCAAACTCAAGTGCAGTTTCCTGCCACTTTAAGCAGGGTGCAAGGCCACCAAATTCAAGTGCAGTTTCATGCCTTTTTAAGCACAGTGCAAGGCCACCAAATTCAAATGCAGTTTCATTCCACTTCAAGCAGGGTGCAAGGCCACCAAATGCTAATGCTGCTTCAGGCCATTTCAAGCAGGGTCCAAGGCCACCAAATTGAAGTGCAGTTTCATACCACTTCAAGCACGGTGCAAGACAATCAAATTCAAGTGAAGTTTCATTCCATTTCATGCAGGGTGCAAGGCCACCAAATTCAAATGCAGTTTCATATCATTTCATGCAGGGTGAAACCACCATAAAACCACCATAAAACCACACAAAACACCACATAAACTCCATACTCACAGTTCAGTAAACTTTCAGTGTGTTCAGTTGATTCACAGCTCAGACAGTCATGACAAACAGGAAGTTGTCAAGTTAACACTAACAACCATTTGCAGTGCAGCAGTTCAAAGCAACCCCCCACCAACAACCATTTGCAGTGAGGGATATTTTACTTTAAAATGCTTAAAATCTGGTATAGGTAGCTTGGTTGGCAGTGAGTGTGTTGTCAAGTGGTTAAAAAAATATATACTTATACTGCAGTGGACACGCCCTAATACTTTATGTTGAACTTGTGTGCAGAAATCGTGAAACTTCATTGAGAGTAACTTCATTCCATTACACGTGTTTCAATACTGAGTCTCCCGACAAGAAACCATTATGTCATTGCTTCTGAATGAGAAAGGCAATGTGGCCATTTATAGTCTGCATGCAATGGACAATCATTAGTACTTGAGTTAAACTGTGCTATCAGTCTAACTGTTATTTCTACTACACTAATCAACCCATTTTGTTTTTTAGATATTCATGTTAGGACATCATTCATTGTATTATTTCTTGGCCTAGCTTCCCTTAAATCATTTACATTAATTCTGCTAATTACAGTGGGATAGTGTTAATTGAATTGTGAATTACAGTACACCATAATTATAATAGCAAATGTGAAAGTCATGTCTCATTTTATCTATAAATTAAGTTAAATATTTCAAATGAATTTCCATGGGATGACATCAATATTTTAATTTGCATTAGAAAAGAAAAATCTTAAATAATAATTTTCTCATGAGTTGCATTAAGATCCTATTTCTTAATTTAATGTGTCATTGCTGTAGAATAATCTACCCAGCAGCAGGCAAATTAGAATTCGAAGGTGAAATCCCACCTGATGTATCTCCGTGCTTTTTACGGGAAATAAAATTCCATGCTACATGTTCCATGTTATAGAGAGAGTACATAGGAGATTTACTAGAATGTTGCCTGGGTTTCAGCAACTAAGTTACAGAGAAAGGTTGAACAAGTTAGGGCTTTATTCTTTGGAGCGCAGAAGGTTAAGGGGGGACTTGATAGAGGTTTTTAAAATGATGAGAGGGATAGACAGAGTTGACGTGGAAAAGCTGTTCCCACTGAGAATAGGGAAGATTCAAACAAGGGGACATGACTTGGGAATTAAGGGACTGAAGTTTAGGGGTAACATGAGGGGGAACATCTTTACTCAGAGAGTGGTGGCTGTGTGGAATGAGCTTCCAGTGAAGGTGGTGGAGGCAGGTTCGTTTTTATCATTTAAAAATAAATTGGATAGTTATATGGACGGGAAGGGAATGGAAGGTTATGGTCTGAGCGCAGGTATATGGGACTAGGGGAGAATATGTGTTCGGCACAGACTAGAAGGGTCGAGATGGCCTGTTTCCGTGCTATAATTGTTATATGGTTATATGGTTATATGGTTATGTTGTCGGCTTTGAAATTGAAATTGGAATGAATTGGAATTTATCAAATCAAGTCGAGTTTATTGTCATATGCGCAAGTATAGTGAGTTCATGTGTAATGAAAAACTTGCTTACAGCAGCATCACAAGCACAAAGCCAACACTCAAAAATATAAATAATAAATAAATTATTCCTAAATTCTCCACGAGAGTGAAAAGAAAGAAGATTGGGCAAAATAGAACTTTAGTGCAAAAATACACCTTTAGAAAAAAGCCACTGATACTAAATGAGGTGGTCCTGTGTTTCATTGCCGAGGTAGGATTAGGGCTGTGCAGGTCAGTTCAAATAACTGATAGTTGTAGGAAAGTAGCTGTTCATGAACCTAGTGGTGTGGGACTTGATGTTTCAGTACCTCCTGGGGACCCTTGATGGTAGGTGCCACCTTTTTAAGGCGGCACCTCAAATATATACTTTTGATGGTTGTGCCTATGATGGACTTGGCTGAGTTCACCATTCCCTGCAGCCTCCAGCATTCCTGTGCATTGTAATTGCCATAGCAGGACATGGTGCAACCAGTCAGGATGCTTTTTTACAGTGCATCAGTAGAAGTTTCAAAAAACCTTGACAAAATATAATATGCATCAGTGATTCCGACATTCAAGCTTAAAGTGGCGGTAGGACATTCAAGATAAAAGCAAGAAATATACATATTATCAAAGGGTATTTGGAGAGTGAGATGGTGTGTTCAAAGAAAAAAGACAGATATCAGTAGTCTTGGGATTGAATTCTGAATTTGTATTTTTTTGATTCTAGGCTTGAATTCAGAGCCCTGGGTCAAACACAGATGGAATCTAATAATCAGAGGTGGAGGACATGTAGGAACTACAACAAAAATCAAATAAAACTTGTCACTGCAAATGATGCAATATGATTAAACATAAAGCATTTCTCATTATGGTTCTAATATACTTTAATGCTTACATAACTTATACAAGTCCCCTGGTCCTGCCAAATGTAGCCTGTTTAAATAGTCCTTGCAAATGGGCATAGACTGTCTCCTTCATTATACCTGATTCAAAACTCCCCAAAGTCTATGCTCTATTATTGTAAAAAGACTGACCTTTCTAATTTTCATTAGTCAAGATCACTTTTGTCTCACTAATAGGATGTGGCAGACAAGAAAGTTTAATCTCACACAATTTTCCTAAGTTTTATATCAATGCACAAAATATAATACTTAATGCAGCTGTAAAGTCAGTAAATCATAAAGAATCGCTAAAATTTCATTTTATTCAATCCATTTTATAATATATTTAACTTGCAAGTTGAATGGTAATTCAGCGTTCTGGAAATGTAATCATGTATCTATTAAAGTTTTAAAGCACAGAATTCAATACATGAAACACACATAGAGGCTATTGGCCTCACTCGACAGTGTCGTCAATGTATGTGCAATGCATAATACATGGCCCTAGAGACACCACACCTGGAATATTGTGTGCAGTTTTGGTCTCCAAATTTGAGAAAGGACATTCTTGCTATTGAGGTAATGCAGCCTATATTCACGAGGTTAATTCCCGGGATGACAGGACTATCATATGTGGATAGAACGGAGCGGCTGGGCTTGTCTATATGACTAAAAGTCTGTTCTTGACCGGTTTTGGCCATCTGTGCTGCGATTTCCGAGAGAACGCCGCCACCTACGGCTGTCATTTTTGGCCACCTTGCTCAGAGCCCCCCTCCGCCGCATGTGTGCTGAGGTTTTTTCCCGTCGATTAAAAACGACAGAGATATTAATGTTTTTACAAAATTCCACATTCTCTCTGCTGCCCCCGCTAGCGGCAGGGGGGAGGGACTATAAAACCAGGAAGTGGTGTGCCACACAGTCTCTTCAAGATGGAGGAAGGCAGAGGGTCACGTTTCTCTGAGCTGTGAATAACACTGAACACATGTCTACTCAAATGTAAGTGACAATAGTGGTTCTAAAATGCTTGCAGAATGTGCCTATGGTTCAAAAACTTGTAAAAAAAATGTCTATTGGTTCTAAAGCTTGCAAAAAATGTCTATTGGTTCTAAAGCTTGCAAAAAATGTCTATTGGTTCTAAAGCTGGCAAAAAAATGTCTCTATTGGTACTAAAGCTTGTAAAAAAGTGTTTCTATTGGTTCTAAAGCTTGCAAAAAAAGTGTCTATTGGTTCTAAAGCTTGCAAAAAAAGTGTCTATTGGTTCTAAAACTTGCAAATGCAAAAAAAAAAAAGTGTCTATTGGTTCTAAAGCTTGCAAAAAATGTCTATTGGTTCTGAAGCTTGCAAAAAATGTCTATTGGTTCTAAAGCTTGCAAAAAAATGTCTATTGGTTCTAAAGCTTGCAAAAATGTCTATTGGTTCTAAAGCTTGCAAAAAATGTGTATTGGTTTTAAAGCTTGCAAAAAGTGTCTATTGGTTCTAAAGCTTGCAAAAAATGGCTATTGGTTCTAAAGCTTGGGTGTGGCTTGAAGTTGAAAGGCACTACTTACTGCAGATGGTTGCTTGGGTGCAATGGCTTGTAGTTAAAATGCATTACTTACTGCAAATGGGGGGGCGTGGGTGCATTGGATTGAAGTTGAAAGGCACTGCAAATTGTGGCTTGAAGTTGAAAGGCACTACTTACTGCAAATGGTGGCATGAAGTTGAAAGGCACTACTTACTGCAAATGGTGGCTTGGGTGTGGCTTGGGTGTGGCTTGAAGTTGAAAGGCACTACTTACTGCAAATGGTGGCTTGGGTGTGGCATGGATGCATTGGCTTGAAGTTGAAAGACACCACTTACTGCAAATGGTGGCATGAAGTTGAAATGCACTACTTACTGCAAATGGGGGACGTGTGGGTGCATTGGCTTGAAGTTGAAAGGCACTACTTCCTGCAAATTGTGGCGAAGTTGAAAGGCACTACTTACTGCAAATGGTGGCTTGGGTGTGGCTTGAAGTTGAAAGACACCACTTGATGCAAATGGTGGCTTGGGAGCTTTGAAGTTGAAAGGCACTACTTACTGCATATGGGGGACGTGGGTGCATTGGCTTGAAGTTGAAAGGCACTACTTCCTGCAAATTGTGGCGAAGTTGAAAGGCACTACTTACTGCAAATGGTGGCTTGGGTGTGGTTTGAAGTTGAAAGACACCACTTACTGAAAATGGTGGCATGAAGTTGAAAGGCACTACTTACTGCAAATGGGGCGGCTTGGGAGCTTTGGCTTGAAGTTGAAAGCCACTACTTACTGCAAATGGTGGTTTGGGAGCTTTGGTTTGAAGTTGAAAGCCACTACTTACTGCAAATGGTGGCTTGGTTGCTTTGGCTTGAAGTTGAAAGGCACTACTTACTGCAAATGGTGGCGTGAGTCTGGCTGGCAGTTGAAAGGCACTACTTACTGCAGAGGGTGGCTTGGGGGTAATGGCGTGAAGTTAAAAATGCATTACTAACTGCAAATGTGGGCATGGGTGCATTGGCTTGAAGTTGAAAGGCACTACTTACTGCAAATTGTGGCTTGAATTTGAAAGGCACTACTTACTGCAAGTGGTGGGTTGGGAGCTTTGGTTTGAAGTTGACAAGCACTACTTACTGCAAATGGTGGCGTGGGTTGTGGCTAGGTAGAAAAGGCACTATTTACTGCAAATTTGGCTTGAAGTTGAAAGGCACTACTTACTGCAAATGGTGGCTTGGGTGCTTTGGCTTGAAGTTGTAAGGCACCCTTACTGCAAATTGTGGCATGAGGTTGAAAGGCACTACTTACTGCAAATGGTGGCTTGGGTGCATTGGCTTGAAGTTGAAAGGCACTACTTCCTGTAAATGGTGGGGGGGGGGGGAGGGCTTGGGTGCATTGGCTTGAAGTTGAAAGGCATTACTTACTGCAAATTGTGGCTTGGGTGCTTCGACTTTAATTTGAAAGGCACTGCTTACTGGAAATGGTGGCTTGGGTGCTTTGGCTTGAATTTGAAATACACCACTTACAGCAAATGGTGGCATGAAGTTGAAAGGCACTACTTACTGCAAATGATGGCTTGGGTGGTTTGGCTTGCAGTTGAAAGGCAGTACTTACTGCAAATGGTGGCTTGGGAGCTTTGAAGTTGAAAGGCACTACTTACTGCAAATGATGGCTTGGGTGTTGTTTGGGTGTGGCTTGAAGTTGAAAGACACCACTTACTGCAAATGGTGACAAAGTTTGAAAGGCACTACTTACTGCTAACGGAGGCTTGGGAGCTTTGGCTTGAAGTTGAAAGGCACTATTAATGCGAATGGTGGCTTGGGTGTGGCTTGAAGTTGAAATGCACTACTTAGTGCAGATGGTGGCTTGGGAGCTTTGGTTTGAAGTTGAAAGGCACTACTTACTTCAAATGGTGGCTTGGGAGCTTTGGCTTGAAGTAGAAAAGGCACTATTACTGCAAATGGTGGTTTGAAGTTGAAAGACACCACTTACTGCAAATGGTGGCATGAAGTTGAAAGCCACTATGAAGTTGAAAGCCACTACTTCCTACAAATTATGGCTTGGGTGTGGCTTGAAGTTGAAAGGCACTACTTACTGCAAATGGTGGCTTGGGTGCTTTGGCTTGAAGTTAAAAGGCACTACTGTAAATGCACACTTCCTGTTTGCACTGTATATTGATTTTAGATAAAACGCTACCACGTACGGCTGTGGTTTTTGGCCATCTTACTCAGTCCCCCTCCGCTGAGCAGGTGCAGAGAATTCTTCCCATCAATGAAAAATAAAAGTGTTATTATTAGTTTAAAAAAAATGTTGAGAATCTCTCCCCTGTCAATCACTCCATGAAAGCCACACCTTTTCCGGGGGGGGGGGGGGGGGGTTATAAAACCCGGAAATGTGGGTGTGGCTCAGTCTCTGCAAGATGGAGGAGGGAGAGGTCATGACTCGCCATCTTTAGTGGCTTTGTATCCTACTTCAAATGGTATTAAACTGCACTTGAATTTGGTGGCCTTGCACCCTGCTAGAAGTGGTAAGAAACTGCACTTGAATTTTGTGGCTTTATACCCTGCTTGAAATAGAATTTCAAGGATTAGCCATGAGTCAACTACCAGCCCACCAGCCGTGAGTGAGTGAGTGAGTGAGTTGCCAGCATAACAGGCTTGGTTGACTGAGACGCCAGCCCAAGAATCCATTTGGCGCACAATTTGCATGCTAGCTCTCTGGAAACCAGTCCCTTCAGCCCATAACACCCATTACTAGCGCTCCAGAACCCCCCCCCCCCCCCCCCAACTGGCCATCAATATTAGAATTGGTGGTGAGGTGGAATATTGTGTTGGATGACCAGCCCTCCTGTGTGATGCTGGGACCCAACGGGTCCCACTTAGTCTAGTATACTCTGGAATTTAGAAGGATGAGAGGAGATCTTATTGAAATATAAGATTATTAAAGGATTGGACAAGCTAGAGGCAGGAAACATGTTCCAGATGTTGGGAGAGTCCAGAACCAAGGGCTACAGTTTAAGAATAAGGGGTAAGCCATTTAGAACAAAGATGAAGAAACACTTTTTCTCACAGAGAGCAGTGGGTCTGTGGAATTCTCTGCCTCAGGGGGCGGTGGAGGGCAATTCTCTGGATGCTTTCAGGAGAGATTTAGATAGAGCTCTTAAAGGTGACAGAGTCAGGGGATTTGTTGAAAAGGCAGGAACGGGGTACTGGATTTGGATGATCAGCCATGATCACAGAGAATGCCAGTGCTGGCTCGAAGGGCCGAATGGCCTATTCCTGCACCTATTGTCTATTGTCTATTGTCATAGGCATAATTACTGCAATTTTGGAATATTTTGGCTTAAGAATGCATAAGGGCTTGATTGCAAGAGTAAGTCTGAATGGATGGAAGTAAGCCTAATCAATCATCGGTAAAAGGCACTGTCTTTCTTTGAGGTTATACTGGGGAGTATCCCAATGAAGACAACCATAGATTGGGGGAACGGGGATGTGGGGAAAGGTCTGCTCGCCGCATTATTGACAGCGGGTTCCGGAAGGGGTGATTTTTACGATTTTTAAACCTTCATAACCTTTGGACTATTTCACCGATTGGAATAAAACTTATTTGACTTGCAGCAGAGGAGAATGGTGAGTAAGGTGGCGAAAAATCATAGCGCTATGGGGGATCATTTTTGCGCAAATTTAATTACAACGCAGACCGGAAGTGGTCAAGATGAGAGTTTTAGTAATAGTATAAATAGATATCGGCCTCATCTTAAAAAAAATCTTTCTCCTCTCTGGTGGGTAACGGAAAACAATGACTCTGTTTTGCCTTCCGCAGATACAGCCTACTATGCTGAGTTTTTCCAGCACTTTCTGTTTTTTTTGTTTTTTTCTCCGTGTTGTGCATTGAATAATATTATACAATGAGACGAGTAACTTCCATTTCAATACTTCTTTCTTCCTTCACGCAATAGCAACCCATACTCTCCAGTTCTGCATTAGACCTAACAAGGGCAGGACCTACACAGTGAAATGTAGGCCTCTGGGGAGTGTTGTAGGGCAGAGGGATTTTGGAGTGCAGGTGCATGGTTCCTTGAAGGTCGAGTCGCAGGTAGATAAGGTGGTCAAAAAAGCTTTTGGCACTTTGGCCTTCATCAGTCAGAGCATTGAGTATAGAAGTTGGGAGGTAATGTTGCAGTTGTATAAGACGTTGGTGAGACCGCATTTAGAGTATTGTGTTCAGTTCTGGGCACCATGTTATAGGGAAGATATTGTCAAGCTTGAAACGGTTCAGAGAAGATTTACGAGGATGTTGCTAGGACTAGAGGATCTGAGCTATAAGGAGATGTTGAGTAGGTTGGGACTCTATTCATTGGAGCACAGGAGGATGAGGGGTGATCTTATAGAGGTATATAAAATCATGAGAGGAATAAATTGGGTAGATGTACAGAATCGATTGCTCAGAGTGGGGGAATCGAGGACCAGAGGACACAGGTAAAAAGGGAAAAGATTTTATAAGAATCTGAAGGGTACGTTTTCGCAAAGGGTGGTGGGTGTATGGAAGTTGAGGCCGGGACTATCCCAACGTTTAAGAAACAGTTGGACAGGTATGTGGGTAGGACAAGTTTGGAGGGATATGGATCAAACACAGGCAGGTGGGACTAGTGTAGTTGGGACATGTTGGTTGGTGTGGGCAAGTTGTGCCGAAGGGCCTGTTTCTTCCACACTGTATCACTCTATACTTCACAATAGTTTAAAATAATTTTTTTTCACATACAGGTGCACAACCTTTTATCCGGTGTTCCAGAAACCGAAAAGCTCCGAAAACCGGACATTTTTTCCAGATGTCGTCTGCGCACCAAAGCTCGCGTTTGGCGCCAAACTTGAGACCCACGGTCAAACCAGGTCTGTACTACTGATGCCCTCCTCCTGGAGACTAGAGCTTAAAACATCTGAAAATCATTGCTTAAAATGTTAGTCAGTTAGTTTGGACTTTTACTGTGAAGGGGGTAAACTTTAATTCTTAGGAGCCCCTACCTGGTCGGAGATGAGGTGCGGTCAATGCCTTACCGGGTCGCTGTGCAGTAAGCTCCGCAGTGCTGTGGCCGGTGGGGCCGCCGGTTGTAGCTCCGACCCCGGCAACTCTACCCCTGGCTGCGAGGGCGCTCCAAATCCAGCGCGGTCGCCGTGCGGCAAGCTCCGGAGCACTGTGGCCGCCTTCTTCCAACATTCGCGGAGCGTCGCTGGATTTGGAGCCGCGCAGCCAGGGGTAGAGTTGCCGGGGTCGGAGCTACAACCGGCGCCGCCCGCGGCCGGACGGAGCCCCTGGTTCCGCGGCTCCAAATCCAGCGACACTCCGCGAATGTTGGAAGAAGGCGGCCACAGCGCTCCGGAGCTTGCCGCACGGCGACCCGGTAAGGCATTGCTCGCTCCCCGCTGGTGTCCCAGCGCTGCGACGCCGCCGACTCCCGACATTCTCGGAGCTGGGACGTCCGGCCGCGGGCCGCGCTGGATTTGGAGCCTCGCAGCCAGGGGTAGAGTTGCCGGGGTCGGAGCTCCAACCGGCGCCGCGGCCGGACGGAGCCCCCAGCTCCGCGAGGTTGGGAGTCGCCGACCAGGTCGGTAGGGGACTAAGAATTAAAGTTTCCCCCTTCACCCCTACACCACCACCACCACATAAAATCCCTCCAAACTAACTGACTAACATTTATGCAATGATTCTCCCGGTCTCCGGGGAGGAGGCAGCTGCTCCAGACTTTTCAAGCCGCCCGCGCTACTTACCTAATCTACGCTAAAAATCTTCCATTCTGAAATCCGAAAATGTCCGAAATCCGACAAGTGTCTGGTCCCAAGGCTTTCGGATAAAAGGTTGTGCACCTGTATTAGTTTCTTCACATCGTCAAGCTTCTTAATTTTATCAATGCTTTGATTTTATTCTTTTAGCTTCCTTATTTCCACCTTTTTTGTGGTTATACTACCTGGAATTCCTTCCAGTCTTGTAAAACTGCCCTGTCTTCATTTAAACCCCACCTCTCCTTAAAATTACAGTTTTTCCCTTTTAACTGTCATGGTTTTGAATGTCTCTAAAAAATATATGGGTTGTGGTGCGTAGGTCTCGAAACGAAAGAGAGGACTCGGGTATTTCGAGAGGCACCTTTATTTGTGTTCCTCCCGGTTGTAGGGAAGTCCACACGAGAGAAAGATGGCACCAAAACCCTTGCCTATAAACCCTCTGGTTAAGGGCCGCATCTGGACTGAACCACTCCTGTGCCGAGGGATTCAACAGCTAGGATGGCCCGACCATTGAGAGCCGCGACAGGACCCCCCCCAAAACTCGAGGCACGAAACGCACCGGCGGGTGCATGGCCCGGCCGGCCCGCGTGCGGAAGTCAGCCGATCGTGGGGCTGGCGGAGGCATAGGTCGAGGGATAGGTCAAGGGACCGGCGGGAGGACAGGTGGAGTGACAGGCGGAGGGAGCCGTGAACGAGAGCGCCCTCGAGGCCGAGACCAATGTCCAGGTGCGCCGGCTTCAACCGGTCAATCGACACAGCCTCCGGTCGGCCCCTCATGTCCAGCACAAAGGTTGTCTGCCTGTGTTCCAGCACCTCTGGAGTGGCGTCCGGTGGGCATCACAGCACAGGAAAACGTATGGGCAGTCCTGGAAAGCTGATAGTACATGCGGGCGAAATGTCCCATGGCAGGGCGTCGGGACGGGTGTGACCCTACGAACTCGCTTGCAAAAGCGTTTTAAGGTGGATGAGGGCGCTCACTGCTGCCCCGGCGCCAACGGCACAAACTCCCCGGGCACGTAGCTGTTGAAGTGTTGGCCAGCGGAATGGCCTTCGGCCACCGTGTGAAGCGGTCCACCATCGTGAGGAGGTGGGTGATGCCCCGGGATGGCGGAAGAGGCCCCACGATGTCCACGTGGAGATGAAAGAATCGCCGGTGAGGTAGACCGAATTCCTGGAAAGACGCACGGACATGGCGCTGGATCTTCACCGTCTGGCACAGAATGCAGGTGTGAGCCCAGTGGTCAACCTGCTTGCGCTGACCGTGCTACATGAAACAAGCGGCCACTAGTGCTGTTGTCGCCCGGATTGATGGGTGAGACAGTCCGTGGATAACCTCGAAAACCCTCCGGCGCATGGCGGCAGGGATGATGGGGCGCGGCTGACCGGACAATACATCGCACAGGATCATCGCTCCTCCAGGACCGAGAGGGACATCCTCGAGGCGGAGGCCGGAGATGGCAGTCCGGTAGGCGGGCATCTCACCGTCCGTGAGCTGTGCCTCCTCCAGGACAGAATAGTTAATGCCGGGCGCCACCTCGAAAATGGCGTAGATAACGGGGCAGGACAATGTGCCGGCCACCCGGTTCTCTTTCGTCTCGACGTAGCGGATGGATGTGGTATATTCAGAAATATATGCCAATTCCCGCTGCTGCCGTGCAGACCAGGGGTCTGAAACCTTCACCAGGGCGAAAGTGAGCGGCTTGTGGTGCGTGTAGGTGGTGAACAGGCGGCCCTCCAGGAAGTAGCGGAAGTGGCGCACTGCCAGGTACAGAGCCAGGAGCTCGCGATCGAACGCACTGTATTTGGTCTGCACGCGGTTGAGGTGCCGGATGAAGAAGGCCAGGGGCCGCCAACCTCCATCCGTCAGTTGCTCCTGCACGGCACCAACTGCCGACTCCGAGGCGTTCACCGTGAGAGCAGTCGGGGCATCTTCCCACGGGTGCACCAGCAGCACGGACCGAACAAGGGCCTCCTTCGCGCCGCAAAATGCTGCCACTGCCTCGTGCGTCCAACCGTCAGTTACCCCAAAATGGCACTTGGCGAGGTTGATAGCCAAACCATGCTCGCTGAGCCGCTGACAGAGCTGCCGGAGGTGGGCGCAATGCTCCTGCTGCGAGCGACTGGCCACCACGATGTCGTCTAGGTAAACAAACACAAAATCGAGTTCATGACACATCCCATCCATTAAGCTTTGAAAAGCCTGCGGAGCATTCTTGAGGCCGAACGGCATCCGCGTGAACTCATAAGGTCCGAACGGCGTGATGATCACCATCTTGGGTACATACTCCAGGTGGACCGGGATCTGGTTATAACCCCGTACCACATCCACTTTTGAAAATATTGTAGCCTCAGCCAAATGGGCGGTGAAGTCCTGGATGTGGCGTATGGGGTATCGATCCACGGTTGTTGCGGCATTCAGCCACTGGTAATCCCTGCAAGGTCGCCAGCCCCCGCTTGCCTTAGGGACCATGTGGAGTGGGGACGCCCATGGGCTGCTTGAAGGGTGGACGATCCCCAAGGACTCCATCGTGCAGAAATCCTGCCGTGCCAGACGCAGTTTATCCGGCGGCAGTCGGCGTGCTCGTGTGTGGATTGGTGGGCCGGTAGTCTGTATAAAATGTACCACTCCGTGACTGGGGGTCGATGACTGAAACTGTGGGGTCAGGATATCGGGGAACGCAGCCAAGTTCCGAGCGAAGCGGGAATCCACGGACGACAGGGGGCATCCCAACGGCTGATCCAAACGTCACGTGATCGGCTCCATCATAGCGGCGTTGACCAAGCGCTGATGCCTGACGTCCACCAGGAGGGAATCCACCCGGAGGAAGTCGGCCCCGAGCAATGGCTGGGAGACATCAGCAATGGTGAACTGCCACGAGAAATAGCAGGAGCCGAACACGATCGGGACCATGCGCGCTCCATACGTGCGGATGGGGCTGCCATTTGCCGCAGTGAGGACGGGCCCCCGCTTACCGGAACGAATGTCGGCCAGCGAAGGGGGCAGGACGCTGAGCTCTGCTCCAGTATCAACAAGGAAGCGGGTCCCGGAGCGCCGATCCCAGGCGAAGAGGCGGTGAATTTGGCCGGCCACCGCGGGGACTATTGGTAGCCGGCCTAGGCATTTCCCGGGAACGTGCATGGCTGGCGGCATTGTCGTGCTGCAGCAACCCAGCGTTGATGGTAGTAGCACCAGCGCCTCATGTTGGTGGTACTTGGAGCTTGCTGGCTCCTGTTGGTGGCAGTTGCAGCTTGCTGGCGCTGGACTGCAGGTGCAGTACCCGACACTGCCACGGGTGGTGATCTTACGGGCCGCCGGGCTGGAGCTATCACTCCTTCCACAACTCTTCCACCCCACCGGAGGAAATCGGGAGCTGCCGGGGTGACGTCATCGGTGCGCCTGCTGACGGCCAGCACGTTGACGTCATCAGGGTGCGTCATCCTCAGCGCGTCCCTGTGTCTGCTGACGGCCAGCGCGTTGACGTCATCAGGGCGCGCCATCCACAGCGCGTCGGCGCGCCTCCCGAGGGGCCTGATGTCAGGGAAGGAAGCGTCCGTGAGCTGAAGATGGATGTAGGCTGGCAGCAGCTGGAAGTAAGTATACTCAAACAGCAAGCACAGCGTGTGCCCATCCAGGAGAGCAACCATCTCCTTTAGGAGGCTAGATGGCCATCGGTCGCCTAGGCCCTCCATGTGAAGGAGCCTGGCAGCACGCTCCATCCTGCTGAGTCCATATATCTGGAGCAGGAGCTCCTTAAGGCCGAGATATTTTTCGGCAGCCAGGGGGGCTGTGAGGAAGTCCGTGACCTCTTCAACCGTGTCCTGGTCGAGGGCCCCCACCAGGTAATAGTAACGGGTGGCATCGACCGTGATGCCCCACAGGTTGAAATGGGCCTCCGCCTGCTGGAACCAGATGTGCGGCCGGGTGGTCCAGAAGGTGGGCAATTTTAGAGACCGCGTCCAGAGACAGGGCCGGGCCGGCCTGTGAGACGGTAGGGCTTTCTGCTTCCTCCATCAAGACGACAATGGAGCGGCAGGGTCACCAATGTGGTGCGTAGGTCTCAAAACGAAAGAGAGGAGTCAGGTATTTCGAGAGGCGCCTTTATTTGTGTTCCTCTCGGTTGTAGGGAAATCCACACGAGAGAAAGATGGCACCGAAACCCCTGCCTTTAAACCCTCTGGTTAAGGGCCGCCTCCGGACTGAACCACTCCCGTGCCGAGGGGTTCGACAGTTAGGATGGCCCGACTCTTGGGAGCCGCCACAGGGTCATATTTCTATGTTGAAGGCACAATTAAAACATAAGTTGTTATTGATGGAGATTTTGTGGATCAGAGCAAATATAGAATAATTGTAGGTTAAATTTCTGGAGTAATTCTCCAGCAAATAACGTTAGTTGTATTGGTATTTGTAATGTTTTTTTATTACCACTTGTATTGATGTTCAGTGAAAAACCTTGCGTGCTATCCAGGAAAATCATACTACAGGTGCACAACCTTTTATCTGAAAGCCTTGGGACCAGACACTTTTCGTAATTCAGAATTTGTCGGCCTTCGGAATGGAAATTTTTTACCGTAGATTTTAATGGCTGGCTCAGTGGTAGAACGCTCGGCTCATATCCGCAAGATTGCGAGTTTGCGCCTTGATCCCGGCAGTTACTCGGTCGCGAGTTTGAGTCTTCAATGTCGTTTTTTCTTGCAAAATAAATGTATGTATGAAATGCAGTGTGTTGAATGAATTCCTGAATTTGTAAATGTGCCCGCAGCATTGAATCATCTCGCACTCTTGTCACCCTAGCGGGGCTACATGCCCTTAGGCGGTCAAGGTCGCGAGTTTGAGTCTAGGTCTCTGTAGGTCACGAGTTTGCGCCTCGATCCTGGCAGTTACTCGGTCGTGAGTTTGAGTCTTCAATGTAGTTTTTTCTTGCAGATTAAATGTTTGTATGAGATGCAGTGTAGGAGGGGTGTACTGGCTGTGTGGGCAGAACTTTGGAAGTGATTGCCCACCAGTCTAAAAAGCCGCTGCGTCTCCCTGTCCCTGGGATAGCAGGGGGCGATCAAACAGCACAATACCCCCCTCCCCCTCCAACTCCAGAGGAATCCGCTCCCCGATGGGCCGCTACGGCGACAAGTGGCAGTTTGCCCATAGCCCGAGCTGCGCCCTATCATCCGCCAACCAAAGAACAAGACTACCTTGCACACCATCAGCTTCTGCCCCTACGTGTTCCTCTGGAGTTGGAGCGGGGCTGGGCTGGAGTTGCTGCTGGCTGTGGGTCTCTGGGATCTCCGTGCTTGCAGTGGGCCTGGGGGTCGGTGTCCTGTTGGTCCTGAAGTCTCCGGCCACCCCCCTGGACTGGAGCTGAGACTGGGAACTGTACCGCCCTTGCCCCCTCCCTCTGCAACTGCAAACAACCCCACTCTCCTGCAAGGGCGGTACAGTTCCCGCAGGATAGCAGGTGGCCGGAGACGTCAGGACCAACAGGAACCCGCTCCCCGATGGGCCCCTACGACGCCCAGAGCTGCGCCCCGTCATCCGCAACCCAGGTTCCTCTGTAGTTGGAGCGGGGCTGGGCTGGGCTGCTGCTGGCTGCGGGTCTCTGGGTTCTCCGTGCTTGCGGTCCTGACGTCTCCGGTGACTGGCATTGTATGCTGGCATCGCTGACGTGAAGACAGTGCAAATCCCCGTGCCGGTGCAATGAGCGGGGAGCTGGAGAGGGGAGGGAAGGGGTCACGCACATGGCCGGGAAGCAGAGGGGTGTAGGTGGGGTGAAACTGAAGGGTGCGACAATCTGCTGCCGCCTGCCCGCTGAGTTAAAAAGTTCCCACGCAAGACTCACGATACACTGTGTATCGTGAGTCTATTGTGGGAACTTTTTAACTCAGCAGACAGGCAGCAGCATATTGTCAATTATTAACCCTCCCGCGCAATATACCCTCACCTTTTCTTTCATGAATGGGGATTTAGTTCCCCTTTCTTCGAGGACCGACTGGAGGTTCCGCTGTCACCTCTGCGGGCCACCCTCGGTGAACGTTTTCAAGGACCTTTCTTCAAAGACCGAAAAAATGTCCGCTATTCGGAGGTTTTCGTTATTTGGATCTTCGGATTAAAGGTTGTGCACCTGTATATATGTGTACAAGCAGACCGTCTATGAGTTTAACAGGTAATGCAGAAAAGAAAAAGGGAATAAAGTGCAGAATATACGGTTACAGCTGCAGAGAAGTTGCCGATAAAAAAACTGCATAGATCGTAACAAGATAAATAGTTAATATCAATGGCTTGATCAATGGTGTTTTATTAATGTTTTATTATTAATGTTTAGTGTTTTCTGAGTTATTCGTAACTGTCACTATATGTCATGTTGTTACTTGTGGGCGGCGCGCCAAGGCAAATTCCTTGTAGGTGAATACTTGGCCAATAAACTTACTTACTTACTTATTTACTTATTTACATCGTTAGTTTATGTGAAGTCCATACAATAGTCTGAGAACAGTGGGGATGAAGCTGTTCTTGGATCTAGTGGAAGCTTTTTTATCTCCGCTGATGAGGGAGGAGAGAAGAGGGAATTCCGTAGGTGTGATGGGTTGTTGATTATGTCAGCCACATGTCGTTTAGATATTGCCAATAGGGGATGCGTGGCTGTTTTGCTTTATGGACTGGGTTGCATCCACTACTCTCAGCAATTTCTTGTGGACTTGGCGAGAACAATTGCCGAAACAAGCTGTGATGCATTCCAATGGACTAGTATCTGTGGAATGTGCTAGGAGTCTTTGGAGACATCAAATTTGCTGCATCTTCTGAGAAACCAGTTATTGATATGCTTTCTTGGCTGTTGCATAAGTATTTTAATGGCTGAAAATATGTAGACATATAACATTGGGCAGAACTGAAGAAGCCAAAAGGAGTTATGGGATAGAGATATAGGGAAGAAGAACAATTATATTATTAAGCTGAGAAACAAGAGGATTAAAAGTCCTCTTGGAAAAGGCCATTTGGAAGAATGGCTGAAAGATGGCAGATGGAGTTTAATGCTGATAAATGTGAGGTGCTACACCTTGGCAGGCCAAATCAAAATAGGATGTACATGGTAAATGGTAGGGAATTAAAGAATGCAGTTCAACAGACGGATCTGGGAATAACCGTGCATAGTTCCTTGAAGGTGGAATCTCATATAGATAGGGTGGTAAAGAAAGCTTTTGGTATGCTGGCCTTTATAAATCAGAGCATTGAGTATAGAAGCTGGGATGTAATGTTAAAATTGTACAAGGCATTGGTGAGACCAAACCTGGAGTATGGTGTACAATTTTGGTCGCCCAATTATAGGAAGGATGTCAACAAAATAGAGAGAGTACAGAGGAGACTTACTAGAATGTTGCCTGGGTTTCAACAACTAAGTTACAGAGAAAGGTTGAATAAGTTAGGTCTTTATTCTCTGGAGCGCAGAAGGTTAAGGGGGGACTTGATAGAGGTCTTTAAAAGGATGAGAGGGATAGACAGAGTTGATGTGGACAAGCTTTTCCCTTTGAGAATAGGGAAGATTCAAACAAGAGGACATGACTTCAGAATTAAGGAACAGAAGTTTAGGGGTAACATGAGGGGGGACTTCTTTACTCAGAGAGTGGTAGCGGTGTGGAATGAGCTTCCAGTGGAAGTGGTAGAGGCAGGTTCGTTGGTATCATTTAAAAATAAATTGGATAGGCATAAGGATGAGAAGGGAATGGAGGGTTATGGTATGAGTGCAGGCAGGTGGGACTAAGGGAAAATAATTGTTCGGCACGGACTTGTAGGGCCGAGATGGCCTGTTACTGTGCTATAATTGTTCTATGGTTATATGGTTATATGGTTAAAAGCCAATTAATAATTGTGATTTATCAAAGCCAACAAGGTTATCATGTGAAAAAATGAAATAGATTGAAAGCCATTTGAGACTAGACAAACGAAAATTATCAAATGAGTCTTTTGAGGTAAATAGCTTAAAATTATTGCTTTGGAATAAAAGGTAACTATCTCAAATTTTTCAGTCAAACCTTCTGTGCTATAAACACACAAGTATTGCAGTTCATTATAATAGTTGATTTGTGGGTAAGTTACTGAAATTCACAATTATAAAATTGTAATGTTTCATTGGAAGTCACAAATAATAATGCAAACGATTGTGCAAACGAGTCATGCTCATCACGTCAATCCTCCCAGCTGATTTGATCCATGAATTGCTCTTGCCTGTCTCTGATAATTGCTTGAATGCCATTAACAGATGTTTTATTGAAGACATGGCTTCAAAGGAGCTGTGGAGGTTCTTTAAAGTGTCAGTCAAAACAGAAAATGCGTTGGCAAAAATGTTGAGATGACGCTGAAACAGTTGATCAATTATCAGTCTCTGCAGGGTTATCATGGCATACTGCTCAAACTAAGCCTCAGCACTAGAATTTATGCAATCTGAAGAAGGATCCTGACCCGAAATGTCACCTATCCATGTTCTCCAGAGACACTACCTGAACCATTCCAGTACTGTGTGATATTTTTAGCACTGGAAAGTGGTTTATTTTAAATAAATGGTTTCATTGCATTTTTATTGTTGATTTCATCCACTAAAACTTGCTATTTCCTTATTTTATTAAAAAAGAATCAAATTATGATCGTGCTTTTTCTAAGCTAACATCTATAGCGAATACATCATTGAAACATGGAATAATCCCTTTACTCAGTCTAACTTGGCTTTGGTTCAAAGTTGGGTGAAAAATAAGGTTCTCTATGTTTTTATCAATACTATATGTTGCAAAATTCAAAGGCACTAAATCAGTTAACTAAATTATCTGAGGTAAGTTTAGCTCGGCCTGTGGACTTCGGGAGCCATAGTCTCCAGTAAGAAGTGGCCGATTCGGAAGTCCAAGCCGCTGAGAATGTTCTTCCGTTCCGACCTCATCCCAGCGAGAGGGCCTGAACATTGGGCCGCCCGTAGCGGTGATTGCAAGGGGGCTCGGGAGGCCCCGACCACGGGTGAAAAACAAGGAGGAGGATGACTGAACTTTGGTGCCTTCCCTTACAGTGGGAAACTTTGATTCCGCTGTGTGGGGATGTTTGTGTTAAAGTCGGTTGTGTGCTGTGTTCTTTTTTTTATTCGTATGGCTGTATGGTGACCACAAATTTAACTGTACCATTTGGTGCATGTGATAATAAATGGTATGTTTTCATAATAGTTAACAATCCAGGGACCTGCAACTAACTTGAATCTTCAGGCAAATATTACTTTTTATCACTTTGACTTTGGGTGTGAATGACCCTATTCTTGGTTTTCTCAATAGCATCGTTAATAAATTAGCATGTGAATAACATCCTACTTTAATTCATTCTAATTTTCTGAATGTTTCTGCAATGATTCTGTTCTTTTGTCAGTTTACATCTCACAGCAATGTAACTATATCTTATTTCTAAATAGTTTGCTTTGTAATTCCCATGTTAAAACAACAACTATCCATTCACTCCAGTCACCTCTACTTCTCCCCTCACCCATCAGGCAGGAGCTACAGTAGTTTGAAAGCAAACCTCCAGATTCAGAAACAGTATCTTCCCAGTTGTTCTCCGTGGATTGCCACTTTGTCGGGGTGGAGAAACTTGTGTGGACCTGAGATACTGAGAGCAATGCCGTCTGGAGCCATGCTCCGTGTAGGGTCACCCATGGCGGTAAGGTCGAGGGGGAGGTCTCTGACAAAGAGCAATCCAACCAAGACCTCAACGGTGGAACATGCAGAGGATGATGACTGACCTTAGTGGAGATTCACAACGGTTGGGAAGACAGGTGAAGGCTGCAGCAGAAAAGGGTCTCCGGTCATCTTGGACTCCATGCCACCGGAACCTGGCCCAGATATGTCAAGGACTGTGGAGTGGCTGCTTGTGCACCAGTCTCCCCACGTTAAACAAAGTCACGCACAGGTGTCCTCCATATAGCACCCTGGAGGAGTGAAGGAAAACACCAAATGCAAACGTCCACTGCCTTGTGGCTATTAACTTATTCAGGAAAGGTGAAGACTGGATCGGGCAGAATACGCGGAGGAGACCACCATTTTGCGTTCCAACGGTAGGAAGGTGGACCCAGCAAAGCGTCGTGGAGCACAATTAGTGCACAATGTTCACTGAACACTGGTGGCCATCCACTGCATCCTGACCTATAGCCAGCCATCTTGACTATGTCTTGCCACTGGATCCAGATAGGTCTGGACGAGAGAGTGAGGCTGATGATTTGCATAACTCTCCCTCACTTTAATCCAAGTCAAGCGCAAGTCATAACTTCAGGACCTGTACCGCCCAACTGGGCGAAGCAAGACAACAGGTGCGCGTGCAGATGAGAAGAAGCGCACTGCAGAAACTCAGAGGAAATGTGCTTCGCGGAATGCTCGACCCTCTTCAACATCTACTGCAGCGCCCACCCAACTGTGTCCCACATGCGGCGAGCCTTCCGCGCCTGAATCGGTCTCACCAGTCACCTCCGGACCCACAAACAAAAACACTGAAGTCATGGTCTTCTTCGACTGCGAAGGACGAACAACAACAACATCAGGCAACTGAACGGCCTTCTTATCAGCTAGCAGAGCGAGATGACCTTTGGGGAATGTTACCGACTGGCCCGATGCAGACTGCAGGAGTACATGCTGAGGGACGCACTGAATATATTTATTACCTGAATAAAGTCTATTTTCAAATTAAAAAAAGAATGCAGTCATCAACCTCATTGGAGACCTTTGAATTACTTTTAATTAGACTTTATGGCACTTCAATGTTATATCTTTGCACTAAATGTTGTACCCTTTATCCTCTATCTGTACACTGTGGACGGCTTGATTGTATTTGTGTACAATCTTTTCTTTGGATAGCACACAAACATAAAGCTTTTTACTGTGTAGGAAGGAACTGCAGATGCCGGTTTAAACCGAAGATAGATACAAAATGATGGAGTAACTCAGCGGGTCAGGCAGCATATCTGGAGAAAAGGAATAGGTGACGTTACAGGTCGAAATGCTTCATTATACTTCAGCCAGTGCTTTTCACTGTATCTGGGTACACATGACAATAATAATAATCAACTAAACTAAACTAAACTAAGTAATAAGTAAACAAAAAGAAAGGCTTCATCACATCTGTCTGTCCAAAATCTCTACGGTCCATAGTTATGAGTTGCCCGTCTGCTAAATTCAGCCTTACCTCTGCAAGTCTCCTAACACAATCTTCCTCATCAATGCTGGCTCCAAGCTGATTGGCAAGACCTTTAGCAGCACATAACATCAATCCCACTGAAAGAACCAGCAAAAGCTGGATCCAAATAAGTAAAAACTGGAGATGCTGGAAATCTATACTGTTATTATTATGAGTACTATTAAAACTTAAACCTACTAGTAAAAATGAGAGAAGAATGTTGAGATTTTCTCTGTCCTCAATATGATTATTGTTTACTGGTTTATAGGATAACGGTGTCATCAGCATTTATTGTCCATCTAAAAAAGCTCTTGAAATGGTATTTGGATGAAGCACCCCATGAACTGCTACAGATCTCACGGAGCTGCTGTTTGGGAGTTCAAGAATTTAAGATGCACCACCACACCCTAATTCAAGGTCCAGGAGCCTGAAAAATGTAACGTCGAGGTTCAGGAACAGCTACTTCCCACAACCATCAGGCTATTAAACACTACAACCTCCAAAAAAGCTCTGACCTATATAGACTTGGGGGCATTGATTTTGTCTATTTGCACTATTATTGTTTGTTATGTGCACATATATGTGTATATATCTCTATACTTACAAAACTCTGATCATGGATGTGTATTTATTTGTGTGATGTTTGTGTGCGTTTCATATATCCTCGAAAACATGACGTGCTATCGGTGACATTTTTACATATTCCGATAGAGATTTCTGCCGTGATGTCAAAAATTGCCTTATCTGAAAATTTCATGCATTATTTCACGAGTTATTTATGAAAATGTTCAAACATTTCAAATAACTTAGCAAATAATAAGATGGTCTCACTGATGACATCACAATATCTCTGCTCCTCGTGGCCTCCTGCCCTGTGTTCCACACGCAGCAAGTGACGTCACCCCCTTCCTGCTCCCTCCCCCCCTCACACCCTCCACCCCCCGGTTCTTCAAAAGTTGCAGGAACAACGAGCAAGTGGACTCTGTACTGCAGCTCCAGAGTGCTTCCGTGGGGTTCCGAGGGCTTCTGAGCGCTCCCGAGGTCCCGGGCACTGCACGCTCGTGCTTCAGCCCGGGTTTCCCGAGAACTCTCTTGGCTCCTCTGTCGCCTCTTCTCTCTCCCTCCCAGGCATTCTCTCTCCTCCAGGCTCTCTCTCTCTCTCTCTCTCTCCCTTCCCTCGGGCTCCCTCTCTCCCCCTGGGCTCTCTTTCATCCCCCCTGCCTCTCAACCCCCCGGACTATCCCTCCACCTCAGCCTCTCCCTGCCCCCGGCCTCTCCCCCCCCCCCCCCCCCCCCCCCCCCCCCCCTGGCCTCTCCCCCCCCTCTCTCCTCAGCCTCTCTTTCAATACCCCCCCCCCCCCCACCCCCCCGGCTCTCTCTTCCTCCCCTTTCCCCCCCCTCCCCCCCCTCCTCCCCCTCCCTTCCTCCCCCCCCCTCCCCCCCCCCCCCCTCCCCCCCCCTCCCCTCTCCCTCCTCCTGTCCACCCCTCTTCTTTCCCCCCCTCTTCTTTCTCCCCCCCTCTTCTTTCTCCCCCCCCCTCTCTTTCCCCCCCCCTTCTTTCTCCCTCTCTCCCCCCCCTTCTTACTCACTTCCTCTCCGCCCCCCTCCCCCTCTCCCTGCCCACCACCCCCCCTCCCTCTCTCCTCTCCTCTCTCTCCCCCCCTCTCTCCCCTCCCCTCCTCAGTTTCCCCTGCCTCTCTCTCCCCAGCCTTTCTTTTCCTCCCCACCATCCCTCTTCCTCCCCCTCCCACCCTCGCCCCCTCTATGTGTGTTTGTGTGTGTGTGCATGTGCGCGTGTATATGTATGTATATGTATTTTACACAAATGTTTTTTCTCGTTTATTATACGAGTGGCGGTGTTGAACATGGATAGCTGACGTTTCGGGTTGAGACCCTTTGTGATGTGGAATCAAGGAAATTATTATGAATTTGATGCTAAGTCACAGTATTAGCTTATTTGCTGCAGACACAGAGGATAAGCTTCCATCCATTGGTGCAAGTGAGCAGCTTTTAAAATTTATAAATGGAAAATCACTTGTCGAGGTTATGTGCCTACTGCGTATTCCCAACATGTGCCCGTGTGAAAGGTGGAGATAAATATTGCACTTTGCATGAGTTTACTGATTATTTGGAATAGTTAATTTCCACATGCAAAATTACCTTTTAAATGCTCAAAATCTACTTTTCATACATTTTTCAGGTTTATTTAGTTCTAAAATTCCATTATTTTTATAAATGGTTTAGAGCAGAAAGCTTTCACATTAATGTCAATAACTTTGAACCAACACCCAGTGAGTAATCATTTGCTGCTTTTCATTATCAGTTGAAGCACTAACGTAACTGTTCACAAAATCATGAATACATTTAAGTAAATCGCAGATCTTTGCAAAATAAAACTTTGAGAATTCAATTTCCTATGCCTTTCACTCTTTTGGAAGAGAGAAACCTTTAATTTGTCACAAGGTGAGATCAATTTCCTTCTTCACACTAATGGTTGTAGGGGGGAGGAAAGCTGGAAAAAGCAGGTAAGGATGGTCTAAAGCTGGGCAAGTGATATATATGGCGAAGATAAACACAAAATGCTGGAGTAACTCGCGGGTTAGGCAGCATCTCTGGAGAAAAGGAATAGGTGATGTTTCGGGTTTTTGACCCTTCTTCAGACTCCAGTCTGAAGAAGGTTCTCAACCTGAAATGTCACCACATTCCTTTTCTCAAGAGATACTGCCTAACCCATTGAGTTAATCCAGCATTTTGTGTCTATCTTTAATGTAAACCACCATCTGCATTTCCTTCCTACACAAGTGATATACGGCTACAGGTGAGGGCTGGGGGGTGGGGCGGAGATTGGAGATGGATCCAGCTTTCTCACCCCTGTTCCATAAGTCTGATGAAGGAAACCAACCCAAAACATCGTCTGATCATTCCCTCCACAGATTCTGTCTGACTCACCGTGTTCTTCCAGCAAATTTTTTTTTGCTCAAGATTCCACCATCTGCAGTTTCTTGAGTCTCTCTAGCTGAGAGGTATTTGCAGCTTCCCTGAGGTAAAAAATGTGTTTAATTAAAGCTAAAGGCAATTTGGGTGAATATACACAAAAGGCAGTTTTATGGGTAAATTCACTTACTTTGTTATGTCAAATATTTAAAATAAATCATATTTAAACCTTAATGTGGACTTTTCATTTTCAGAGAAAAACACATAATGCATTATAGTTTTTAACCAAAGCCATTTTCAATGACTCAACATCTCACAATTAAGGTAGCTCATAAAATATTTATGCCTTTAGTCAATGATTTCCCAGAGGATGTGTTTACAGATGCATTTTAAGTGATGGATGTCAAAATAAAAGGCATGGATCTGAAAAATTGTGAGGGCAAATATAGCTTTGTTAAGTACCAGAACTGAGATTTCCTGAGGTGTGTGGCGATTTGGGTAGTTTATAATAGGGTCACTTTGTATTCACTTTTGATTTGTGTATTTTCACTTCTGAGTTGCTTTAAATAAAGGAACCATGTACTTGCTTTTCTGCACTTATTATTTTGCAGATACTCTTAGAGATTACAAAGAGAGAATAATTGTTTCATACTTATTAAGTCAATCAACTGATTTGAATTTCATCTCATGTCTTATTAGAGAGGATTTATCAGTCCAACTGTTTCAATACTTCAAGGGGCGGCACGGTGGCACAGCGATAGAGTTGCTGCTTTCCAGTGCCAGAGACCCGGGTTCAATCCTGACTATGGGTGTTGTCTGTATGGAGTTTGTACATTCTCCTGTGACTACTTGAGTTTACTCTGGGTGCTCTGGTTTCCTTTCTCATTCCAAAGAAGTACAGATTTTTAAGTTAATTGGCTTTGGTAAAGATCGTAAATTGTCTCCAGCATGTAGTAATAATATACGAGGATGTCAGTGCAGACTTGGTGGGACAAAGGGCCTGTTTCTGCGCTGTATCTCTAAACTAAACTCAATTTCTTTGTGCTATTATTTTTCAAATCATATTGCTTCCATTATAACTTCAAAAATCAGAATGCTATTGATATTCACTTTAGCTCCTCTAGGGAACATTGAGTTTTGGGCAGATAAGAGTAAAAATTTGCACCTCTGGGGGTAATACATTTATATCCACATTAGATTGCTTGTGATGCAAATACAAGTTATGTAAGTTATTCAAGATTAACAGAATCTTTGTTTTACACATTTAATGTGGAAATGCTAATGATGCTATTAATGATGCAGTGTATGTTTATAAATTGTGTTGTTTGCTGACTTCACCAATACTACCTTGAGCTATTAGAATCTAGACTGCAGTAAAAATCTTGCATATTATTAAATTATTCATGAACTCAGTACGATTTTTAATGGTGTAACTTTCAGTTGTTGGTTTGAATAAATGACATTATAAACTGTTTATGTATATTGTACTTCCCCTCACATAACTTAGTTTTAACTTTTTGCTTTCTGATTTGCTTTTTGTAGGAATCATTCAAAGTAAATTGATTGCATAGCTAGTCTGATGATATCAAAGCTTTTGAATACCAGACACCTTTGAATGTACATGGCAACAGCACTAATTAGAGAAGGGCTGCAGAATTGCAAGATCTTTAAGTGAAACTTTCTTCGTTCAACAACAAATGATACCACTTGGTAGACACAAAATGCTGGAGTAACTCAGCCACCCGAAAAGTCACCCATTCCTTCTCTCCAGAGATGCTGCCTGTCCCGCTGAATTAATCCAGCATTTTCTGTCGACCTTTGATTTAAACCGGCATCTGCAGTTCTTTCCCACACAAATTATGCCACTTTGCCACTTCTTGTCCAACATACTGGTTAGCAACTGGATTTTTTAAATTTCCTCTCATAATTTAGACTGAAGTGATGTAGTACCTTTTGTATGATAAATAGTTTGCTTCTATGGTGATCTTACATATAATGGGACACAGGCTTGCTGATTCCTAAGTTTGAACATTCATGTGTGTGAGCCAACATTAGAGTTGCAAATGTGGTTTGAAATCAAAGAATAAAGGGCTTCTGAACAGGCAGCCGGTGAAAAAGGCTATTGAATGTAGTATTTTACTTACATATTACATATTACATCTTCCTTTGGACTAGCTTTAGTAGAAACACTTCGGAAAGTGTAGTATAATTTTATTATTTTCCAAACTTTGGCAAGTGATCAATAGATTTTAGAAAATAGAAACACACATACAAGAATGAAATTTCATGGAAAACACATAAATAATAAAGGACAAAGAATATAGAGAGGCACAAGGTCAATAATAAATGAGCAAAATATGTGCATAGGAAATGAGACTGAAAGGGCACTGATAGATACTTAGGATTAGATATTCACCATGGATCACTGGCATTAAATTCATGTCAATGTAGTGGCCCTAGTTGTGCTCTCCTCAATGTAATATCCTCCATTGAATCCTCAGAATCTCTGCCACGTGAAAAAAGCATTCAGAACTGAGATGTGGACCAAGTCGCAATCTAACCACCCACCTAACTTATTGGTTACTACCATATGTGAAGAGTCTGCTGTAACTACAGTCTAATTAACAAATTAAGAACCCACAGTGGAAGTAAGTAATTCTTGATCCCAAGTCAAATAACGTTTGTCTAACGTGGAGAACCGAATGCAGAAAGCGATTGCAACTGTGGGCCAATATTCTTGCATGTGTTTACTGCCAGCAATGAACACATTTTATTTTAGTTTTCATTTAACCTAGTGAACCTTCTGAATTTTGTAGTCGGCAAGACAGTACTCTGCATATCGCCAACTTGGACAATTTAACATTTTATCAAGCCAATTAATCTAGCCAATTAACCTACAAACCTGTACGTCTTTCGAGTGTGGGAGGAAACCGAAGTTCTTGGAGAAAACCCACGCAGATCATGGGGAAAACGTACAACCTCCATACGGACAGCACCCATGGTCGGGATCGAACCCGTGTCTCTGGCTCTGCATTTTGCTGTAAGGCAGCAACTCTACCGCTGTGCCACCACGACTTAAGAGTCTGTCTAAGAAGAAATTACCGAAGACAGACACAAAAAGCTGGCATAACTCAGCGGGACAGGCAGCATCTCTGGGGAGAAGGAATGCGTGACGTTTCAGTTCAAGACGTATCTTCAGACCAGTTAGGGATAAGGAAAAAGAGAGATATTGAGATGATGTTGAGAGATAAAGAACAATTAATGAAAGATATGCAAAAACGTAATGATGATAAAGGAAACAGGCCATTGTTAGTTGTTTTGTTGGGTGAAAACGAGAAGCTGGAGCGACGGGTGGGGGAGGGATGGCGAGGGAGGGAATGCCAGGGTTATTTGGTTAGAGAAATCAATATTCATACCACTGCGTTGTAAGCTGCCAAGCGAAATATGAAACGCTGTTCCTCCAATTTGTGTTTAGCCTCTGACAATGAAGGAGACCTAGGACAGAAAGGTCTGTGTGGGAATGGGAATGAGAATTAAAATATTTAGCAACTGGGAGATCAGGTAGGTTCAGGTGGACTGAGTGAAGCTGTTCAGTGAAATGTTTACATTTGGTCTCACCGATGTATAAGAGTCCACATCTTGAACAACGGATACAGTAGATAAGGTTGGAGGAGGTGCAAGTGGAACTCAGCCTAACCTGAAAGGACTGTTGGGGCCCCTGGAGAGAGTCGAAGGAGGAGGTATAGGGATGGGTGTTGCATCTTCTGCAGTTGCAGGGGAAGGTACCTGGGGAGGAGGTGGTTTGGCCGGGAAGGGATGAGTTAAACAGGGAGTTGCGAAGGGAACGGTCTCTACGGAAGGCAGAAAGGGGTGGAGATGGGAAGATGTGACGAGTGTTGGGATCCCATTGGAGGTGGTGACATTTTCAGAGGATTATATGTTGTATGTGATGGCTGATGGGGTGAAAGGTAAGGACTAGGGGGACTCTATCTCTGTTGTGACTAGGAGGAGGGGGAGCAAGGGCGGAGCTGCGGGGTAATGAGGAGACATGAGTGAGGGCCTCATCTGTGATGGGAGAGAAGAACACCCGTTCCCTAAAGAATGAGGACATCTCGGATGTCCTGGTATGGAACACCTCTTCTTGGGCACAGATGCTGCATAGACAGAGGAATTGGGAGTAGGGGATAGAGTAGGTTTCTGGTTGAGACCCTTCTTCAGAGTCAGTTTCAAGACAAAGATAGTTGAAGAAGGGTCTCGACCCAAAATGTCTCCTATTCTTTTTCTCCAGAGATGCTGTCAGACCCGCTGAGTTACTCCAGATTTTTGTGTCTCTCATAGGAATAAGCTAATTGACTCTTCACATCTGTTCCACTATTCAATTATTTCACAGTTGATCTTTTACTTCAGAACAACTTTAATGCACTCAATTAATTTCCCTTGATTCTTCTATTATCCCAAACTCTATAGGGTCTGGACAGGGTTGGAAAAAATAAAATTAAGATGATAAACTTAATCATCTTGGATTGGAAAGAATAATGCACTGGTCAATTAGCGGGAACATGGGGAGGAAAAACAAACTGAGCCATGCAGAAATTGGAGAAGTGATATTTGCAGCTGTGAGTTGGAAGGTTTCCAAGTAAACTGCCAGTAATTATCTGGTATACGATGGATTGGTGCTGAGCAATGGGGTCATCGAAGGAATAACGTATGGGTTTGTTAATTGGCTGAACGTAACCCATTGCTCCAGATGAATAAACTTTTAATTAATGTGTAGAAGTTACTGAACTTTGTGACTGAAGACAGCTCTAATCCTTCACAGTGTGAGCCAGCTATCTAACTGAAAATGCTTTGTAATGTTCTGCAATGTGTGTGTGTGTGTGTACACTAATTGTTTATTTTAGATTCGAACTGATATTAAATCAGTGTTTTCATCAAGGGCTTCACTAACTTGCTCAGACATCAATTTTAGGGGGGCGGAGACAAAGTGTGATGACAGGACTGAGGAACTGAATTGGTCTCAGCAAGTGAACTACAGATAAAATATGTTTGCTCATTAATTAGGAATACAGCTTTTTAAATGAGTTTTTGATAAAGAATGTATCCGCATATTATTATTCCTTATATGGAATAAACCTCATTGAGAATATTTACGAGGTTGAGTGCTTCATTGACTCAAGGCCTATGGACCAAATTTGAATAATGTAACAATTCAGAACAAGATATGAATAGGAGTCAGTGAATTAGTGCTCAGCCTTGCCAATGTATAGTTTAATTAAACTTAGATTAGTGTAGGAAATAAGTTTGCTGTGATCTTAAGGTCAACTACAATTTCAGCAATGGCATTTTATGTGAAGACAGACCGAGACACAAATCACATCTACCTGAAGGGCCGTTTCATTAAATACACTGCTCACATTTAGATTACATTGTTTCTGCCAAATTGCGTTGCTCTTGTAATTCTTCCTATGATCCCATGAGATTAACATGTGGCTATAAGTGATGGGAAAACATGTGAGGATAAACTAACATCACTCACGCTGTTACTCTTCGAGCTTAGAAATGCAAGAAGTTAGATGGAATTTCTCAAATCAATGCAAAATTTTGGCTGGTTTTGAGTAATTTGTTCTGTGTGCATAACAAAGGGTAAAGATGTAATGCTTTAATGAGATGATTACTTTCCATCAATTGGATTTCATAACTTTTTGATTGCAGAAGCATCTTATACTGATTACTCAAGCAAGTCCAGTATTATTCACAGAATGAAAAATAATTAATCCAGAGTGAATTATGCCTTGCATATATAAAAATTCCTCGTCTACGATATCTCTTCAATTTTTTAGCAGTCATTTTTGAAATTTCAATTATTTCACTGTTATGTATATAGATTGTTAATTTTATTTCTGTACAGGGAACCAATATCAACCCAGTCTGAAGACGGGTCTCAACCTAAAACGTCACCCATTCCTTCTCTCCAGAGATGCTGCCTGTCCCACTGAGTTATTCCAGTATTTTGTGTCTACTGTACCTTCGATTTAAACCAGCCTCTGCGGTTCTTTCCTGCACATCAACCCATTTTAGTTTATTATGGAGATACAGCGCGGAAACAGGTCCTTTGGCCCACCGAATCCCAGCACTGATCTGAGGATGCTAAGCGTCTATTTCAAGACTGCCTTGAGTTAATATATTGGGTTGATTAAAACCACTTTATCCTTGCCTGAATGAGTAATAATAAAATAATAATAATAAATACTTTATTGATCCCCTCAGGGAAATTCAGAAATTCAGAGTATACCAGCAAAAGTAAGAATATAAGTGATGTCATAAACAACAGAGCAGATCCAAGTTCTGCAGTCCTGTCATCTGGTTGTCAGCAGTGGCAGACAATCGATAAACTAATGAGAGGAGAAACCCACAAGAACATAGCAATCTCAGCAATGACAGGGACCAGCCTGTGAGTATTGAAGTCAGGGCAGAAACAGTCACAACCTCAGTCTGTCAGAACAATTATGATCCATCCTGGCTATTCCCTGAGAAGCCCACTGTCATAGATATCAGTTTTCAACCGATTATATTCAATTCACGTGCTATCAAGAAGTGACTGACAACGTTTGCTGCTGCAAAGCAATGGGACCAGACTGCATCCACCTGTAGTACTGAAGGCTTCCATTATTGGACATCCTGCACCTCTAGTGAGTGAGAACGATGAATTGGAATAAAGGAGAATTGTGATTGCAGGGTTGTTTCAGACCAATTGTAACCAGTTCTAATTGTAAGATTAAACGAGAACATACCAGTTTGAAGTTTGATCTTTATTTTATGAGGAGTTACGTTGAAGGATTACGTGAATAGAATGCCGTCAGCCCTCATGCGCGTCAATCTTCAAAGCGGTGTGAAATCACAGATAACAGTTGATAAACTGAATATAGTGAGATTCGAGAACTTAGAACTACCAGCTGATCTTTATGAGAGATCGTTGGGAGCGGAGAGCACGTAATCCCTCAATGTAACTCCTTAAAAAATAAAGATCAAACTTCAAACTGGTAAGCCCGTTTAATCTTACTATTTTACTTCGGAGTCACATGAGTGACTACGTGAAGATTTTGAAGCTCTGTGATTTCATGCCGTGGAACGAGTCCATGCATCACTCACTGCAACAATTGACCAAGGATGAGTGAACATTAATAGTAAGATTAAACGAGAACTTACCAGTTTGATCTTGATTTTATGAGGAGTTACGATGAGCGATTACGTGAAGAAGGGCCGTCCGTCTGCGTGCGCGTCAATCTTTAAAGCAGTGGTGTTAAATCACAGATAAAAAGAAGACCTGAGAATAGTAAGATTGAAGAAACTAGAACTTCCATGTGACCTTGATAGTATGAGGGTGGGAGCGTGAGTGACTATGTGAAGATTTCAAAGCTGTGATTTTACGCCGGTTATGAATCCAGGCGTCACACACTGAATGGATTGACCATGGATGCGTGTAATCATTAAAGCATTCAGACATTACGTAGTTAAGTAAGGACACTGATGCTTTAAATGAAAGAAAGTTTAAAAAAAAACTAGTTTCCCCTCCCAACCTTGGGGGTAAACTAAGGAACAGAACTTAAAATTGTACGTGCAAACACCCCCAGTCCGGTAATAGCTTTGTTATAAAAACCGGTGGACTGTTATTTCATTTGTCCATCCTGCAACCACTAGGATGTTGTCAAGAGGCACGTCCATTGCTCTTGCTGCCGACGTAGTTGCAGCCCCGGTGGAGTGAGATTTAACCATATGAACGTTCACTCTGTTACCGACATTACCGCCTTTGACCATCTGGAGATGGTTTGTGTTGACACCTTCTGGTCTGTTCTGAGCCTTTGTGGTTCTTCATACTCTCAGATAGTGGTGTTAGTATGTTACCACACACACAACCGTAGGTCCTCTGGATATGCCAAGAACTGGATCTCCATACCTGGCATTCCTGGCCTGCTATGTTTATATCAGGTTCCTGATTACGAATGTTATGTTGTTCATATTGGTGGTCATGTGGTCCAACCGTAGCTTGCAGTGTCTGGACTCTTTGTCAGCATACCACCTTGAGGGTTAGTTATAGGCGGTCCCCACTGTCAAAGTAGGGTTAGTACCACGCTCACATCCCATGTGTCCATGTACCTTGGTCTTAGAGGTATTAGATTGTAAATTCCCTTCATGAATTTTGTTGTAAAGGGGTGCGTTCCTATCGACCCGTGCCCTGCTTGCAGCATCAGATAGGAGGAAAGTGTGCCTCTGGCACTATTGATTGCACTATAACTTTGTTTATAATTATAGTACAGAGTTGATAGGAAACTCCAAGACATCTGTTATCCGAACTGTGTTGTATTTGTTCGGACAGTCCAATGCCTTGAAAAAGCCTCCTCAGAATCTTCAGACCAACAAGTTAATACGTTCGTGTAGTGGATGGTTACTCCCTGTAACTGGGTTCACTAGGAGGTCCCTGCTCTTGGGTGCAGCCATAACTGGCTGGACTATAGTTCCCAAAATTTTTGGGGACCAGGCTTGAGTAGGCCAATCTGGCACTGCCAATATGCCTGTGGCTTAGTCTTGCTTGATTTTGGTCAAACATCGGTTTGTGAGACAAATTTGCGGAAAGTATGCATAAACAATCCTCCCCAGTTGAGGGAGAAAGCATCCACTGTCTTTGCTCCTGGATCCTGCTTGCAGGACACATATCTGGGTAACTGATGGTTTAGTCTAGATGCAAATAGATCAAAATCTGGTATGCCAAATCGTGTAGTTATTTCGTTAAATACTGCCTGATTCAACATCCATTCTGTGTTGTTATTAAACATCCATGATCCAGCATCTGATACCGTGTTATATCTACCTCGTAGATTTCCCAAATATTCCTCTTGATACACCAGTGCCAAATGAGGTTCGACAATCTATCGTAAGATACAGATTTTACACCACCCTTGTTAGTGGATATGTGCCACCGCAGTGGTGTTATCAATCTGAATTTGAACAAGCACCGGTTGCATATTGCTACAGAACCCCTTGAGTCCAAATTGTGCCCCCAACAATTCTGGGTAATTGATTCCATGTGTTGGGGAATTACAGACTCCTGCTCATTCCATCTGCCCCCACAGCTCTAGACTGTGTTGGTGGCTCCCCATCCATAGCCGCTAGCATTTGTCTGAAGAACCCTCGATGGCTTTCAAGCAAATTTACTTTGAGCTTTCTCACGTTCGTTATCCACCGTTGTTATTCAACAATGGTCTCTGCTGGCAATCCATAGTTTTGCCAATTTTGCCTGCATGGAATCTGAGTGTTCGTTCCTTTGCTCGCTGTAATTCTGGTAATGCAAAGGCCCGTACGTACGGCTGGAAATGGGGCTACTATTTGTCAATTACACTCGCTGTTTGCCTGATAGATGGCTAGTATTTGACTATCACGTCATAGCAGGCTTGATTAATATAGTTGTTTGCCCCTGGGCAAAGTCACCAACATATTTACTGTTTTTGATAGTAAATTCTAGGTAATCAATTACCCTTGTAGGTGTCAATTTTGATTTAACTGGATGGATGAGGTAACCAGTTCTATCAAACAGGGTTTTGGTTTGCTTTGACTGATGCTTCTGCCAATTCTTGGTGACTCCAAAATTAAATTGTCCAAATATGCCATTGCTATGTGGTTCTGAGACCTTTGTAGACCCAGAATTGGTTTCCGTAGTTTTGTCAATAGTCTAGGAGCTGATGTCAACCCATTTGGCAGATCCATACCATCCAGTTAAACTTCAAATATCTCCTGTTCTTAGTGAATAGACACCGAATAGTATGCATCTTTGAGGTCGATGCATGCCATGTGACCATTTTATAGAAAGCTCCTATAAAACAGTAGTTAACCCGTAACAAAATTACTGTTTCTAAAAGTCTATACTGCACAAATGAGTTACACCTGGATGAAGTGACATCCTCCATCTGTCACATGTCCTGAATGGCAATCCTGCCCAAGAATACTGGACCTGCCTCGAAGACAATTCCAGTCCGAGTTCCAAGTCTGCTTGGAACCAACATGTAACTGCTCTACAATCCCTTGTTTCAGTAAACCCAGTCCCACCTACCTCCATGGCTACCGGTGGTAAGCCCAAAAGCCCCTGATGCGGATTCCTTTTCTCTCCTTGATTGGGAGTAGGACTGGTAAGGAGTGTGGATTCCATGTTTCTCCCGACCTCTGCTTGGGTCTGGTCTGAAACCTCATCATACTGAGCCTGCCTTGTAGGACAATTCTGGCCATTATTTTGAGTCTGCCTGAAAGATGACTCTGATCATATTTCCGTGCCCAGCTTTCAAGCTACCACCGGATTCAGTGAACCGCTTACCCCCTATGGACCTATGGTTGAGATTTTTGATTGGAGAAAGGCTAACATTGATGAGATGCGAGATGATTTAAAAGGAGTGAACTGGGACATTTTGTTTTAGAGGAAAAAAATAGAAGAGAAATGGAGGACATTTAAAGGGGAAATTTTAAGAGTACAGAATCTTCATGCTCCTGTTCGGTTGAAAGGAAACAGTAAAAATTGGAAAGAGCCCTGGTTTTCAAGGGAAATTGGACATCTTGTTCGGAAAAAGAGGGAAATCTACAATAATTATAGGCAGCATGAAATAAATGAGGTGCTTGAGGAGTTTAAGGAATGTAAAAAGAATCTTAAGAAAGAAATTAGAAAAGCTAAAAGAAGATATGAGGTTGCTTTGGCAAGTAAGGTGAAAGTAAATCCAAAGGGTTTCTACAGCTATATTAATAGCAAAAGGATAACGAGGGATAAAATTGGTCCATTGGAGAGACAGAGTGGACAGCTATCTGCAGAGCCAAAAGAGATGGGGGAGATATTGAACAATTATTTTTCTTCGGTATTCACCAAGGAGAAGGATATTGAATTATGTGAGGTAGGGGAAACTAGTAGAGTAGCTATGGATACTATGAGGTTCAAAGTAAAAGAAGTACTTACACTTTTGAAAAATATAAAAGTGGATAAGTCTCCAGGTCCTGACAGGATATTCCCTAGGACATTGAGGGAAGTTAGTGTAGAAATAGCCGGGGCTATGACAGAAATATTTCAAATGTCATTAGAAACGGGAATAGTCCCCGAGGATTGGCGTATTGAAACCTAGCAATTATAGACCTGTTAGTTTGACTTCAGTGGTGGGCAAATTAATGGAAAAGATACTTAGAGATAATATATATATAAGCATCTAGATAAACAGGGTTTGATTAGGAACAGTCAACATGGATTTGTGCCTGGAAGGTCATGTTTGACTAATCTTCTTGAATGTTTTGAAGAGGTTACTAGGGAAATTGACGAGGGTAAAGCAGTGGATGTTGTCTATATGGACTTTAGTAAGGCCTTTGACAAGGTTCCTCATGGAAGGTTAGTTAAGAAGGTTCAACTGTTGGGTATAAATGCAGGAATAGCAAGATGGATTCAACAGTGGCTGAATGGGAGAAGCCAGATGGTAATGGTGGATGGCTGTTTATCGGGTTGGAGGCAGGTGACTAGTGAGGTGCCTCAGGGATCTGTGTTGGGTCCTTTGTTGTTTGTCATGTACATCAATGATCTGGATGAAGGTGTGGTAAATTGGATTAGTAAGTATGCAGATGATATCAAGATAGGGGGTGTTGTGGATAATGAAGAGGATTTCCAAAGTCTACAGAGTGATTTAGGCCATTTGGAAAAATGGGCTGAAAGATGGCAGATGGAGTTTAATGCTGATAAATGTGAGGTGCTACACCTTGGCAGGACAAATCAAAATAGGATGTACATGGTAAATGGTAGGGAATTGAAGAATACAGTTGAACAGAGGGATCTGGGAATAACCGTGCATAGTTCCTTGAAGGTGGAATCTCAAGGGTAGTAAAGAAAGCTTTTGGTATGCTAGCCTTTATAAATCAGAGCATTGAGTATAGAAGCTGGGATGTAATGTTAAAATTGTACAAGGCATTGGTGGGACCAAATCTGGAGTATTGTGTACAATTTTGGTCGCCCAATTATAGGAAGGATGTCAACAAAATAGAGAGAGTACAGAGGAGATTTACTAGAATGTTGCCTGGGTTTCAACAACTAAGTTACAGAGATAGGTTGAATAAGTTAGGTCTTTATTCTCTGGAGCGCAGAAGGTTAAGGGGGGGACTTGATAGAGGTCTTTAAAATGATGAGAGGGATAGACAGAGTTGATGTGGACAAGCTTTTCCCTTTGAGAATAGGGAAGATTCAAACAAGAGGACATGACTTCAGAATTAAGGGACAGAAGTTTAGGGTTAATATGAGGGGGAACTTATTTACTCAGACAGTGGGAGCGGTGTGGAATGAGCTTCCAGTGGAAGTGGTGGAGGCAGGTTCATTGGTATCATTTAAAAATAAATTGGATAGGCATATGGACGAGAAGGGAATGGAGGGTTATGGTATGAGTGCAGGCAGGTGGGACTAAGGGAAAAAAAAGTTGTTCGGCATGGACTTGTAGGGCCGAGATGGCCTGTTTCCGTGCTGTAATTGTTATATGGTTATATGGTTATGGAGATGTGGGGTGTGTTGTCGCCTACTGATGATTTGCTTATCGTCATGTGGATATTCTGCCAACTGCTGGCTCTTGAGGCCATATGCATGTGCTTCTGTATGTTCATACTTTAAATTCGAGATCAGTTACCTACTGATCATTCACACTCCCCTCCACTGAGAGTGAGGTTTGTAGGCAGCCCTGAAATCAGGTGCTGCCGCAGGCCCCTGAGGATACCTGTGCTAACATGGCCCTTCCAGTGGACCTACATGAGATTCTAGCTTTGGTCGGACTGAAGTGGACCATGAATGCTCCTCTCCTTAGAGAAAGAGACATTTGTGCAGCCCTGAAAACAGGTGCTGCTGCCTGCGGGTTCTCCATAATACCCGGGCTGTCAAGAGCTAGATTCCATCCAGGGAAGCACCCAGTGGAACCTGGATATTTTCTGTTTGTTTGTATGGAAGCTTATTATGCCTTTCATGTAAGGCATTTTGGTGTTGACTTAAACAGTGCAATATAAGTAAAACTTACTTACTTACTTCCTTTCTTCTGCTTGGCCCTGGGAAGGTTTCCCCCCCTCTTCTTTGTACTCTGATTCAGAGTGGTTTCTTCCACATGTAGTTCCCCTCCAATGGGGAAGACATTGGGCTGCCCCATGTGCGAGGCTCCCGGCACCGGCATGCTGTAGGCCATGCTGATACTGCTCCCTCCTTTGGAGCAGATCATTGTTGGAGCAACTTCTCCATAAGTTAATCCGTTGAGGGAGGGTATCCCTCTTCCCCAGGCCCATCTGAGTCAACGGGTTTGTTTGGACTTGCGGGTGGCATTACGTCCCGCAGGGCAACCATGGAGCTCCTGCTCCCGCGCAAAGTCTCCTGCCGATTCTGCTGTCGGCGCTAATGTCGAGAACAAGACCGTCGCCCGCTATTTGGAAAGCTGCTGTCTTCAGCAGTCGACATCCCCGCGGGCCGTCTCCTCGACATCTGGGCTCTGAAAAGAAAACTTCAGGCCCGAAAGAAACACGGTAAGTGATTCAACTTTCCTTACCTGTTCATCCCGACGGCCTGGGAGGCTCAGTGCCTGCCAGTCCGTCATGCGTGTTGCATTCAGACGTAAAGACGCGCGCACGCAGACGGACGGCCCTTCTTCACGTAGTCACTCACGTGACTCCAAAGTAAAATAATGCTATCAGACATGACATAGATTTAGACATGCTGATGCTTTTTAATGAACAAAATGACAATAGTAAACCCTCTCATCCGGAAGGAAACTATAAACAGAACTAAAAAATAGAGTTGGGTAAATACCCCTGGTCTGGCAATGGGTTTGTTGTAAAATGTTTGAAAAGATCGTTCGTTAGACCATCCTGCAGTTGCTAGGATGTGGTACGGTGGAACGTCCATAACTCTGCTGCTGAAAACTGTTGCAGCCCTGGTGGAGTGAGATTTGAAAATGTTAGTGTTCACTCCTGCACAAGCCAGAACTCGTTTAACCACCTAGAGATGGTCTGTACTGATACCTTCTTATGAGGTTTTTGTAACTGAAATTTTTTTTTGTAACTGAAAAGCTAGATCATTGCCCCTAAGGGTCTAGTGACCTTCACGTATTGTAATAGATGTGACCACACACAACCGAAGATCCATGGGGCATGTCCAAAATTTAGTTTGAGACTTGATGCCCCTGGTTCGCTCCGCTTAACTAAGCCATGAACATAAATTGTTATTTTTTCTGCAGATGTAACCATCCTGTCTAGTCGCAGCTTCCCTGCAATCTGCAGTGAGCATGTCCATGGTTCGGCCTCACAATCCAAGACACAGGAAACAATCTTTTCAGGGTCTGTAAGTCAATTAATTGATTTTATCATGCATTGGATGGTTGCCCGAGTCACGGGCTGAACCAGCAATTCTATGTTAGTAATAACCATATAAGGTTCTATTATCATTCCCAACATCAGCGGGAATCATGGCTGCATAGGCCAGTCACTACATAAATGACTGATGCGGGATATTGCTGAATATTTTGCAACCCGACTGATGAGGCAAAATGGAGGAAGACATTCATCCCCAGTGTGGCCAGAATGCATCTATCGCCACTGCCATGCCACATATTTTATTTTATTTATTAATTCATTATTTATTTTTTTATTTTTCTCTTACTGCAACTGGTGATTGAGCCTGGATGCTAACACTTGGCCTAGTGTTCCATGAGCCACCAAGTCATTAATACTTAGTGATCCAACATCCATTCTGTTTTGTCATTGATTTTACGTGATGATACACCAGAGCCAAATGAGGTTAGGTAAACTATCACTGGATACTTTGACTTGATTGCACCCATGTGATTAACATATGACACTACCAAGTGTATCAACTTGGACTTGAGCATGCAGATTATGCATTTTCGCACAAAACATTTAACCCATAGAAAGCACCTAGTGTCTCTAGGTAATTAATACCATATAACTGAAGAATTGGTAACTCATGCAAATCCCATCACCTCTGTAACTAGAGATGGTATTAGTAATTATAGTTCGGGAAGCGGTAGAGACGAGGGACGTAAAGTGGTGGTCTGACCAGTCAGAATCCATGCTGCAAGATGCACTGAGTGATGTCGACTGGAATATGTTCGAAGCAAGTTCCAGTGACGTCCGTGAGTTCGCGGAAGCAGTCACGGACTTCATCGCAACAGTAACCGATAACATCGTCCCCACGGTAAGGGTAAGTACCTTTCCGAACCAAAAACCCTGGGTAGACAGGTCTGTCCGTGTGGCCCTGAATGCTCACACCGCTGCCTACAACTCGGGCCTGGCATTAGGGAACATGGACGTCTACAAGGCAGAGTCCTACCGACTGCGAAGGGCGGTGAAGAACGCAAAGAGAAGGTACAGGGACAAGATGGAGTTACAGATGGAGCAGCAGGACACCAGAAGCCTGTGGCAGGGGTTACGGATTGTAACCAACTAACGAAGCACCCCTTCCTCATCCGCAAGTGCCGGCACCTCCATAGCTGATGACCTGAACTCCTTTTACGCTCGTTTCGAGAGGGGCAACACCACTCCAGGTCTGCCGACTATCGACAATACCGCCAGCGGGCTGGCTACCGAAGCTGAAGGGAGGAATGTGCACACATTCTCGCTGTCCGAGCATGACGTGAGGAGGGCTCTGACACGGGTGAACACGAGAAAAGCTGCAGGCCCCGATGGCATCTCGGGGCGAGTACTCAAGTCCTGTGCTACGCAGCTAGCTCCAGTGCTCACTACATTATTCAACCTCTCCCTGGACAAGTCCGTGGTCCCTGCCTGCTTCAAAAAATCCATCATTGTACCGGTACCAAAAAATGCCTCCCCAGCCTGTCTGAATGACTACCGTCCGGTGGCCCTTACCTCGGTAGTCATGAAATGCTTTGAGAGGCTGGTGAAGAATCACATCTGCGCCTTCCTCCCTCGGAACATGGACCCGTTGCAGTTTGCATACCGTCCGAACAGATCCACGGACGATGCGGTCTCCCAGGTCTTGCACACCGCTCTCTCCCATCTGGACAGCCAGAAGGGGGGCTACGTGAGGATGCTGTTCATAGACTACAGTTCAGCCTTCAACACGATAGTCCCCACCAGACTGGCCGGGAAGCTAATGGAATTGGGGCTCAACACCTCCCTGTGTGCCTGGGTCCTGGACTTTCTCACCACCAGGCCCCAGGTAGTCAAGATGGGAGGGAATACATCAAAGTCCCTCACCCTGAGCACAGGATCGCCCCAGGGTTGTGTCCTCAGCCCCCTATTGTACTCCCTGTACACACATGACTGTGTGGCTAGGTTCAGCTCCAACTCAATAATTAAGTTTGCTGATGACACTGTGGTGGTGGGCCTGATCTCAGACAACGACGAGAAGGCCTACCGGGAGGAGGTGGCTGATCTAGCACTCTGGTGCCAGGATAACAGCCTCCTCTTGAACATCAAAAAAATGAAGGAGCTGATCATGGACTTTAGGAGGGCACATCATCCGAGGATGTACACTCCATTGAGGATAAATGGGGATCCTGTGGATAGGGTGAACTGTTTTAAATATCTGGGAGTCCACATCTACGAGGATATGACATGGGCATCACACGCCTCAGCACTCGTGAGTAAGGCAAGGCAGCGCCTTTACCACCTCAGGCAATTGAGGAAATTCAGAGTGTCTCCGAGGATCCTCCAGTGCTTCTATGCAGCGGCGGTGGAAAGCATCTTGTCCGGAAATATTACCATCTGGTTTGGGAATTGCTCTGCCAAGGACAAGAAGGCTCTGCAGAGAGTAGTGCGTTCGGCCGAACGCACTATGGGAACTTCACTCGCCCCCCTGCAGGAACTATACAACAGGAGGTGCAACTCCAGAGCAAATAAAATTATGGGAGACCCCTTCCACCCCTGCAACGGACTGTTCCAGCTGCTACGGTCAGGCAAACGCCTCCGTTGCCATGTGGTGAGAATGGAGAGGTTGAGAAGGAGTTTCTTCCCAGAGGCCATTCGGACTGTAAACGCCTATCTCACCAGGGACTAACTCTACTGAATGTTTTTCCTTCTATTATTTATTATGTAAAAGAATATGTGTGTTAAGATTGTGTTTATAATTTGTTTGGTTGTTTGTCTTTTGCACAAAAGTCTGCGAGCATTGCCACTTTCATTTCACTGCACATCTCGTATGTGTATGTGACAAATAAACTTGACTTGACTTAACTTGGCTAAAGTGTGAAGCCCTGGCTGAATTGTTTATACTGCCAGGGGAAATGTTGCATTATTCAGTTAGCTGACTATTTTCCAGAAGCTTCTGTGGAAACATTGTAATGGGACTCTTTGTAATTGGGTTGGGGAACTGTCAATAATACTGTAATGTAATCGATATGTGTGATTGGCTTGTAAGGGGCATCACCCCTTTGTAGTTCGGCCCCGCAAGGTTCGATGAAATATAAAAGGTAGCCCCCACTAGGTCCATTGTCGATCTTCTGGAAGGGCACTTGGGACTGTGTGACCTTTGCAAGTCTGCTTGCATGAGACTGAGACAAGGATCAAATCCGCAGTGGTTAGGTATTGTATAAGGGATTTGTTGTTCGTTCAAAAAATTAAGTTTGGTGGTCCAGTGCCTGACTCGATGTTTGACTGAACTAGACTAAGGGGGGTAAGATTTAGGAGCATAATTACATAACTAGTAGTTGCATCAATAGTTTATTTGTGATTCTGCACCATACTTCATCAGATAGCATTTAAGCTCTGTGCCTGAATGAAAGTTTTAAACTGGACACGAGGAATCAGTGAGAATTCAATGATCTAACATCCAGCAAAGCTGTTCCAGACAATGTGGAAAGTTCTCCACATATGTGGGCGGCATGGAGTTGCTGCCTTACAGCATCAGAGACCCCAGTTCGATCACGTCTGCAGGTGCTGTCTGTATGTAGTTTGTACGCTCTCCCCATTACCCTTTTTTTTTTTTTTTAGGTTCTCTGGTTTCCTCCCACACTCCAAAGACGAACAGGTTTGTACGTTTGGCCTCAATAAAAATTGTTAATTGACCCTAGCATATATGGAGATCGCTGGTCAGCATAGTGGACCGAAGGACCTGTTTCCAACTAAACTATGTCATTAAAAGCAGGACAAATCTAATCGGTTTACTTTCAATGATTTGCGAAGTGGTGGAAATCATCATCTACAGCAAGCGAGGCTACATTTACTTTAAAGTAACCTGCTCAATCCTACCCAGTTTTGTTTTGTCAGGACCACTTGCTTTCAGATCTCATCAGCGCCATGTTCCAAACATGGACTAGAGAGCTGAATTCCAGAGGAGAGCTGAGAGTGATTGCTCTTGACATCAAGACAATATTTGACCAAGTGCAACTTTACACACCTTGGTAAAACTGAAGTTAATAAATATCGTTGCTTGGCTTCATACCTAATTATTCCCAATCTTCCCAGTATCAGAAAGTAGACTTTATCCTAGACTTTAGAGATACAGCATGGAGACAGGCCCTTTAGCCCACTGAGTCCACGCCAACCAGTGGTCACCCTTGCATCATGTACACTAATACTATCCTACACACTAGGGACAATTTACAATTTTACCGAATCCAATTAACCTAGTAACCCATACGTCTTTGGAGTGTGGGAGGAAATCCAGAAAAAAGCCCACGCGGTCACAGGGAGAACGTACAAAGTCCGTACAGACAGCACTGCAGGATCGAACCCTGGTCTCTGGCACTAAGGCAGCAGATCTACCGCTACATCATCATTCCTCCAAATTCTTCAGAGAAGTGTCCTCATTGCAATCATCTTCGGTTGCTTTCTCAATGTCTTTCCATCCATCATAAGTTCAGAAGTGATTGCACAATGTTCATTTCCATTTGTATCTCTTCAGCAAATTAAGCAATAAGCAATCAATCCATGCTTGCATGTAGCAAGACTTAAACAAAGATCAAGCATGGTCTGATATGTGGGAAGAAACGTTAATGTTGTAGAAGCCCAAGGCAGTGGCCATCCCTAACAAGAGAGAATCATACAATCTATCCCCTGACATTATCATTGTTGACTCTCAACCATTAATATCCGTGAGGATATCATTAACCAGATGCTCAACTATATCAGTCAGGCCAGAAGCTGGATGTCGCTTGTTCCATAGAATTCCACATATATCTGTGGTGATATATGTGGAATCCGGGCCGCTGAGGAGGAGGATGTTCACCGTCGGGGTTCGGCGTCGGCGTTCCACCAGCCCGGCGTGATGGCCTGAACATCGGGCCACCTGGGGCAGCGACTGCGGGTGCTCGGAAGGCCCCGACCACGGATGAACACGGAGGGGAGGCTGGCTGGACTATGGTGCCATCCTCACCTTGGTGCCATTTATGTTATGTTGTGTCGTGGACTTTCTGTGTTTGTGCTTTTTTAAATTCAATTTCAATTTTATTTTTAATATGCTTTATTATTTATTTATTATTATTATTTTTTTTAAATTATTTTTTTTTATGATACTGCCTGTAAGGGAAATTCATTTTGTTGTCTCAAATTGAGACAATGACAATAAATTTGAATACAATACAATATCCAAGTCTGAAAATGCACTACTCCCCTCAGAGAGATCCAGCTTGATGTGCTATCATTGTTGACTCTGCAGAAGTAGGCTTTTTGGTGCTGAGTAGATTTTTTTGCATTCTGCTGCATGTTTTCCAATTAATTCCGCATGGGGAGTCACGGTCATGTGTTATTGAGTATCTTAGCAGTTATGTACCTACAAAGGCAGTCACATATAGTTTAGGTGGATTTTGTGAATTTTGGAAATTAGAGATCCCTGGAATTTAACTTTGAAGCTGAACAGTCAGATACCCCAATAGCACTGGAGTGACCATTAAACTGTGCTGTTTTCCATATATACGCTAACTGCTCAATGACAAACAGAGGTTGCACCCAAAGGTTCCAATTTAGGATGGTTGGAGAGTAAATATGCTGTTCATGTCTCATGCTGTTATTCAGTATGTGACTGATGCCGAGAAATATCAGACTTGCTAAAGCGAATTGCACACAGAAATGCCTGGCCAATTTATCAATGAACACCATTTCATCCAGAAATTGCTCGCTTGATCAAACTGAACTTAAATCATTTTTATGCACAATTTGAGGACAAAAGACAGGCATTGGGCCATTTGGTTTCTGGCTATATTGATTAAATGTTATTTGAATAACAAGGGGTAAGAAATGAGTGACTTGCAAAAAGATAACTGATGAGGCTCACAACCAAATGAGATTCACACCAAATAAATATATGCAATTTAATTAAAACAACATTCTGTCAAAGACAATTGAATCAGAATGGAAATGGAATGGAATGCATGTAACACACAGAACTGATAGAACAAAAGACACATGATAGACACAGCATAAACAAAAAAGAAAATAGAACACAATACTTTTTTACAAATAATAGATTTTTTAAAAATTGCATAAAACGAAGTAAGGAACTGAGAGTAAATATTCACACATGTAGGCCATTTAGCCTATCAGCTTTGTTCCACCATTACTGTGGTCATGGCCAAGACAGAGCACTGTAGATTCATAACATCTGAAACAGTTCCTTCCAAATCCATACTTACTATTAAATAGGTGACGTTTTGGGTTGAAACCCTTCTTCTGAAGAAGGATCTCGACCCGAAACATCACCCATTCCTTCTCTCCAGGGATGTTGCCTGTCCTGCTGAGTTACTCCAGCATTTTGTGTCTATCTTTGGTTTAGGCCAGCATCTGCAGTGCCTCCTATACACTTACTAGTCTAAACCTATATATCTTCATCACTTCAAGTGCTCATCCAGATACTAGTTAAATATTGTGAAAGTACTTGACTCCAATAACTCCCTGAAACTCTGCATTTCTGATTCCACCCTCTGGGTGAAATCGGTTTTCTTCAAATCCCCTCTTACCTATTATCATAAACAAATGCCCTCTTAGAATGCAATTTTCTACTTTACAACTATGTATGACCTCCAAAGGATCCACAGCTCCAGAGAAACCATACTCAGCTTATCTAAACATATTCAGTCTCTTCTCATAGCTGATATATTCTATCCTGATATTTCCTCTGCATCCACTCAGTGCAAGCATATCCTTTGCATAGGATAATGTACAGGATAATGATAATGCAGGATAATTATCCCATAGGTTGATGTCCGTAACTGTGACCGAACCAATGTTTTACGAAGGTGCATCATAATGTAATACATATTATGATATGATACTGTATATATCATATTATAGTGTAATATCTGAAGAAGGGTCCTGACCCAAATTGTCACCTATCCATGCTCTCCATTGATACTACCTTACCTGCTGAGTTACTCCAACATTTTGGGTCTTTCTTTGATAAACCTGCATGTGTAGCTCCATATTTATTTTCAATGTCCCTGCTCTTATATCCTGTATCCTGTATAGCTTTATTTGGCAACTGATGTGCTCCAAGCTTCAGGGATCCTTAGGATCCTCAAGTGCTCGCTGTTTCTCAATACTCCCAAAGTCACTAGCATTCATTATGTATGCCGTACCCTTATTAGTTATCCCAAGGTGTGTCATCTTGCACTTATCAGCATTAATATCCATTTTACAAATAATCAGTATCATCTGCAACCAATGTCCTCCTCATTATCAATAATATTGTTGGCTACAAACTTACTAAACATATCTCCGATATTCACATCCAAACTGTTAATGTATAGAGGATATAGTAGGGCTCACAGCACAAATCCCAAGGGTACACCACTGAATTAGCTTCCAATCACAAAACAACATTATCACTTTCTGCCTCACATTAGCTATCCAATATTGGATCCAATTTGCCAACTTTGCCTTGGGCTCTAACCTTGTGAATCTGTTTCCCATGTGTGCCCTAGCAAAAGGCTTTATTAAAGTTCATGCAGACCACATTAACTGCACTGTGCTATACTTTTTCACACAGAGAGTTATGAGTCTGTGGAAATCTCTGCCTCAGAGGGCGGTGGAGGCCGGTTCTCTGGATACTTTCAAGAGAGAGCTACTTAGCAGAGTCAGGAGATTATGGGAAGAAGGGAGGAATGGGGTACTGATTAGGGATGATCAGCCATGATCACATTGAAAAGCGATGCTGGCTCGAAGGGCCAAATTGCCTACTCCTGCACCTATTGTCTATTGTCTATTGTAATGTAACCCCATATACAGTGCATTCAGAAAGTATTCAAACCCCTTATATTTATCCACATTTTGTTATGTTATAGCCTTATTTTAAAATGGATTAAATCCTTGAGATGTTTCTACAACTTAATTGCTGTCCACCGCGGGTAAATTAAATTGATTGGACATGATTTGGAAAGGCACACACCTGTCTGTATAAGGTCCCACAGTTGACAGTGCATGTCACAGCAGAAACCAAGCCATGAAGATAAAATAAATGTCCATAGACCTCCGAGTCAGGATTGTGTCGAGTCACAGATCTGGGGAAGGTTTTAAAACAATTTTTGCAGCATTGCATGTCCCGAAGAGTACAGTGGTCCCCGTCATTCTTAAATGGAAGAACTTTGGAACCACCAGGACTCTTCATAGAGCTGGCCGCCCAGCCAAACTGAGCAATCGGGGAAGAAAGGCCTTTGTCAGGGAGGCGACCAAGAACCCGATAGTCACTCTGACAGAGCTCCAGAGTTGCTTTGTGGAGAAGGGAGAACCTTCCAGAAGGACAACTATACCTGCAGCACTCCACCAATCAGGCCTTTATGGTAGAGTGGCCAGACGGAAGCCACTGTAAAAGGCACATGACAACCCAAATGGAGTTTGCCAAAAGGCACCTATTGGACTCTCACAACATGAGAAACAAGATTCTCTGGTTTGCTGAACGCAAGATTGAACTCTTTGGCCTGAATGCCAAGCGTCACATCTGGAGGAAACCAGGCACTGCTCTTGACCTGGCCAATACCATACCTACATTGAAACATGGTGGTGGCAGCATCATGCTGTGGGATGTTTTTCAGCGGCAGGAACTGGGAGACTGGTCAGGATCAAGGGAAAGACGAACTGAGCAAAGTACAGAGAGATCCTTGATGAAAACCTGCTCCAGAGCATTCTGGGCCGGAGGTTCACCTTCCAAAAGGACAATGACCCTAAGCACACAGCCAAGACAATGCAGGAGTGGCTTCATGACAAGTCTGTGAATGTCCTTGAGTGGCCCAGCCAGAGCCCGGACTTGAACCCATATAACATATAACCATATAACAATTACAGCACGGAAACAGGGCATCTCGGCCCTACAAGTCCGTGCCGAACACTTATTTTCTCCTAGTCCCATCTACCTGCACTCAGACCATAACCCTCCATTCCTTTCCCATCCATATACCTATCCAATTTATTTTTAAATGATAAAATCGAACCTGCCTCCACCACTTCCACTGGAAGCTCATTCCACACAGTTACCACTCTCTGAGTAAAGAAGTTCCCCCTCATGTTACCCCTAAACTTCTGCCCCTTAATTCTGAAGTCATGTCCTCTTGTTTGAATCTTCCCTACTCTCAATGGGAAAAGCTTATCCACGTCAACTCTGTCTATCCCTCTCATCATTTTAAAGACCTCTATCAAGTCCCCCCTTAACCTTCTATGCTCCAAAGAATAAAGACCTAACCTATTCAACCTTTCTCTGTAACTTAGTTGCTGAAACCCAGGCAACATTCTAGTAAAACCCCTCTGTACTCTCTCTATTTTGTTGACATCCTTCCTATAATTGTGCGACCAAAATTGTACACCATACTCCAAAATTGGTCTCACCAATGCCTTGTACAATTTTAACATTACATCCCAACTTCTATACTCAATGCTCTGATTTGCTAGCATACCAAAAGCTTTCTTTACCACCTTATCTACATGAGATTCCACCTTCAGGGAACTATGCACAGTTATTCCTAGATCCCTCTGTTCCTCAATTCGCTACCATTTACCATGTACGTCCTATTTTGATTTGTCCTGCCAAGATGTAGCACCTCACACTTATCAGCATTAAACTCCATCTGCCATCTTTCAGCCCATTCTTCCAAATGGCCTAAATCTCTCTGTAGACTTTGGAAATCTACTTCATTATCCACAACACCACCTATCTTAGTATCATCTGCATACTTACTAATCCAATTTACCACACCATCATCCAGATCATTGATGTATATGACAAACAACAGTGGACCCAACACAGAATCCTGAGGCACCCCACTAGTCACCAGCCTCCAACCTGACAAACAGCCATCCACCATTACTCTCTAGCATCTCCCATTCAGCCACTGTTGAATCCATCTTGCTACTCCTGCATTAATACCCAACAATTGAACCTTCTTAACCAACCTTCCATGAGGAACCTTGTCAAAGGTCTTACTAAAGTCCATATAGACAACATCCACTGCTTTATCCTCATCAATTTCCCTAGTAACCTCTTCAAAAAATTCAAGAAGATTAGTCAAACATGGCTTTCCAGGCAAAAATCCATGTTGACTGTTCCTAATCAGACCCTGTTTATCCAGATGCTTATATATATTATCTCTAAGTATCTTTTCCATTAATGTGCCCACCACTGAAGTCAAACTAACAGGTCTATAATTGCTAGGTTTACTCTTAGAACCCTTTTTAAACAATGGAACAACGTGCGCAGTACGCCAATCCTCGGGCACTATTCCCGTTTCTAATGACATTTGAAATATTTCTGTCATAGCCCCTGCTATTTCTACACTAACTTCGCTCAATGTCCTAGGGAATATCGTGTCAGGACCTGGAGACTTATCCACTTTTATAACCCAATCGAACATCTCTGGAGGGACCTGAAAATAGCTGTGCATCGACGGTCCCCACCCAAACCAACAGAGCTGCAAAGAAGAATGGGGGAAATTACCCAAATATAGGTGTGCCAAGCTTGTAGTGTCATACCCAAGAAGACATGAGGCTGTATTCGCTGCCAAAATTGCCTCAACAAAGTACTGAGTAAAGGATCTGAGTACTTATGTAAATATGGTATTTCAGTTATTTCATTTTTAATAACTTTGCAAAAATTTCTAAACACCTGTTTTTGCTTTTTTATTATGGGGTATTGTGTGTAGATTAATGATTAAAAAAATAATAATTTAATCCATTTCATTATAAGGCTGTAACGTAACAAAATGTGGAAAAAGTGAAGGGGTCTGAATACTTTCTGAATGCACTGTACAGCACACAACTTTGTATCTTGTCCTTCAAAAGCATTGAAAAATAAAGGGTTAACTGTTAAAAATTAAAGGAGGAATATTTTTTTTTGGAGAAGTGTTTCTAAATTTCACTCCAAAAGGAATTGCTCTAATTTTTCAAATGTGTTGCTTTGATTTGTGGTGGGAATAAAAACAAAAAGCATGGATTTCCATAAAGATAGAACAAGTATAGGCTAAGAAATTATAGGCTTACATACAGATGAAGGAGACAATGTTGTAATTGAAAGTGCAAGAATGTCAGTGATGCTTTAGAACAGCAGAGGAAAGTGAAAATGGGATTTTAAAAGTTTATGAGTATAGTATGGAAAAACCACTTCACTGTTTTCTGTGCCTAATGACACATGAACAAATGCATTTCTTTAATCCTGCAGATTATACTTTGAGTTATTTTGCAATGAAGATCCTTTTTATGTGGACACATCATTAGCCTGATTTACAACCACACACTGTAAGATCAGCTAGACGTGACAGAGTCAATCCATCGAATTCAAACCCTCAGTGAGCTTTATATTTGGAATTGGAGATTCTGGTCTCCTGCGTGGCAAAGCTATGATGGGAAGTACTTTCTTTCTATCAAACATGACTATCTCACATTACATCAAACTGCCATGCAATTACTCGGGGTGGAGAGAGGCTGGGGAAAAGTTGGGTAGAGCTTTGTCTTCTACAGTATGTTTCAGGCTGCAGTATCGCTACTGAAATTGATTACACTGACATCAATAAGGCAGAATGTGGAAGACATATTAGAACATCTATCCTACTTTGATTGACTAGGTTTCCAAGGTTGGGAATCCTGAAAATGGATTGGTTAAATTAAAGACAGGAAACCCTCACGGTCCTATTCAAAGGATCAACCTGCATGGTCGAAGTACAGAGATCTCCCTCCCATCTCAGCAGCATGTTGTAGTTTTACGTGGTCTACACAGTCTTTTGTTGAGGTGAAAATCAACCAGGCTGTGGAGTGTGAGGAAGGTTATCAAAGGATGGAGCAGGATATAGATCAACTGAAAATATTGATGGAGAAATGGCAGGTGGAGTGTAATCCAGACAAGTGTAAGGTGTGCAAGCCCACTGTTCCCTGAAAGCAGCAACACAAGTAGTTATGGTGGTAAAGAAGGAGAGCAACATCCTTGCTTTGGGTATAAAAGTTGGCAAGCATTTGCTCGGCCACTTGTGGAATACTGAATGCAGTTCTGACCTTGGAGAAAAGATGCTGCCTGGATTAGACAGTGTCTGCTGTAAAGAGAGGTTGGATAAATTGGATTATTTTGCCTGGACCTCCAGAGGCTCAGGGAGATCTGATGTAAGTATATAAAATTATGAGAGCATAGATAATGTAGATAGGAAATGGATGGAAATGCTAAATTCTGGTAGGCATAGTTTTATTGTGAGAGGGGGGAAAAATGAAGAGATGAAAGGAATGAGAGGAATAGATTGGATAGATGCACAGTCTCATGCCCAGTGTAGGGACATCGAAGACCAGAGGACATGGGTTCAAGGTAAAGGGGAAAAGATTTAATAGGAATCCGAGGGGTGATCTTTTCACCCAAAGGATGGTGGGTGTATGGAAAAAGCTGCCAGATGAGGTAATTGTGGCTAGGACTACCCCAATGTTTAAGAAACAGTTAGACAGATGCATGGATAGGACAGGTTTGGAGGGATATGGCCCAAGCGCAGGCAGTTGGGACTAGTGTAGTTTGGACATGTTGGCCTGTGTGGACAAGTTGGGCCGAAGGGCCTGTTTCCACACTGTATCACTCTGTGACTTTGACTCTATTTATGAGGCTTTTTTTTTACACAGTGAGTACTGGGTGCCTGGAATACACTGCAGGGTGGGGTTTTGTTGGAAGCAGATACAATAGCATAATTTAAAAGGAATGGACACATGAACATGCAGGAAATAAAGAAACATAGACCACGTGCAGGAAAATTGGATTAGTTTAAAGTGGCTTTGATATCAGCAGAGAATATGTGGGCCAAAGCACTTGTTGGTATTCTATGTTCCATGTTCCTACTTCAAGTGGGTCACTATTTCAGTTTCTGCTCCAGATATTTTGCAGTTTAACCTCTGATATGACTTCAACTCACTCGTCTTTGGGATTAAGCTTCAGCTCATTAAGTTAGCTGTCCTTTCTTCAATGGTAAGTAGATTTGCAGAATCCATTTTATGAGATGAAGCTAGTAAATATTTTAAAAGGCTTGGGAAATCGGAGGCAGTCGGCATAGATTTGTAAAGGAAAGGTTAAACTCTACAGATCTAATTTAATAATGCTTAACTTAGCCAATCTAATTTTGTTATTAAATCATAGACAAAACCCGGGTGAATGTAGATAAATGGAATCGAGAATATATTAGGCAAGGATTTTTTATTCATTTATGTTTCCTCTGCATAATTGTTCATGGGCAGTCTGATATATGGAGAATGATGGAGAATAATATCTATCTTATAGCCCCACATTACTATGAATGCTCCAAATCCAGGAACCTCCACATCCATTAACATTTGGGGGTAGTTAAAGTGTAATTACAGGATCATAGTTTTTCATACTCCATTACCTCATCATGTGTTTTTTTAATTAAATATTGATTTTTTTTATCAGTAATAAACTGTGACGGACACATCTAGTTTGTGGGATGATGGACTGAACTGAGCTGTTTGGCAGGAAGTAGATCACTTACAGAACTCCAAGCTGTCTGATGATTGAGATTCAGCTTGTTTTGGAGTTCTACACATGTTTTGGCAATGTGGAAGTTCAAAAGCACCTTGGGTCAGATTCAGAATAAATGGCACACAGTGCCGGAGTTACTCAGTACGTCAGACTGCACATCTGCAGAGCATGGATCGGTGATGTTTCGGATCAGGCCCTTCTTCAGATTCAGATTCAGATTCAGATTCAACTTTAATTGTCATTGTCAGTGCACAGTACAGAGATAACAAAATGCAGTTAGCATCTCCCTGGAAGAGCGACATAGAATATGGTTTCAATAAATAAATCTATTTACATGCATACAGTCATTGCGTTTTTCCTGTGGGAGGACTGTCCGGGTTGGGGTGGGGTGGGGTGGGGGGGGTGATTGGCAGTCACCGAGATACATTGTTGAGTAATGTGACAGCTGAATCAGTTCTTCAGACTGATTGTGGTAGGAGGGTGGCAGTTCTTCAGACTAAGTGATAGGTGGATACAGGTGTGGGGTTTTGATAGATAGATGGTTGGACAAAAGGCCAGAGGCAAAGAAACAAATAGCGTGTGATAAGAACAGAAGGAGTGCGAATTGTGAAGCTGTAGGTGCATCTGGTTTCTCACTCCTTTACTGGACTCACCATTGATGAAATGGAGAGAAAGGAGTTCAGCTGCACTTTCAATACATGCATGGAGGCTCATGCTGGAGCCAGCACACTAATTTATTTGAATGGGTTGTTGACTGTTAGCAAAGGATGTGCAGAGAAGTGATTATTTTCACCTATGTTAATAATTTTAATTATTTTTGTTACATTTTATTGTTGTTTTCATTCAGTTTTTTTTTATTTTAATGTGTTTTAAACGTATCTAATGATTTTAGTTTTTATAAATTATTTAAATCCATATGTGTATTTTTCATATCTGATAGAGATAGGGATATTTGGGTAATTTGATGTCTGCAATGATAGATCTTTGGAATTGTGTAATCCCATTGTTAAAAATAATGAGCAAAATGCACAGGACTGGAGGAGCTCGTGTGTCAGGCAGAGTTTGAGAAGGGAATGGACAGGCAATGTTGAGGTCAGACCCATCTTCAGACTGATTGCAATATGGGGGAGAAAGCTGGAAAATAGAGATGGTGGTGGGACAAAGCCTTGCAAGTGATAGGTGGCTAGACACTGGGGCTGAGATGCTGGGGACAGGCAACATCTCTAGAGCAAAGGAATGGGCGATGTTTCGGGTCGCGTTTCGGGTCGTGACCTTTCTTCAGATTGATGTCAGGGGAGTGGGTGGGACAGAGATTGAATGTAGTCAGAGACAGCACGACTGGTGGTAGAACTAGGAAGGGGAGTGGATGGAGAGTGAGGGAAAGCAAGGGGTATTTGAAGTTAGAAAATTAAATGTTCATACCACTGTGTAAACAAGTGATAGGTGGATACAGGTGAGGAGGAGGATTGATGGGCTGATAGGTGGAGTATTTAGCAATGTCTGGAGGTGAAAAGGAGACTAAAGGACATCGAATAAGGGGGACAGAGTTGTGAAATGTAAAGTCAGAGGGAGGGTTATTGGGTGGAGAGTGTGGTGCGTGGGCCTCAAAACTGCAGGCACGGATCAAACTCCACCTGTTTGAGAAGCACCTTATTCATATTCCTCCCATATTGAAGGGAAGACGAATCCCCGCCATCAGGAAGATGATCTGCCCACCCCTATGCATGCCTTGAGAGGCCTTTTAAACCCTCCGGGTGAGGGCAGGTTTTTCATTGGTTGCACCACTCTTGTCGTACGAGGGGAAATTTTCTGTCAGTTATTTTTCAATGGCACGACCCTTAGGATCGCCGCCACAGGACCCCCCAACCAATGCCTTCAGAACACAGAGGCAGGACAAAACAAAAGGTATGCAGGATGTTTATTTAACATATCTAGTTTTTGGCCCCGCGTACGGAAGATCAAAAAATAAGATATTTGGCCCCTGCGGGGCGTAGGTATAGGTATGTAAATATTGTCGAGGACAGACTGGCACAAAATACAGGACATTTGGGAGTGACAAAAGTGTTCGGGAGGACGTGAGGGGGGGGATGGCCCTCGGGCTGTAATTGTTAGGTTATATGGTTAATTTAGGTGCGCCGGCTGATTGTGAACAAAGTAATGGTTTTGATTATCTTAAGAGTGGATGTTTGAGGATTTTGAACACATGTCTGTGTTAACAGCCCTTGCCCACGATCACACCTTTTGTGTTAATTTAATGGAAAAACAATAGGGAACAAGATGCTAATCTCCAAATATGAAAATGACCATAACTTTTTTAATACTGAAGATATGAAAATGAATTGGGTATCAAATTTAAAGTTTTTTTATGCTTTACCAGATAGGATAAAATTATAGGCTTGATTTATAACATCTCAAAATTTTGTGACATCCCTACATATTTTGCATTTGGTACAGAAGTTCACAGCCATTTCAGTACAAGAACCTTTCTGATAGCAAACATTAAAATTAATACATCTATCTTAACTACTTGCCAGTGAAATATGGAGTCTGAGGCAGACCATTCAGTTCATCGTCCATGCTATCTCAATGTGATAGCAATCCAGCTAGTTCCACTCACTGCCCCCCTCCACATTGCTTCATATACTGCATCTTTCATGTCTTGATCTCTCTTGAATCATCCTGGTCTGCCAGATTTAATCCAGATTTGTACATTTATTTTATTTTAAATGTCTCAACCCCTAATAGCCCTGTCCCATGGTACGAGTTCATTCCAAGAGCTCTCCCGAGTTAAAAAAAAAAAAAAAAAAACTCGTTGTAAGCACGGAGAATGAACATAGCGGGTACGTCGGAGCTCGGGGACATCTCTTAGCAGCTCATAACGCTAACGGCAGGTATTCGGGAAGACTCGCTAATGGCAAGTAAGCTCGGGAAGACTTGAAAAATGTCCATGAGAGCCCCGAGTACTGACGAGCGGCCATTACCATAAATCTCCGAGTTCGAATCAGGGCAAACTCGGGAGAGCTCTTGGAATGAACTCATACCATGGGATAGGGCTTTAAATCATTGCATAAGTTGCTTGGAGATTATGACAATGGAAGTAGAACTCAGCTCAGATATTTTGCGTTAGCAAGAACAGTAAGACACAGTTGTTATGCAATTCAAGAGAATCTCATCATTTTAGTTAAAGGTTAAGCTGAGATAAATTGCTTTGTAATTGAATTATCCACATTTGTAGAAATGGTAAATAACATACATAATTTAGTGGCATGGAAATATGTCCTCAGTGACTGGTACTAAACACACATTATCACAGCTATTGATGGCACTCACATGCACTATCAATGTCTAAAATGATTGAAAGCTGCAGACTCAAGAGTTCACATGTCTATTGCTGCACAACCTGAAAGACTGTGCATAAACATACAGAGACATAGAACAGTGCAGCACAAAACAGGCCATTCGACCCACAATGTCTGCGCCAAATATGATGCCAAGACCATCAATTAGCTAAGTCAGGGGTAACTTTCTTATCCTCTGCAGGGAAAAGATGGTACGTCCTCACTCATCTTGGGCGGCATGGTGTGCAGCAGTACATTTGCTGCCTTATTGCGCCAGAGACCCAGGTTTGATCTAGAATACAGGTGCTGTCTGTACGGAGTTTGTACGTTCTCCTCGTGGCCGCGTGGGTTTTCTCTGGGATCTCCGATTTCCTCCCACACTCCAAAGACATACAGGTTTGTAGGTTAATTGGCTTGGTATAAGTGTAAAATTCTCCCATGTCTGTGTACGAAAGTGTTAGTGTGCGGGGAACGCTGGTCGGCGTGGATCAGTGGGCCTGTTTCTGCACTGTATCTCTAAACTAAACTAAAATCTTCTAACCTCCCAATTATCTTGTGCTCTGCACCATGTTTTCCTTCCATTAGCTGCACACCAGCATTCCCAATGCACAACTATCTATCCCAGTGAAAGTATCTAAGTTGGTATTTGAGTTAGCTCAGCCAGGATGTTCCTTGATATTGCTCGCAACCATTTTAAATCCTTTAGTTGAGGAAATCTTTTCAATATTCTGACTCGCCCAACAGGAATAGTGTATAACTTCAAAACCTGGTTCATTGTGCAACATTGAAACATAAGCGAGGAGAAAAAAATTAAATTATAGACAAATTGAGGACAATTGGTAACTGTTGGGAGTGAGATCACTGATATAAAAATATATATAACACCTCATACAAAGAAAAAAACGACTATTTGAAAAGATATGAAACTGCCATTATTTCAACATCTGCTTTCTCATTCAAGGCTGATGTGAACATTTATTTTTCTCTCATAACATACAGACAAACAAGAAACATCAGAGATATATTAAGTAACATGAAAGCATTTGCTACCACTGGTAATGGCTACTCTTCTGGGTTCCCCCGTTTACTGAACCCCACTGACCCCCAGTGTGCAGAGTGGGGGTCACGGCCATAGTGGGACTGGGGCAGAGCCAGGCTGGGGGATCGCTAAGGCAGGAAAATGCCTAACCCTAACTCGCCCTACTCCCAGAGCTGCCCATGGCTGGAGCTGGAGCCGTTTTGGGACCGGCTGCGGGCTCCGTACTGTGGCCCTGCAACGCATCCATCTCGGCCAGCATGCCCTTCTGGTGGTGACGATGGAGGGGGGCAGCGCTGCCTTGCATGTCGCCTGGGCCACCTTCAGCACCCAGATAGCGCCGGCTCCATCAGACCGCCTGCTCGCTTGCTGCAACACCGGCCGGCCAGCAGACAGCCCGGCCGACTCCTCGCAGCACTCACGGGACACCCAACCCTCACCTCCCGGCGGCCCAACCTTCACCTCCCGGCGGAGGCCTGGCCCAACGCTCACCACCGACGGCCTGACCGACAGATTGACAGACAGGCAGACTAACAGGCAGACTAACAGACAGACAAAAATCCTAACCCTAGTTCTACATTTGTTATTTATCATTTTTATTTACCAGTACACATTATAACATTATAAAGATAAATCAAATGATAAACAAAATTATCAGCCAGGTGAGCATTACCTTTATTCCTTGGAAACCTTGCTATTGCTATTGATGTAATGAGGAGGCAGCCATGATCCCAGTGTCCTCGCTGCCTAGCGGCCATAAAACAAAGCACGGGATTGGCCAATTTGCATCTGACCTCAATGTCAAATGTGCATTGATTGGGCAATTACTACTCAGAAAATTTGAGGTTTTTCTCATATTTCTAAAAAATGTGCAGGTTTTTGTCTTGTATGATTTATATAATATTTTTACACACTATGTTAAAAATTCAGGTGGTTCTGTGAGTTGGGACACAAAACTAAATGAAAAAGCTTCTTGGCCCATAGCCTAACTGTGATGGAATGCTGTTAAAAATGAAAGGGAGCAGATTAGATTCTACACTTTAAAAAAATAATAATCTTGTATTTAACAGAACAATTAAATTCTTATTTGCAGCAGCATAATAGGCCTATAAGCACAATACACATAGAAAATACATAATACATAAAATGTTGATAAATTAAGAAACCCAATACTAGTGCAAAAAAAAAGTCAAAGGCCTGAGTGGAACCAAAGAGAGTCCATAGTTCATAGTTGAGGTCAGTGTTGTGTCGTGTTCAAGAGTCTGATGGTTGTTGGGAAGAAGCTATCCTTGGACCTGATCACCATGAATATTGTCCAAGGGGAGCTAAATATATCTATCACAGAGGAAGAGGACTTAACTTTCTGGTGCCTTTCCCCACAATGGACATTTCTGATTCTGCTGTGGGGGGATGTTTGTGTTGAACTCTATGTGTTGTGTCCATTTTCTTTATTTTTTTTAACCGTTTTCTATGGTTTGTAAGGAAACTTATTATCTATTTTATGTAAAGCACTTTGGTGTAAATGTGAGTTGACTTAAAACGTGCTATATAAATAAAACTTACTTACTTACTATTATCTCTTGATATAAACTAGCTGGCAGATGGGAATCCTGACTTTGGTGGGATTGCAGTTCCTCATGGTGCAAGTTGCCTTTGGATGTTTTGTGAAATCTGCAGGTCAGTTCTGACCATATAATGGAAACAAAATTGTTTCAATTTTCACACACTAGACCAATGATACAATCAACTGTGTGGCTCAATGCTTGGTATCCCAACAACAAAAATGATACCTTCCTTGTGTGGCAGTGTGTCACTTTTGACCACTCCTCTCCACTTGCCAACAGTCATATGGAGAACCAAAGAGTAGCTTCAATGAAGGAGAGATGTGGGAATAAGACGGGTGGAGGTAACCTACAAGGTTTTCTTCCACCCAGTCTGCCCTTAAGAGGACATGACTTTAGAATTAAGGGACAGAAGTTTAGGGGTAATATGAGGGGGAACTTCTTTACGCAGAGAGTGGTGGCGGTGTGGATTGAGCTCCCAGTGGAAGTGGTGGAGGCAGGTTCATTAGTATCATTTAAAAATAAATTGGATAGGCATATGGATGAGAAGGGAATGGAGGGTTATGGTACGAATGCAGGCAGGTGGGACTAAGGGGAAAAAATTTGTTCGGCATGGACTTGTAGGGCCGAGATGGCCTGTTTCCGTGCTGTAATTGTTATATGGTTATATGGTTATATGGTTAATGAGCTAATCTGAATTGGAAAAGCAGTCATTGTAACTCCGCAGTCCACATTTTAACAATTCCAGGTGATACTTTCTCTGCCACTGACCATCAGAACATACACTTTATGCAAAATTAAAAGGTATATCAAAGTAAATATTTAAAGCAAGTTTGTAAATAGTACCCTGCTCTAACAACTTCAAAATTATACTTGTGTTGTGTCATGGGACTGATTTCCTTAAGTGAAGATACTAGAATACATATTCTTCCATGCAATGGCTTGTTGCAGCATGGCTATGGAAGACTTTCGCTGCAGGAGACTGCAGTGAAAAATAACCTTATCATTTCTAATCCTGAATGCCTGACTGCACACAGCATTTTCATGGGGGTCATTAATTCCGGTTGACTGGGATATGATGTGGCATTGATATGAAGATGAGTAGTGTCATTCTGAGAGAGGACAGCAGTTTTATGTTCCTCAAGAAGAGCTCAGAAATATTATTGTATGTGAAGACATTTCACCGCTGCGAGATCCTGAGAGCCTCTGAATTCTGAGCAACACTGGGAGTAAGCTATCCATGATTTAGCACGTCTGACCTTCCACTGCAGTGTGCAGGCATTGGGTAGACGGTGACTGTGCTGCAGTAAAAAATGTCACACCCATATTTGATAATGTATCGTAGCTGGCTGTAAATAGCACAACGCAGAATTGGAAAGGAACATCCAAACTCCATGGAAACACTTATGGAAGATTGGTGTTGGATTCCCCCACACTTATGCAGTTGTATGAATACTTTCTGGTGTGCTTAACAATGTATGAAGCAATAGTTTATTTGGCCTGCTTTCTACTTTAGTTTAGTTTACAGATATAGGATAGAAATATACCCTTTGGCCCATCAAGTTCATGCTGACCAGCAATCCCCATACATTAGTTCTATCCTACACACTAGGGCCAATTTACAGAAGTCAATTAACCTACAAACCTGCATGTCTTTGCAATGTTTGAGGAAACCAGAACCACCAGAGAAAACCCACATGGTCATAGGGAGAACATATAAACTCCAAACAGACAGCACCCCTAGTCAGGATCGAACCCAGGTCTCGGGCGCTGTAAGGCAGCAACTCTACCAATGCGCTACTATGCTGCCCTATTCCTCCAACATTTGCACATTATACCATTCTTCTTAGAACAGGCTATTCTGAAAGTACTCCCGCCAGTACTTCTACCCTTCAAGGGGAACAGGATTGCTTCAAATGATACTACTTACCTTTAAATGGAGGTGGCCATTCACAATAATGGTTCCTGCTGATGCAATCAGCGAGTTAACTGGATTGTTTGCACGTCCAGTTGATGAAATCATTATATTGAGCAGACAGCATGAAGTCTCCTACATGGTAATTAACTGGTGTGGGTTAATTGTGCATCACCATCTCCATGCTCATTTTCAGGAGCTATTGAATTTAGCTTCCGAAGTATTCAACACAGCCAACTGTGCACATTGTGACACAATTGACCTTGTAGGTCCATTTTCATGTACAATTTGAAATAATTTCTCAGGAGATAATAATAACTGATGCAAATCTGCTCCAAAAGGTCATGCAAATATAATATTAAATTCTCTATTGCAATCTTATTTTCATAACTATTCACAGCAGCAAGGTAAAAGCTGGCAAATTTAAAGGCTGGCAGTCCTCGAAGTGGAAAATCTATCAGGCAGAGTGTCTTGCCAAAGACTTGTAAATGCCCATTTCAAAAAGGGGAACAGAATTAAAACTTCCAATGAAAAGGAGCCTAAACAGTTAATCAACATGTAAAAAAGGTAAGCACTATTAAATGAATGTCAAACTAATTTAGAGTGAGTCATACAATATGGAAACAGGTCGTTTGGCTCAACTTGCCCATGCCGACCAGATTGCCCCAACTACACTGGTCCCACCTGTCTTCACCTGGCAGTGACACTGGACTCACCTGACTTGACTTGTTAAAAGCAAATTTTATTTGATTGACTTGACTACGTTTTCTGTCGAAGGAGTATGTTAAAGTTGATTTGGTTTATATTAAAAATGTGGACGTCCAGGAGCATTTGTAGAATAGCAACATAATAGAATTCTTAGTCACAAATTAAGAAGCTCCAGAGTTTAAAGAGACGGTGGCAGTACAGGGTAGTTTCTTTGATTCCAGCTCAGATGCTGCCTGACCAGCTGAGTATCGGCAATATTTTCTGTTTTATTTAAATAAGCAGAGAAATATGATGAACTGCAATGCTTATTCTAGAGAGATGAACAGGTTGGTCTTCTCTTGCATCCATATTCGGCCTTGTGTTCTTTTGCATGTATTTTGGTAACCTGCGCAAAACTTTGTGGAAGATACCAGACTTCAATCCAAGCAACAAGGTGGAAAATTGCCTGAGGATGTCCCATTCACAAAAACAAGATTACTTTGATCACTTAATTTTGGAGTGAATTTGAAGGACTTTGAGATGGCAATGTTGGTTGTATATTTCCAATGCTTTGAGATGGTAGTAGTGGCCCAGGTTTGTGAAACACATAGGAGGTCAGGAACTCTTACTTAGTATAAGATGCTTTCTTGTGCCAGGTGTGAGGTTTTCATCTTTAAATTTCCTCTTCCTCGACTGACCACAGGATCTGCTGGCACATAAAAAACAGTGGCCAATTTCATCATTGAAGTCTGCCTTCACCAAAATGTGATTCCACAATATGGGATATGGTCCAGATTTCCAGGGTTTTGTTATGAACGTGGGAAAAACTAAGGAGATGGTGGTTGACTTCAGGAGGGCGGGGAAACATCACCATGCACCTCTGCACATCGACGGAGCTGATGTGGAAAGGGTCAGCAGCATGAAGTTCTTAGGACTACATCTGTCTGATGACCTGACGTCCACGGCCAACACCACAGCTCTGGTCAAGAGAGCCCAGCAGCGACTTCACCCTCTCCGAAGACTATGGAAAGCAGGCCTCCCCACCACACATCTACGGACTTTTTATAGGGGGACTGTCGAGAGCACACTGACATACGGCATCACTTCCTGGTTCGGGAGCTGCAAGGCGTACGAACGGCACCAACTGGACAGGATAGTGAAGACCGCAAGCAGGATTATTGGTGCTCCACTCCCCTTCCTGCTGGATATATACAAGAAGAGATGTATCAACAGAGCCATCTCCATCATCAAAGACCCTTACCACCCATCGCATGACTTTTTCTCCATCCTCCCATTTGGGAAGAGGTACAGGAGCATTAGCTGCAAAACTAGCAGGATGCTCCTCAGCTTCTTCCCACAGGCTATAAGACTGTTAAATGAACTTTCCCCCCTGCCAAGTATCGCGCACAAACCCCCCACACTGCAGCAGAGCCACTGTTGTGCCGCTGCCGGTCGGAACGGCTGTTGAATGTTTATTAGAGGGTTAAATTTGTTCATGACATGTATTTTTTAATTTTAATTCCTATTTATTATGTAATGAAAACTGAATGGACACTGGTTGAGCAACGTTTTTTTGTTTCCTCTGGGTAAGCGAATACTCAGGAAATGACAATAAAGATTTACAATTACAATTACAATTACAATGAACCTTTATTTTGGGAGAACAGAATGATATGGCAGGGGTAGGCAGGTTGGGTATATTCGTCATTAGTATGTCCAATATAATCCCCATGCTCTTGTATATCTCAGTGGATAAGTTGACGATGCTTTGATATTGGGCCTCTAATCGTGCAAAAACCCAAGCATCGGCTGCACACTGCAAATCGACTGTTGAGGTTCAATTCACCTTGATTCTTAACTGCAGTGTTTGTGTATGTAATTGATAATTTTCTCTTAAAGAAGTTTGTGGCCCTATCTGTTTGTGACCAGAGTCTGGATAATTGGATGCAATGTGACCTACAGAGTTGCATTGATCAACAAATCATCATGTCTGTGGGAAAGTGATAGAAGGTGCAATGAAATGTGCTATTGTAGTCAGATGGGGTGGTTGTGGGTACTTGGAATGGATTGATGTTTTGGAGTTGGAGTAGTGTGATGCAAATCCTTGCAGCATGTATCAGAGATTTGAAGGAATTTACTGCTTTCACTTGTGCTGAGATTTTGTCTGAAATCCAACTATTTTCTTACATTGTGATTCTCTCTAACTGTAGCATTAAAAGTGGACCTGGAATACTCCTTTCGTGAAGAGGTCACTGCGACCACTTTCTAATGGGTTTGTTTTGAAGGACTGTGGGCACTTGAGCCACTTCCCCTATTTAGTTTGTTCCCACCTGCAGTAAATACAGTTTTGAACAGTACAGAACGTTTGGAACTTGTACGTATTCAATACATCAACAGTTTTCTGAATCTAGGTGGCTTATATAGCATTTTCTGCAGTAATTTATTGTTTTAATTACATTGGATGATTGATATATCTTGCAATAGACCAACCCTTGGGTCTGTTTGAGGATAATTAGCTGGGATTTATGGCCATGCTATTATCATTTTATACTATTAACATACTATAAAGATGGTAATACATTACAACACGAACTACACCAAAAATATTTCATTGAGCCTAAAGCGTTTTTCAATGCCTTGAGGTCATGAAAGGCACACAGCTATGCAGGTATTTCTTTATATCCATCTAGATGGACTTTGATCTGTTTTCTTCCAGCAATTACTATGCTCCAGCAAAGGCTTTTCAACTGTTGAGAATTTGATAGTTTTTTTCCCTAATGCTGCCAGGATTTCAGACTTCTTTGAACACATGATAGTCATTGATCATGCACATCACCACACAAAAAAGGCCTGACAAAAGAACATCTTGCTTCATCCAAAATTTTGACCATCATCAGACTTTGCATGAAAATCATCCTACAAATCTATTATTACTTTTTAAGAAACTAATTGTATATCCATTGTTTTAAGCATTCACCAATTTCTTGCCATTAGCTTAAAGCATTACTTTATCCTTATGTAAGCCTAGTTTTAATATGTGCACTTTTTAATTGAACTAGTGTTTTCAGTCTTCCATGATAGACAGCAATGCAAACTTCCCCTCCATAATATTTCCAAGGTAATGAGGTCAATGTGCAATCCAGTTTCTCCAATGTGTGCTTAATATATAGCAGTGCTTCAGTTTCTTAATTTCTTTCATATTTATTATATTTAGTGGACAATGATCATTACTGCAGTGTCAGAAAATAAGTTATTCCAAAGAAATGCATTGCAATAATTCAGTACTGAGTATACTAGATCTAATATACATAGCTGTTCTACATGTTTTATATCATACAAAGGCAATTAATAATTCCATATTTGTATTCTGTTGTTAAGATTACATAGTAACAATCTACCACAATGAGGCTTTGAATTGTGTTTATGCATTGATTTGCAGATAACATTTTTCATAGTTACTCTCTTCCCACAATGAAATAAATTATTCAGAGCAAGGTTCATGTTGAAAATAAATAATATTCGAATAAAAAAACATAAATTCACAAAGCTCTTCTCTTTCCTATTTGAATTATTTCTGATTCACCTCATTTCTGTTTTTTTTTTTAAATAAAATGTCATAGAGAATGTCTATTGCCACAAGTTAGGTGCTAGCAAAATACCATTTGTTTAAAATAATGTTCCTAAGGATATGCATTCAAAATGGAATTAATTAATCTAAGCAAATACATCACAAAACTGAACTGTTATTTACCAGTTAATACAAAAATGAAAATATGAGATGAAGAACGTGAGGACATAGATTTACGGTGAGAGGTGAAAGATATAATGGGAACCTCGGGGGCAACTTTTTTACACAAAGGGTGGTAAGTACATGGAACAAGGAGGTAGTTGAGGCAGGTACTATCACAACGTTTAAAACGTTAAAAAAATCATTTAAACAGGTACACAGGCAGGATTGGTTTTGACAGATATGGGCCAAACGCAGGGAGGTGGATTAATATGGATGGGGTATGATGGTCGGTGTGCACAAGTTGATCCAAAGGGCCTGTTAAAAATGCTGAGTCTATGTAGTTGTCTAACTTCAGTAGTCTAGCAAACTCATGGGTGCTCTCTTGGCTTGTCACGGTGGCTCATTCATGGTCTGAGAAAATTTTACTTACCGATAATTGTACTTTTGTGGAACCAGGATTTAGGGAATAACATTAACTTTTACTGTGATAGCAGTTAGGCAAGGAGTAAAAGCGAAGTTATCACAAAAGAGCTGTTTTGTTTAGTTTAGTTTAGAGACACAGCATGGAAACAGCCCCTTCGGTCCACCGAGTCCGTGCTGACCAGCGATCCCTGCACATTAACACTATCCTACACACACTAGGGACAATTTACACATACACCAAGCCAATTAACCTACGCACACATGTACATCTTTGGAGTGTGTGAGGTAACTGAAGATCTCGGAGAAAACCCTGGCAGAGGTCACTGGCAGAACTTACAAACTCCGTACAGACAGCACCCGTAGTTGGGATCGAACCCTGGTATCCGGTGCTGCAAGTGTTGTAAGGCAGCAACTCCACTGCTGCCCCGCCGTGCCACCCAGTGGCATTATTTGTTGTGTTTTTAATAAACCAGAGGAATTTTTCATGAATGGCAAAAAACTGCAGATATTGGAAACCTTAAATAAAATCACAAAATGCCAGAGATGTTGCATAGGTAAGGCGAGAACTGTTAAAATGGAAAAAGAGTTATTGCTTCGGGGCCATTGCCCTTCATCAGCCTCCCTTATGAAATTTATGAAGCTGATATATTAACTCTGCTTCTTCTTCCACAGAGGCAACTGAACCTGCTGAGTGTCTCCAGCTTTTTTTTTTTTCGTTTGCATTATTAGTTGCTGATTAGTACAGTACAATTTGATTCCTCAAGGGATGATCATTGAAAAGTAATGGATAGCACATAGCATAGATATCAACTATATTTCAACAATATTAATATTTTTCTACTTTTGCTTTTCTGTTACTAAAACATACCAGCAATAATAGCACTAAATTGATATAATGTGCAGAATCATTTAGGGAATAGTCTTCAAAATATAATCACCTCACTAATATTCAAGGCCTGATCTTGTCTATTGACCTATGACTGTATCAGTAAGAATTAAGGCATGACCTAGTCTACATAGCTATTTGCAGTTATAGAGTTATGGAGTCATACAGAGTGGGAACAGGCCCTTCAATCCAATTTGCCCATGCCAACCAGCATGCCCCATGTAAACTAGTCCCACCTGCCCGCATTTGCCGCATATCTTTCTAAACCTATCCTATACATGTGCCTATCCAAATGATTTTTAAACATTGTAATTGAACCTGCCTCAACTACCTCCTCGGGAAGCTCTTTTCGTATACTTTCCATCCTTTATGTTAAAAAAAAAGATGTCCCTTAGATTCATATTAAATATTTCCCCCATCACCTTAAAACAGCGTCCACAGATTCTTAATTTCCCTACTCTGGGTAAAAAACCCTGAGCATTTACCCTATCTATCCATCTTATGATCTTATACATCTCTTTAAGTTCACCCCTCATCCTCCTGTGCTCCAGGAATCAAGTCCTTCCCTGCCCAACCTCTCCTTATATTTCTGGCCCTTGAGTCCTGGAAACAGCCTTGCAAAGTTCTTAATATATGTGTACAGCTCAATCTTTTCATTTATCTGTGCCTTTCTCATATCAATAATAAACAGCATAAAAATGTGTCTCTGATCCAAATTTCTACCTTATTATGGTATAAAACAAAAAGTTTATTTGTCAAACAAGCCAAAATTTGAGACAAACTCAACAGTGTGGAGACAATTGGTTTGCTGCTTGCCTTAACTGGTTAGGTTTTCTTTTCAGAGTTATTAATGCAATTCTGTATTCATTCATTTCCCCTTAGACATCAACGATATTATCAGTTCTTATGGCCATAAATCCAAGAACTAAATACCATAAAACACTTGATAATCCTTATCTAAAGTCAGAACTTCAATTTAACTGAAAGCTATTTCAAGAAAAATCAATAACTAACTTTTGTAATTTCAAGGTAATAACAAACTGAAATAATTCGATCAAAACATATTATATTAAAGAAACTGAAATCTTCAAGCATCTCAGTTCACAAACGATCCTTTGACATTATTGTAATCCATCGTTCATTTTGATCTTCTTTCAATCAAGCAGTAATAAATGAAACAGTGGGAGGAAATATAAATATTTAACACAGTCCTAGAGATGTGGCCTCACTGTTGCCCTAGGTAAATGAAGAATAATCTTCATGGCATTTTATTTAATTACTCCAGCAATAAGCAAGTTAGCTTTCTCATCCAACAAAATCCAAATGGGAAAATCAACTTGTGAGCAAGATGAATTTTGGGGATTCCTGACTCCTTCTAGAAAACCTAGTAGTTGCCCATTTCCTCTTCGTACACTTTAGTAAGCTGCTATCTGAGTACTGGCCTAATTATGCTATCCAGAGTCTTCAGGATTGCGGACGAACCATAGTGACTTCAGCTGCGACTCCAGCTCCACATCCAGGTTGTCGAGCTGTTCACCACTTAACTACATGCCTTCACCAAAGTCACTTCCATACTTTCAAAGTATCATACTTTCAAACTGATGTCACGTTGAGTTTCCCTTATCAACCTCATTTACCTACGATCCCCCCTCACCGATCCCTTTACTCATCAAAGGCTACACTCCAAAGACCATTGTGTGCTGAAATTGAATTGGCAAAAAAAAAGATAGGGTTAAAAGAGAAAGAAACTATGGCAAAGATGGTAGAAAAAAATCAACATAACTCGTATCCAGCCATGGGTATCTGTAGAGTATCGTACATTTCTATTTATTCCTCATAATGTTCAAGCTCTGGTGAAGGTTCTTCACCCTGAAATATTAGCTGATTATCTTCCCACATGTGCTGACTGGCTGAGTGTTTCCAGCAGTTTATGTTCTTGTTTCATATTATCAGTGTTTACTGTTTTTGTTTTAATTTGTTCCTATTCCGACTATTTTGGTAATTTCTGATTCCATAGCTTTCTGTTGCAATAGAATTTCAACTTGTAATATCCCATCTGAATGTCCACTTTTCTAACCTTTTTTTTCCTTTCATAGTTTTATCAAAACTTAGTTTAATTCTTTCTACTTCACCAGAGTTATTGCATACAGTTTTGCTATACCTAATTATTCTCTGACTTTTGAGTGTTTTATAGTTTTTAAGACTAGTTTGATACCAAAATTAAACTGGTTAGAATAAATCAAATGATCCAAGATTTTGAGGGTTTTTTATCTTTTTATTCCAGTAATTGGGTTCATGCCTAATTAATTTTGATACATTTCCAGACAGGGGCAGATTAGTCAGCCTGAGATTGTATACATGTGCATTTCACAGAGAATTTCCACACATTTCTGTACACTGTCGGTTGCTATTTTAACTCTGCAGATAGTAAACATTTCCTTTTGCTGTTTGTGGCATGGCAGCTATCAGATCCAGGACAAACATCAGTGTGGTCCTTGGTACTTATGCCGACAATTAGGTTGTCATTTACATTGCAGCACTGGGAGTAAAGCTGCCAAAGTCAGCAAGGGTGCGTTACAAATCCAGCGGCAGCTGTAAGACATGTATTTTGATCTGCATGGGTGAAAAAGAGCAGGATCATAATTGACCATAAAATAAATGCTTCAAGGCTGATGATGTTTTTCAATCATGGTACACATGCATTTATGTGATTAATAAAATATTGCCATGACCCCTGGAGGCAAGTTATTATTTAATTTGTGGATGTTTCTGATTCAAAAATGTTATTAGAATTTAAATAAAAACTGAACTTTGTTCCAGATATTAATAAGTACAAGGTAGGTATAGTTTATTTCACCTTACCTCAGGTACCCAGTCCTTGCATTATGGTCTGAATTGACTGCGATAAAGTCTGGAACTGAATGATTGTGGTAGTGAATGAACTGAATATAAGTAAGGTAGTGAATGAACTGAATATAAGTAAGCAGGATATCAATAAACCCTTCTTCAGACAGGTTGATGCTGGCTGGTGGACTAATAATAACTCCTTTATTCCTTCATTGAGAAACAGAAATACAATATCTCAGGTTTACCTTACCCTTCATAAATTGGGAATTGTAGAACAATGTTTGCATAGTTGGATCGCTGTTGGTATAATTGCACTAGAACAGCCTGGCTCTGTCAGGGACCAGTTCTGTTGCACAGATTGCTGGCATTAAGGATAGGAGGTTGCTCAGGTCAACAGCTTCTGTTGTATCCTGTGCATTCAGCCAATTAAAGACTCATACAACAAATTGACTAGATACTGGCATCACCATGATCGTGAATGTTACATTCGGAAGAGTGTGTCGGATGGAACAGCAGATGCTGGTCACCGGTCTGAGGAAGGATTCCAAACAGCAACGTTCATTAGCCTAGAATATTCCACTGACCTCCTATTTTTAATAGGCTTTGTTAGTGTTACACAGTGGAAAACTTCTTAATATTACAATTGTCATTCACATCCCACCTCTTGAACTCTGTTCTTTTATCCACATTTAGTTTGAGGCTGTAACGGTTCTTGAGCAGAACCGTTGATACAATCCAAACTGCATCAGTGAGCAGATTATTTGTTGGTAAGTGGTGCTTGATAGCAGTGTCAATGAACATTTCCATCACTTTGCAGGTGGTTCAATAGATGACCGAGAGATAATTTACAGGATTGATTGGATTTCCCGCACTTTATTATCTGCATGCTGCTGGGCAATTATCTGTTCTGTTCAGTGGACAAATTAGAGACGAGGTTAGATGACTACCATGACATCAAGGGTTCAATTGACTAATACACTGTATCAGCATCAAGGGGATCAGAAGGATTGAAGTCAAGTTGAAATATGACTAGAATCATAAATAGTACAACTGATGGATGGTTGCAAATGGGAAATAGCAAGGAGGCTTCTTTCCCCATTTGGCCATGGTGCTTTCATAAGTTCTTAATTGATTGGAGCAGAATTAGGCCATTTGGCCCATCAAGTTCAATCCGCCATTTAATCATGGCTGATCTATCACTCCTTCTAACCCCATTCTCATGCCTTCTCCCCATTACTCCTGTCACCCATACTAATCAAGAATGTAGCATCTGGAGCCAATGTCAAGAACATACAGGAAAGCAAATGGGAATCAGTAATACATATTTGTAAATTGTCTGATCATAGGAAAGCAAATTTGTAAATTGCCGATCACCTGAGATGGAGGCAAAGGGATCCATAGAGGGAAGAGAAGCCTCTTCTTTACATGACCATGCAAGGTTACTCCCTTTCAGCTATATGCCTCTGTGCTGGCACTTGTGCAGTATCTTTCAGGTGGGATTGACTTTGGCTCTGTAAATCCTGTGCTTAAGTATATGTCAGGTGGTCCATATGTGAATACACTCTTCTAAAGCTTACCCCCCTTGTCTAATTCAGTAAAAAACACTGACCCACCACTGGACCAATTAAACTTTATTTTTAGAATGACGAGCAAATTTCCCTATACGATATCTAAACCACCGCAGATTTGATCCTTGCCTCTGCCTGGCCAAGCCCATCTGCCTCGTGCAAGTAGACGCACTCCAAAAGGTCATGCAGTCCCAAGCATCCCTTCAGAAGATCGACATTGATCTAAAATGGGGCTACCTTTCATAGGCCCACGTACTTTGAGGGGCCGAACTAGATAGGGGTAGTCTCTTTACAGTCCAATCAAACATATTAATTACATCAGTACATTATTGACAGTTCCCCAAGCCAATTACAGAGTCTTCCATACATTGTTTCTTGCAGAAGCTTCTGGAAGGAAGCTAACTAATTGAATAATGCAGCATTTACCCTGGAACTCAAAACAATTCTGCCAGGGCTTACACACTTGGGCCTATCAGCAAACAGCAGGGTAACTGGCTTGCAACATTGTTTACATTATTTACAATTCTTTTGCAGCAATCCAATCATATCAATGCATTTAAGTTTATTTCAGAGTCAGAGTCAGAGTCAGAGTCAATTTAATTGTCAATTGGACCCCTGGAGGTCCAAACGAAATGCCGTTTCTGCAGCCATACATTACATACAAATAGACCCCAGACACAACAATAATTACATTTAACATAAACATCCATCACATAGCTGTGATGGAAGGCCAAATAAACTTCTCTCTCCACTGCACTCTCCCCCCCCCCCGATGTCAGAGTCAAAGTCATAGCCCCCGGCTGGCGATGGCGATTGTCCCGCGGCCATTAAAGCCACGCCGGGTGGTGCGAGGTCGCACACCGGGTCTTGGTGTTGGAGCCCCCGGTGTGCGCTCGCAGAGTCCGCAGCCATTCCAGCCGCGCGGGGCAGTGGTGTCAGGCCCCGCTCCAGGAGCTCTTCAACCCCGCAACTCGGGCGGGAGAAGTCGCCGTTGCAGGAGCCCTGAGAAGCGGTCTCCTTCCAAGGAGCCGTGGGCTCCCGGCGCCGTCGTCCACAGACCCGTCGTTGGAGCCTCCGACTCTCCGGTAGCAGCAGCAGCAGCAGCAGCAGCAGCAGCAACAGACAGCAACAGCAGCAGCAGCAGCAGCGCTCCTCCACCGCTCCGGACCCGGCCAGCTCCGCGACGGCAACGGTGAGTCGGCACCTGAGTCCCCGGTCTCTTCCTGTTGGAGGCCGCTCCTCGTTGCGGCCTCAACGACAATGGAAACCCGACGAGAAAAGGTCGGGTCTCCAGTGCAGGGAGAGATTCACAAAGTTTCCCCCCCCCTCCCACCCCACCCCCACCCCCCACACACACACACCCCGACATAAAATAACAAAAACTACATAAAAACACAGACAAAAATAATAAAAACGTGGACAATAATAAAAACGCGGACAGAGTTTATTTACAGAGTTTTAATACATACTAGACCAAGTGCAGACCCGTTGGGTCTGCTCCCTCAATGGTGTGATCCCCCAACCCAATATTCCACCATGCACCCATCTCCTCCAACGGAACTGAAGCCGTTCCCAAATGTAAGATTCCAGCAGTCCCCTGCCTCCCTCAGCAGTGGATTGAAAAAAAAAATTCCAATTGCACCTCCCCTGCCTGCTGCAGCAGTTCCAATTGCGATACCAATTGGCCCTCCCCCTCCTGTTGAAGCACTTGCTGTGATATCTCATTGAGGTGAAAAGTTCAGTGTTCCTGTCTTGCAACTTTGTTGTGAAGTGTGTTGGAAGCTGATAGGAAGGAGCAGCTAATCAAAAGGAAGAAAGGCAGCCGGCAGCTGGACGGACGGATTGCAGGCGGCAGCCACAGATTTTTATATAATAATAGATAGATTATCAATTAAGGGGAAATGAGGAGAACACCTGGATCTTTCACCATCCTGCATATCAATCTGAGTCTCAGACTGGTCGGCGCCATCCACAGCCTGCAATTTTCCACTGATAAAGGTTAAGCAATTCTGACAAATGCAGGGATTCTCCATTTTATAGTGTCTTTAATTTGGTCAATATTAACACATAGAGTGTTATCCAATGCTTTTGGCCCAAGCAGCTGAGCATAATTTACTGTTAAAGAGGGAACTGCAGATGCTGGAGAATCGAAGGTTACACAGAAAAGCTGGAGAAACTCAGCGGGTGCAGCAGCATCTATGGAGCGAAGGAAATAGGCAACGTTTCGGGCCGAAACCCTTCTTCAGACAGCATAATTTACTGACATTTTAAACAGAAGAATTGCCCAGGATGTGCAGACACACATTGACCAAGATGGCAGATACTGTTAGAATCTTTGAAAATCTATTGGTAGTTAACATTCATGAAACTATCTCTTATTTTTGATTTATTTTGTGTAATTTGAACTTCAAATTGCCGTGATTGAGCCTATCTCTTTAAATTAAGGGTCTCGACCCAAAACATCACATAATCCTTCTCTCCAGAGATGTCCCGTTGAGTTACTCCAGCTTTTTGTGTCTATCTTCTGTTTAAACTGCATCTGCAGTTCCTTCCTACACACTCTTTAGATTAAGCCCAGGCTTCTCAAATGTCCAATAATATATAACCACTATAATCCCGCACAATGCACTCAACATGAATTGCTGCTCCCTAGAAACATTTGGGCCGAAATCTGCCATTCATTTAGTTGATAACATCTCATCATACTTTCATACACAGTCAAGAGCAATCATGAGTAACATTCAATAGTTGAGAACCTGGATGTCTGGTCATTCTTATCTTCCATTGGGATAATAAAAGTCCTCCACTGTCTTGACATTATTTACATATGTACTTATCCTTTCACAAATGTTTTTATTTTAGCCTTGATTTACAAGTAGTAAACTATTTGTCACCTTTTTTCCTAATTAGACAATACATGGAAACATGTGTTAGACCAGAATGCTTTATTACTCTCTTAAACTGAGGAGTGATCTGCATCCTTTATGAGCAATCTAAATATTTGCATGTATTTTCATCCTTTGAAATTTCCACCATAATGCTGTTCAATATTGCCTCAATAGCCTCTTAATTTGTTGAAGAAACAAGGAAATAAAGCCTGGTATTAAATTAAATGACCAGGTAAAGGTACAGTATGAATATCAAGGCTCACTTCATGCACGAGGAGGAGGAGCCATCTTGAGGAACGGCTGCTAGCCAGCAGCCGTACGTTTTTAATTCGTTTTTTTAATAGTTTTTAGTGAGTCCTGTTTTCCGTTCGTAGGGGATATGGACTTTATAATGTGGGGGGTAGGTATCAACTCTACTTCTAGGTCCCTACCTGGTCGGTGAGGAAGCTTTTTCTCCGGGCTGCCCGTCGATCCGTCCTCGTGGCCTACCAGCGGGCTTGGAGCGCCGTTTCCTGGCGGGGACCGCCCAGCACCTCGGCCTCGGTGGCGGCACAGCGCTGGAGCGCTTTCGTGGAGCGGAGCGGGCGATGCCTTGCCTGGGTCGCCGCGCTGGAGCTCCGGTGAGCTGAGACCGCCGTGTTCAACACCTCCGGGCTGCGGGTCTGAGGAGCGGAGCAGGCGGTGCCGGCTTCATCATCGGGAGCCTGGGAGCTCCAAACTGGCACGGCCTTGTCAGCTTCGGAAGCTGCGGTCTCCAACTAGAAAGCAGCCGTTCCAGGTGGCCCAGCCGCTGAGAGGACTCTCCCGACGCCGGGGCAAGATCACCCGGTGAGAATGGCCAGGAACATCTGGCTTCCGTAGAGGCAATTGCGGTGGCCTCAATAGGCCTGACTTTGGGGTGAACTTGGGGTGGGGTCTGGACATTGTGCCTTCCCCCACAGTGGTATCCACTGTGGGGGGATGATTTTTTTTGTCTGTAATGTAATCCTGTTAGTCTTTGTCCAAGATGGCTGCCGTGGAGGGAGAGTGGACGCTGGCGCGCTTTGGCTGCCGCTGCTCTCTCTTCACATTGTGTTTTTGATTTTCTGTTTTTGGACTGAATTCTGTTTTTAGTTTGTGTCTCTGTGATGTTTTTATTATTTATTTTACTCTGATTATATATGTTTATATTCCTGTTAATCTATGTAAGGTGTCCTTGAGATGTCTGAAAGGCACCCAACAAATAAAATCTATTATTATTATTATTATTATTATTATTATTATTATTATTATTATTATTATTTGTTTTATCTGTCCGGAGTTATGCTGCTTGATTCACCATCATCTTTACAACATTGATTCATTGCTGATGGTATAGTCTAGGAATTTTATGATGGAGAATAGCTCTATAAATTGTAGCCAACAATGGAAGAAAAGATTTAAGGAATTTAATGTGTCATGAATCAATGAAAGTATTTTTAACCTGTACCATTCTTATCTGTTGTAGACTGAGAATGCTAGATTTTAATTTCCTTATTTTCTTATCCAATACCTCTGCTTCAGAGTCCGACACAGATAAACTATTCTACAGGATACAATTCCCTCGCTTCATTGGCGCACAAAGACGGATAGCAATCATTATCTCAGAACTGATCTCTGTGCAGCTTATTTGATGGAACTCACTTTCTGAAGATTCACATACAGAGAATAGAAATATTTCATTTGTTGGATATGTTATTGTGCATTTTCTGTGAGATTTTATTTATTCTATTTGAAAAATGGTTCTTTATTTGGATTTTCTCCTTTGACATATGAAAAAGAAGCAGGAATAGGCTATTTTATCTTTTTTGTTCCTGACTTCCGCACCATAACATATATGCTGATCTTCAATTCAGCTTCACAATGGTGTTCAAATCATATTTCCTCCTTCTATCAATGTCCAAAAATCCACAATACTCTGTCTTTAACTGACTGAAATTTTTTATCTTCAACCTGAATGATCACCCCATTCTTTGGTTTTCACACATCTCAGCCAAGGAAAACATCTTCCCTGGATCTATCCTGTCAAGCTCCAAAGGTTTTTGCATCTGTCAAATAATTCTCTCTCAGAACAATGAGAGATGATCTAATTGCTAAATACAAAACTTGGGGAAAACAGGCCCAGTTTAATTTAGTTTAGAAATACAGCACAAAAACAGGCCCTTTGATTCACCGAGTCTGCACCAACCAACGAGCCCCACACAGTAACACTATCCTACACACACTAAAGACATTTTTAAAATATATACCATGCCAATTAATCTACAAACCTGAAGGTATACAAAAATGCTGGAGAAATTCAGCGGGTGAGGCAGCATCTATGGAGTTGAAGGAATAGGTGAAGTTTCAGGTCAAGGCCCTTCTTCAGACTGATGTGAGGGTGGGGGTGGGGTGGGGGGGCAGGGCGCAGGAAGAAGAAAGGAAAAGATGGAAACAGTAGGCTGTGGGAGAGTTGGGAAGTGGAGGGGAAGGAGGGAGAAAGCAAGGACTACCTGAAATTTGAGGTCAATGTCCATACCACTGGGGTGTAAACTACCCAAGTAAAATGTCCTCATTCTTCAAGGAACTGGGGCTCCCCTCTTTGACTATAGATGAGGCTCTCACCAGGGTCTCCTCTATATCCCGTAGCTCTGCTCTCACTCCCCATCCTCCCACTCATAGCATGGACAGAGTTCCCCTTGTCCTCACCTTCCACCCTACCAGCCATCACATACAACCGATAATCCTCCAACATTTTCACCACCTCCAAAGGGATCCCACCACTGGCCACATCTTCCCATCTCCTCCCCTTTTGGCTTTCTGCAGAGACCACTCCCTCCGTAACTCCCTGGTCAATTTGTTCCTTCCCACCCAAACCACCCCCTTCCCTGGTACTTTCCCTTGCAACCGCAGGAAATGCTACACTTTTTGATTTACCTCCCCCCTCGACTCCATCCAAGGACCCAAGCAGTATTTTCAGATAAGGCAGAGGTTCACCTGCACCTCCTCCAACCTCATCTATTGCATCCGCTATTCTAGGTGTCAAATGCTCTACATCAGTGAGACCAAGCGCAGGCTTGGGGATCGCTTTGCCCAACACCTCCGCACCGTTTGTATTAACCAACCTGATCTTCTGGTGGCTCAGCACTTCAATTCCCTTTCCCATTCCGAATCCGATCTTTCGGTCCCGGGCCTCCTCCATGGCCAGAGTGAATCCCACCGCAAATTGGAGGAGCAGCACCTCAAATTTGCATGGGTAGTTTACACCCCCGCGGCATGAACATTTACTTCTCCAATTTCAGGTAATCCTTGCTTTCTCCATCCTTCTCCTCCCCTTCCAAGCTCTCCCACAGCCTACTGTCTCTGCTTCCTTTCTTCTTCCCCCTCCTCCCTCCCCCCCACCCCCCACCCCCACATCAGTCTGAAGAAGGGTCTCGACCCGAAACATCACCTATTCCTTCGCTCCATAGATTCTGCCACCCGCTGAGTTTCTCCAGCATTTTTGTCTACCTTTGATTTTTCCAGCATCTGCAGTTCTTTCTTCGACCTACAAACCAGTACATAGAAACATAGAAACATAGAAATTAGGTGCAGGAGTAGGCCATTCGGCCCTTCGAGCCTGCACCGCCATTCAATATGATCATGGCTGATCATCCAACTCAGTATCCCGTACCCGCCTTCTCTCCATACCCCCTGATCCCCTTAGCCAGAAGGGCCACATCTAACTCCCTCTTAAATATAGCCAATGAACTGGCCTCAACTACCTTCTGTGGCAGAGAGTTCCAGAGATTCACCACTCTCTGTGTGAAAAAAGTTCTTCTCATCTCGGTTTTAAAGGATTTCCCCCTTATCCTTAAGCTGTGACCCCTTGTCCTGGACTTCCCCAATATCGGGAACAATCCTCCTGCATCTAGCCTGTCCAACCCTTAAGAATTTTGTAAGTTTCTATAAGATCCCCTCTCAATCTCCTAAATTCTAGAGAGTATAAACCAAGTCTATCCAGTCTTTCTTCATAAGACAGTCCCGACATCCCAGGAATCAGTCTGGTGAACCTTCTCTGCACTCCCTCTATGGCGATAATGTCCTTCCTCAGATTTGGAGACCAAAACTGTACGCAATACTCCAGGTGTGGTCTCACCAAGACCCTGTACAACTGCAGTAGAACCTCCCTGCTCCAATAGAACCTCCCTGCTCCATCTCTGCTTCCTTTCTTCTTCCCACCTCCCTCCCCCCCACCCCCACCCCCACATCAGTCTGAAGAAGGGTCTCGACCTGAAACATCACCTATTCCTTCGCTCCATAGATGCTGCCTCCCACTGAGTTTCTCCAGCATTTTTGTCTACCTTTGATTTTTCCAGCATCTGCAGTTCTTTCTTCGACCTACAAACCAGTACATCTTTGGAGTGTGGGAGGAAACTGAAGATCTCGCAGAAAACCCACACAGTCATGGGGAACAAGTTTAAACTCCGTACAATCAGCACCCATTGTTAGGATTGAACTCTGGTTTCTGGCGCTGTAAGTGCTATATGGCAGCAACTCTACACCTGTACCACCGTGCTGCCCTAGTTTGCTTAATCTCTACTCAGAGAAACATTTTCATAGCCCACCCCAATCCCAGGAATCAACCTGAGGAACCTTTTTTTTTCACCATCAATTCCAAGTACATTTTTCTTGAAGTGGAGTAGGCAGACATGTACGTAATATTACAGTTCAGTAAGATGATTTGATATCCTCTTGTAATAAAGGATACACATCATTTGGTTTCCTAATTGTGTCTTCTATCTGCAAACTATTTTGCCTTTTCTTAAACATTTTAGCCCACCTTACATTTTTCCACATTATATTCCATCTGCCACATCCCCACTAATTCGTCCAGGCTTCCTGGATCCTCTAAAGCCTCTTTGCACCCATCTCATAACTTGCATTGTTTCCCAGGCTTGTATCATCTGGAGAGCAGGAGGATGAGGGGTGACCTTATAGAGGTGTACAAAACCATGAGAGGAATAGGTCAGGTAGATGCACAGATTATCTTGCCCAGGGAATCAAGAACTAGATGACATAGGTTAAGGTTTATGGGGAAAGATGTAATAGGATCCTGAGGGGGGTAGTTCCTTCATACAAAATGTGGTGGGTGTACGGAACGGAGGAGGAGGTAGTCGAGGCAGGTACTATCTCAGCGTTTAAGAAACATTTAGACAGATACATGGGATAGGACAGGTTTAGAGGGATAAAGGCCAAACACAGGCAGGTGGGACTAGTGTTGATGGGACATGTTGGTCGGTGTAGGCAGGATGGACCAAAGGGCCTGTTTCCACGCTGTTCTATGTAAGTAACACCAGTTTTATAGGCTCTTTAGTGGAACTTTTCTCTCTCATACGCTTAAGCAATGAAAAGACATCGTGTGAAATACAGGCAATCTCAATGCACAAATGGTAAATTTGCCTAAAATTTGTGTTCTAATTATACCTTGCATATTATTGGGCAGTTACTAGTTCAGTTTGTACCTCATGTTGGCAAAATTCCAAATGAAGTGAAAAATAGGCCAAATGATCACGACTGGATAATAATAATAATAATACATTTTATTTTCGGGCGCCTTTCAAAGTCTCAAGGACACCTTACAAAAGTTAACAGAAGAGAAAAAAAACATATAGCCGGAGAAAAATAAATAATAAGGACATCATCAATACACAAATTAAAGATAGAAATCATTCCAAAGATACAAAATCAAAAAATCAAAAAACACAATGTGAAGAGAGAGCAGCGGCAGCTAAAGTGCGCCAGCGTCCACTCTCCCTTCCGACAGCCATCTTGGACACAGACTAACAAGTTAAATTAAACACAAAAAATCATTTGTGTTTAATTTTAATTGGGGAAGGCACAATATCCAGTCCCCAACCCCAGTTCATCGAAAGTCAGCCCTATTGAGGCCACCGCTATTGCCTCTACGGAGGCCCGATGTTCCTGGCCGTTCTGGCCGGGTGGTGTTGCCCCGGCGTCGGGAGGGTCCTCACAGCGGCTGGGCCACCTGGAACGGCCGCTTCCTAGCAGGGGATTGTCGGCTTCCGAAGCCGACAGGGCCGCGCCGGGTTGGAGCTCCCAGGCTCCCGATGTTAAGGTCGGCGCCGCCCGCTCCGCTCCGCAGACCCGCAGCCCGGAGGTGTTGATCTCGGCAGTCACATCTCACCGGAGCTCCAGCGCGTCGATCCAGCGCAACGACCCAGGCAAGGCATTGCCCACTCCGCTCCGCGATAGCGCTCCAGCGCTGTGCAGCCACCGAAGCCGAGGTGCTGGGCGGTCCCCGCCAGGAAACAGCGCTCCACGCCCGCTGGTAGGCCATGAGGACGGGTCGACGGGCAGCCCGGAGAAAAAAGCTGCCTCACCGACCAGGTAGGGACCTAGAAGTATAATTATCCCCTGCCCCCCACATTAAGAAGTCCATTCCTCCAACAAGAAGAACAAGACTTACTAAAGACTTTAAAAAAAAATGAATTAAACGGACAGCTGCTGGATAGCAGCCATTCCCCAAGATGGCTCCTTCAGTAGCTAGCCCTTCGAAGTGCAATATCACACAATATGAGCTTAATAATTGCTTCTATGCGGCACGACCGATGTTGCAGTGGCGTCTGCAGTCCGTCTGTCTTTTTTTTATTTTTTGTACCGTTGAATGTATAGTTTTGTTGTGGTTTTTTATTGTTTTTAACTGTGTATATGCGGGGGGCGGGGGGAGGGAAGGGGGAACATTTTTAAACTCTCTTCCCTGTACGTGAGACCCAACCTTTTTCCTGTCGGGTCTCCGTTGTCGTTGGGGCCTAGCACCGTGGAGCGGTCTCCAGCCTGAACGACCTGGAGGCTCCAGTCACGGAGCTTTTGGAGCTGCGGACTTACCATCGTGGGACTGGCCGGCTTCGGAGCGCCGAGCGCTGTGGTGGCACGCTGCTGCGGCCCGACTCCGGGGCTCGGAGGCTCCAGCCACAGGTCCGGTGGATGGTGATATCGGGAGCTCGCGGGTCTCTGGTGGGAGACCGCTTTTCGGAGCTGCCACAACGCAACTTCTCCTGCCCGAGGTGCGGGGTTGAAGATGACTTGGAGCGGGGCCTTACATCGCCCGGTGCAGCTTTTATAGCCGCGGTACTTGGCATTGCCTGCCGGGGGCTCCAACATTAAGACCCAGAGCAGCGCCTTACATCGCCCGGCGCGGCCTTAATGGCAGCGGGACTTGCCATCGCCCGTCGGAGGCTTTAACATCGGGAGAAGAAATGGAACACAGGGGAAAGACAAGACTTTGCCTTCCATCACAGTGAGAAGGAGATTCGCTGTGATGGATGTTTGTGTAAACTGTGTTGGCTGTGTGTCTTGGTTATTTTCGTGTTGTATGACTGCAGAAACCAAATTTTGTTTTGACCTTCTTTTAAGCTTCAAATGGCAATACATTTGTAGTGTATTATTGTATTGTATAATCAGACAGCAGTGGAAAACATGAGCTATGACAGAGATGTACAATTTAAGTTGTTGTCAATTGCAGGCTGTGCACACAACCTATGCTGTCTCGATCTATTAATGGTTTTAGAAAGCAGCCAGTGATTGACCTGGAATGTTACCTTGAGGCTCAGTTTTGTGAATAGCTAGCTGGTGAATAAAGCCAGTCTATCCCATTTAAAGCGGAGATAGATAGTGAAGGCAGTAAGTGCTGAAATTGCTCTAGTAGTCAGTATGGCTTGCAATAAGAACAGCAAAACATTGATAAGTGTAAACAACTGGGTGGCACGGTGGCACAGCGGTGGAGTTGCTGTGGTTCGATCCTGACCACAGCTGCTGTCTGAATGGAGTTTGTAAGTTCTCCCCATGACCTGTGTGGGTTTTCCATGTATGGTGACCATTTTGATTTAATAGATTTCTCTGCGTTATATGTTTCTGCAGAGATTATCTTTGCTTGAGAACAGTACCTTCTTCCTCAGGAGGGATCAGTATCTTTTTTCCACATTCTTTGATACTTTATTTCCCCAAAATAGATCCATATCTCATTGCCTTGTATTCTAAGAAACCGTGGCATTTGCTATTGACTCTGAACATGTCAATCGTCTTTAGTTTAGTTTAGGGATACAGCAGAGAAACAGGCCCTTCGGCCCACCGAGTTCTCGCCGAACAGTAATATCGGCACACTAACACTATCCTGCACACACTAGAGCAGTGGTTCCCAACCTTTTTTTGGCCATGCCCCACCTAATCACCTCTAAAATCCTGATGCCCCCCCCCCCCCCCCCATGTGGTGATATATAATTCTTATCATTTAAAAAGTGAACTCCGTTTCAGCTGAAGAAGCTTAAAACGCCAATACCTTGGTTTAAACAAGCTTCAAAAGAACATGGCATCCATGAAAAATAAAAATGAAGTAAACAAAAGACAGTTAAAGTTCTGAGCAAGAAATTACTAAAAAATTGTTAAAAAAAAAGAAAAAAACATTAGGTGGTATTAAAATAATAATAATGATAAATATGATAATAAAAGAGTATTCACAGGTAATAAAGAGAGAGAACATTTCTATATTAGAATATTGAAATATTTGTGAATTGTCTCATACGAAAAATCGGAAATGTGGACCCAGACCTCCTCAGTCGCGCTCAATTGCCCCCCTTAAAAATCAAATTGCCCCCCTGTGGGGCGTACACCCCACGTTGGGAACCACTGCACTAGAGACAATTTACAATTTTACTAAGCCAATTGCACTACAAATCTCTACATCTTTGGAATGTTGGAGGCAACCGGAGCTCCCGGAGAAAACCTACGCAGGACACGGGGAGAGCGCACAAACTCTGTACAGACTGCATCCGTAATCAGGACTAAACCCAACTCTACTGCTGCGCCTCCATTCCCTTGTTGCCCTTATGTGAACCCAAGCCCCTGGTCAGAATGTAGTTGTTGAAAACACTGCTATGATGCCTGACAAAGAAAGGTTTTCTTTAAGAGAACACTCCAAACACTCGCAGATTCCTTATTTGTTCATTTTTGCTCAAATTTATTTGCTCAAATTTGTTATTTGAGCCTTTTAGATCCACTGCAGAAACTAAGTGTAACTTTGGCAGTGCAAAAATCCATCTTTGCTTTACTATGTATTTTTGCATTATGATATGGAAGCTAACATACACTCTGGCATGCCCCACATCATGGCCTAAGCCATGGCTTTTCACTGCTGCACAAATAGAAGGCTTCCAAAACATGAGTGCTGCGGAGGAAGACCAGGATTTTGACACACAAGTGTGTACTGTTGCCATTGTGGTTCGGGACAGCAGGTAAAAAGAACACTGAATGTAGCTCGACAATGCACTAATCAGTCACTTTCAAGTCAGACATTCTCTTGAAATATGGTCAGCAATTAAACACACAAACACTCTGTGATCCTCTAACATCACTCTTCTGGGGAAAAGAAGAATGTGCTGTTGAGAATCCTTCAAAATCCTTTATCTTTTGCATAAAAGATAAACTGCTGGAGGATATCAATGGGTTAGGCCTTCCAGCAGTTTATTTGTTTTTTTTACTAAAGAGTCCAGCATCTGCAGTTTATTTTGTCCCCATTTCTCTTTTGCATTGAATGCAGAGATTTAGTGTGTTTATGTACCTGAAATGTAGTGGAAGCAATTTATTTCTTTGGCTTTGTGTGGTGGAGTTTTTCAAGCCCCAGGAACATGGCAAAACAATTACTTCACTTTCTCCTAAAACACCTTTCAACAAGTCCTTTCCAATTTATTTCCGTTAAATATAAATTCCCTCCTAAATCTCCTGCTCCCTAAGTCTGACATTGTTCCAGATCATTGTATCATCCAACTCTGCGAGTAGCTCCATTAGAAATTCTTTGTTTCTATTTTGTAAGTATATGTTATACTTTATAATATTGTCACACATCACAGCTTTTTCTATGTTGTTTCAAATTATGTTGTGTGGTTAGAAATTGCAAATGATGAAATTGATGTGCATAATTCAAATGATTTTACCTATTGCTGTATTCATTTTTTCTATTCTACTGTAAACTTGTAAGCTTTTTCCACCCTTTTCTAAAAGTGCTCACAACTAGATAGATGGTTCCATTCAAATGCATTGAATGTAAATCAATTCACAAATCATTTTAGTGGGCTGTCAGGAAATTAGGATCGGAAATATTCAACATTCATTGCAAACAAGTAACCGCAATGTGGCATATCGATACAATGTACAATTAATACGCTTAAAATAACTAAAGGTTATTCATGGAATTAATGTAGCTGTCTCCAGACTTCTATCGGAAATTTATGATGGGAAAAAAAATATTTAGAAGCAGTTTAAAGAATGCCTAGGGCTGGTTTCATACTGAGCTGAAATGATTTAGTCAAAATGCCATAGCTAATTGTAAATGCCATAAAACGTTGCAGATTTGTATTAATTTAAAACAAATATTAAATTTGGTTGTCCTCATGTGCAACTGGATAGATGGAGATCTTGTTGAATGTGAGGTTATCCACTTTGGTAGCAAAAACAGGAAGGCAGATTACTATCAAAATGGCGTCAAGTTGGGGAAAGGGGAAGTACAACAGGATCTGGGGGTCCTTGTACATCAGTCTATGAAAGTAAGCATGCCGGTACAGCAGGCAGTGAAGAAAGCGAATGGCATGTTGGCCTTTATAATAAGAGGAATCGAATTTAGGAGCAAAGAAGTCCTTCTGCACTTGTACAGAGCCCTAGGGAGACCACACCTGGAGTATTGTGTGCAGTTTTGGTCCCCTAATTTGAGGAAGGACATTCTTGCTATTGAGGGAGTGCAGCGTAGGTTTACAAGGTTAATTTCCGGGATGGTGGGACTGTCATATGCCAAGAGAATGGTGCAGCTGGGCTTGCACACTCTGGAGTTTAGAAGGATGAGAGGGTATCTCATTGAAACATATAAGATTGTTAAGCGTTTGGCCACTCAAGAGGCAGGAAACATGTTCCAGATGTTGGGGGAGTCCAGAACCAGGGGCCATAGTTTAAGAATAAGGAGTAAGCCATTTAAACGGAGACGAGGAAACACTTTTTCTCACAGAGAGTGGTGAGTCTGTGGAATTCTCTGCCTCAGAGGGCGGTGGAGGCAGGTTCTCTGGATGCTTTCAAGAGAGAACTAGATAGGGCTCTTAAAAATAATGGAGTCAGGGGATATGGCGAGAAGGCAGGAATGGGGTACTGATTGTGGATGATCAGCCATGATCACATTGAATGGCGGTGCTGGCTCGAAGGGCCAAAGGGCCTACTCCTGCACTGATTGTCTATTGAAATAGACATTCAGTGGTTGAACGATAATCAAACATCAAACTATTGAGGTCTAAATGAGATAACAGTGTTAAACTGTGGATTTAACAAGTATGCTGTGTTTCCAATACAGCAAACTCTACATCTCCATACTGTGTAATATCATTGCAACATGCAACCTGTGCTATCAACAGGTTTTCTTTTCTGTAAACCACCACACAGGGGGGACTATTATGATCGGACAACACCATTTAAGGCCAGCCTACACTTTATCAAGTGTATTGAGGTTGGAACAAATGATGGTACTTGTCGACACAAGTATTGGCACAATGACGGAAGGAGTGTGGTCTATTTGTCTTGACACTGAAGCTTTGGTAATGGAGGGTCAAAACCGAACACAGAACAGCAAAAATCTCAGCACAGGAATGGGCCCGATGGCCCATGATATCTGCATTGGAAATGATGCCAAATTAAACTATTCCCTTCTGCCTGGTCGTGCTCCATAAATTACATTCCCTGCATATTCATGTGCCTCTCAAAAAGCTGAAACACCATGATTATATCTGCTTCTGTAAATAGCTTGTTCTAAGCTTTCCCCATATCTAGTTTCAGTCAATAAAATACTGAGTCAAGCACTTGCGTAACTAAACTTTATTTTGGAAAACACAATAACAGTTCCCCTCCACTATACCTAACCACCGCGGGTTCGATCCTTGTATCTGCTTGGCCAAGCCCTTCTAGCCTCGTGCAAGCAGAGACACTTCAAAAGGTCACACAGTCCCAAGCGCTCTTCCAGAAGATCAACACAGGACCTCGAGGGAGTTACCTTTTATAGGTCCCCAAACCATGAGGGGCCCAACCACATGGAGGTGGTCTCTATACAGTCCAATAACCAATATCAATTAACACAGTACATGATAGACATTTCCCTAACCAAATAATACAGTGACTAATACAATGTATCTGACAAAGTTTCTAGATACAGTACAAGTAAACAGAGATGAATTATGCAACATGTGCCTGAATATTCAAGAAACCCAGACAAGGCTCAACACTTAGTAAAGCTTTGGAACAATATTTACATAGAAACATAGAAAATAGGTGCAGTAAGAGGCCATTCGGTCGTTCGAGCTAGCACCGCCATTCATTGTGATCATGGCTGATCGTCCCCTATCAATAACCAGTGCCTGCCTTCTCCCCATATCCCTTGACTCCACTAGCCCCTAGAGCCCTATCTAACTCTCTCTTAAATCCATCCAGTGACTTGGCCTCCACTGCCCTCTGTGGCAGGGAATTCCATAAATTCCATTTACAATGGAATAATGGAATTCCATAAATTCCATTTACAAGGTGTATGTCTGGTTTGCATTCATCCAATCAGTTTCATGCAATTTACACCTAATTGTAAGAAACTACAGAAGTCCCATTCTTTCCCTGCAACTTTTATCTGGGCTCCAGCCAAACTGGCACCAGGGTCTCATCCATACCCCGCAACACTGCTCTCTCTCCCCATCCCTGCACTCGCAACGAGGGCAGAGTCCCCCTAGTCCTCACTTTTCACCCCACCAGCCGGCAAATACAACAAATAATCCTCTGCCATTTCCGCCACCTCCAATGCGACCCCACCACTCGCCACATCTTCCCATCTCCCCCTATGTCTGCCTTCCGCAAAGACCGTTCCCTCCGCAACTCCCTTGTCAATTCTTCCCTTCCCCCCCGTACCACCCCCTCCCCGGGCACTTTCCGTTGCAACCGCAAGAAATGCAACACCTGTCCCTTCACCTCCCCCCTCGACTCTATTCAAGGACCCAAGCAGTCGTTCCAGGTGCGACAAAGGTTCACCTGTATCTCCTCCAACCTCATCTACTGCATCCGCTGCTCCAGATGTCAGCTGATTTACATCGGGGAGACTAAGCGGAGGTTGGGCGATCGTTTCGCCGAACACCTCCGCTCAGTCCGCAATAACCTACCTGAACTCCCGGTGGCTCAGCACTTCAACTCCCCCTCCCATTCCCAATCCGACCTCTCTGTCCTGGGTCTCCTCCATTGCCAGAGTGAGCAACACCAGAAATTGGAGGAACAGCACCTCATATTCCGCCTGGGTTGCTTGCATCCTGACGGCATGAACGTTGAATTCTCCCAGTTTTGCTAGCCCTTGCTGTCTCCTCCCCTTCCTTAACCCTCGAGCTGTCTCCTCCCATCCCCCCGCCCTCGGGTTCCTCCTCCTCCCTTTTTCCTTCCTTCTCCCCCCCCCCCCCCCCCCATCACTCTGAAGAAGGGTTTCGACCCGAAACGTCGCCTATTTCCTTCACTCCATAGATGCTGCTGCAACCGCTGAGTTTCTCCAGCATTTTTGTGTACCTTTCAGTTTGCAGCTTGCCCCATTTCTGCAGAAGGCACATTTAAATTGACCAAATGGCCTAGCAGCACAGAAACCTTTACTCAATTTTAGTCCTTGCATCTCCAATTTGGATAGAATTAACACTTCCACCACCACCATTGGAAGCATGTTCCAGATACCTACATTTTTTGTAAAAAAAACTTGTTCTGCACATCTCTTTTAAACTTTCCCCCTCATGCCTTTCAAAATTATTTGGAAAAATATTTTGACCATGTACCCTATCTCTGCCTTTGAATTTTATAAGCTGCTATGAGGACTCCCATGCAGCTTCCAAAACACCGGAGAAAACACTCCAGGTTTGTCCAAACTTGCCTTATACACAATCCAAGTAGTATCCTGGTAAACTGCTGTATCCGCCTCTAAGTCAGCACATCCTTCCTGGAAAGCAGTGACCAGAACTGCACAACATATTTCATATATGACCTAATTATTTTCTAAAGCTGACACATGAATTCCTGACACAATGTGTAGGAAAGAACTGCAGATGCTGGTTTAAATCAAAGGTAGACACAAAATGGTGGAGTAACTCAGCGGGACAGGCAGCATCTCTGGGGAGAAGGAATGGGTGATGTTTCGGATCGAGACACTTCTTCAGACTGATGTCAGGGGAGTGGGCGGGACAGAGATAGAATGTAATCGGAGGCAGTAAGACTGCTGGGTGAACTGGGAAGGGGGAAGGGATGGAGAGAGCTATTTGAAGTTAAAGAAGCCAATGTTCATACCGCTGGGGTGTAAGATGTCCAATCGAAATATGAGATGCTGTTCCTCCAATTTGCATTGGGCCTCACTCTGACAATGGAGGAGGCCCAGGACAGAAATGTCAGATTGGGAATGGGAGGGGAAGATAAAATGCTGAGCATCCAGGAGGTCAGGTAGGTTAAGGTGGGCTGAGCGGAGGTATTCAGTGAAACAATCACTGCACCTGCGCTTGGTCTCACCGATGAACATGAGTTGACAACTGGAACAGCGAATACAGTATATGAGGTTGGAGGAGGTGCAAGTGATCTCCGCCTCACCTGAAAAGACCGTTGGGGTCCTTGGAAGGAGTCGAGGGGGGAGGTAAAGTGCATCTCCTGCGGTTGCAGGGGAAAGTATCTTGGGAAGAGGTGGTTTGGGTGGGAAGGGACGAGTTGACCAGGGAGTTGTGGAGAGAACGGTCTCTGCAGAAAGCAGAAAGGGGTGGAGATGGGAAGATGTGTCCATTAGTGGGATCCTGTTGAATTCATGACTGTTGTGCTCAATGTCTTGATCAATGAATGCAAGCATACCATACTACTATTTGGCAGATGCTGGTTTAAAATGTATATAGACACAAAATGCTGGAGTAACTCAGCGGGACAGGCAGCGTCTCTGGCAAGAAGGAAGGGTAGATGATTCGGGTCGAGACCCTTCTTTAGACTGATTAGTCTAACGGAATACTACTATCTGTTAGTGTTGCGACTTCCCCCACCAGCAGAGGGATCAATAGAAGGTGCTGCCTCACAAAGAGCATGCCCAATCTCATCACAGAGTCTACCCTCCCCACCTTCAAGGTGATCTATGGAAGGCACTATCTTAAAAAGGTAACCAGCATCATCAAGGACCCACACCACACTGCCCAAGCTTTCATTCCAATCCTGCCATCAGGAAGAAGGAGTCTGAAAACCGTGACCTCTTCTTCTTCTACTTCTTCTTCTTGTATATGGCGTGCACAGCCTAAAGTTGTAGGACAACTTGTTCTATTTGATCTTTCTTGATTGTGCACGCCAGGTTGATTGCATTCGTTGAAACAGGGTGGACCACGTGAAGGTTGCAACCTCTACCCCACTGTGACCTCCAGGTTCAGGAACGGTTTCTTCCCATCAACCATCAAGAGAGTCAAGATTGTTTAACTGTCATATGTGTCTAAACAGAATAATGACATTCATACTTCCAGCAGCATAACAAGTCTCTAAACACAGTACTTGATAGAATAAAACAAAAAATGTTCAATAAATTAAAAATGTATAATATTAGTTTGAAAAAAAAGCAAAGCCCGAAGTCCCTAGTGCAACAAAGACAGTTTGGAGTGCAGTTGGTATTTGTCGTGTTCTATAGCTTTATGGTTGTTGAGAAGAAACTGATACTGAATCTGGAGGTCACAGTTTTCATACTCCTATATTTGCTTTCCAATGCAAGGAGCGAGATCAGAGCATGGACAGGGTAGTGAGGGTCCATGGTGATGTTGGCTGTCTTTTTGAGGCAGTGACTCCCATAGATCTCTTTAAAAGTGGGGAGGGCATTCCTCATGGTGGACCCTGTCTCGTCCATCACTTTCTGTAATCTTCGTTCCTCGACGTTCCAGTTGTCGAACCTGGCTGTGATGCAACCAGCCAATATGCTTTCTACTGTACACAGGTTCAAGGGAGGTTTGAAGCTAGTGGTCTAACGCTGAAGAATGAAATGGATTTTCATTCACACCAGCTGGTTTATGGCAGGGTCTGTTCTGCAGTAAACTGTACTCCACCCAAAAATGTTCTTGAGATGATCTTCAGCAAGTAATCCTCACCGGGAATTCAAAGGCCTTGCATAGTTTTTTTTTCTCCATCCAGATCAGAAAACCATAAATTGTGAATCAATTCCTAAAGATGTTAACAGAAACATATTTCACTACTCGTTTGGGAATCGTCAATACTAGACATGGAAACCAATACTTTATGATTGATTATACAGTGAAGTTTCGGCATCGACTGTGCAATGTACACATTAACAAATATTTCACTTTCTCAAAATGAATGCAAATAATTTGCTATTACGTTTACAACACTATTGATGCCACAATTGAATCATACTCATTACTTACAATGAATTGCAGTAATTATTTCTTCCATCATACTTGTACAATTTCAAGGGCGATTAAATGTTATTCATAAACTTTTAAATGATTGACAAGTTTAATACAGTATTTTTGCATCTCAGTATTCTAATAATTTATCTTAATCTAACTGGGAATCTTCTGATGAAAAAATGTGGCCAGGATCTGTGAATATCAATACTGTTTTCACAAATAATTTAAGCAGAAGAAACAACTAATTTTGAATAGGCTGTAGATTCTGTATTAATTACAATTACTTCTGTAAGTAAATCCCTTCTAAAGCTGATATTACACCAATGCTTCACTTGACGATGTGCATATATAAAAGTTCATTATATTTGGCCCAAAACAATTTCAAATAAGAGATTGCCAGGAGTTACGAATCATTTTGTGGTCTCTGGTTGAAATAACTGTTTAAATATAATTTTATAATCAATAATACCATCATCTTATTATCATCAAAGCACAAACTTATTTAAGTAACAGGTTTGTTAAAAAACTTCGGTCTCCTTGAACCATTGAAAACAAAATACCTGAAAACAAATGCTAGGTCAGGGAAGAGAACAGTGATGCCACAAAATACATGTTACGAAAGAGGCAATGAAGACAGTATTGAGACGCATAAAGGTAGATCAATCCCTGGGACCTTACCAAGTGCATCCTTGGACTATGTGGAACCAAGCGAAGAAATTTGCTGGGGTCCTGGCTGAGATTTTTGTATCTTCCTTAGTCATGGGTAAGGTAAAAGAAGATTGGAGAATGATTAATGTTGTGCTTTTATTTAAGAAGGGCTACAAAGACAAAGCAGGGAATGCAGGCTGGTGAGCCTTAGATCAGTGGTGGTGGACAGGTTTCTCTCTCACTGAAGAGGCTGATGGGTGACTTTAGAGATGTTTAAAAATCATGAGTGGCATGTGCAAGATGAATTGTTACAGTGTTTTCCTTAGAATGGGGAGTCTCAAACTACATGATATAGATTTACGATGAGGGGGGAAACAGTTAAAATGACGTGAGAGGGACTTTTTTCGTAGGGTATACAGAAATATGTAGTAGGCAGAAGTGGTTGAGGTGGGTACAATTACAATGGTTAAAAGGCATTTGGACAATTTCATGGATAGGAAATGGTTAGAAGGATATGGGTCAAACACAGGCTATGGAACTAATTCACCAAGGCATCTTCCTTCACATGGACAAGTTGGACTGAAGGGCTTGTGCTCATATGTGGATTTCTGTAGCTATTGTAAGGCAAGGTAAATAAAACGTTTGCAAATTAAGTTTATTTAGAGGATTGATTTTTCCAGCATTATTAAGAATATGCCTTCCCAGTAGGAAACTTTCACGATCATAATGTGGGAATAGAATAAACACTCTTGCTCTCCCAACTCGATATGTGTGATTCTTTAGTAACCACCAGACTTTAAACCACTGCAACTCTCTCTCGAGTTCGGACGTTTAAAGAGCACTTCTGCAAATTGCAAAAAAATCTGTATTTGCATAGCACAAGCACCATCCTGTCTGAATACATTTAGAAAATGCAATTTGTACTGGGCGATCACTTCAGTTTTGAAATGAAACCTTTAATTATTTCAGTTGGTCACCCTAATTTGCAATAACAACAATCCCTGAAGAATGTGTTAGTCCTTCAAATGCAATGCAGACCATGCACAGGTAATCACAATACTGTATCAGTCTTTCAGTTTTGTGTTAGACATACAGTGAATAAATAGGCACTTTGGCGCATCGAGTATGCGCTGACCAGTGATCCCTGCACACTAACACTATGCTACACATATTAGGGACAATTCACAATTTTACCAAGCCAATTAGCGTACAAACATGTATGTCTTTGGAGCTTGGGTAGAAACCGGAGCTCCCGGAGAAAACCCACACGGGTCGCAAGGAGAACATACAAACTCCGTACAGACAGCACCCTGCAGTCAGGATTGAACCCGGGTCATTGGCATTGTAAGGAGGTAACTGTACTGCTGCACCACCCTGCCGCTCATGTCATTGTTTTAGGGCTGAACATAGGTGCAACAGTGTCGACCTTCTCTCCATGCAACCTTGAATGGCATCTTGGAAAAGAAGAAAAGCATTTAGATATAGCTGCATGGCTGGAAATATATTATGTTAATAGTATAACAGTGCCGCTTGACAAGTTGATCGATTATCATAAGACACGACAAGTGATTTGCTGCAGACCTTGTGTTTTGTATTTCCATTATATTATTTTTGAAATGTCCACATGAATAGATCAATGAAGCCAAAACATGTCTTAATCTAAAACCCATTACTGTCCCTTTGTATGCACAACCACTTTATACTGCATGGCATTCTCTCCAAAAGAAAGTCAGAATAGCAACAAATTAAGTCCCATGGGAAATATCATGCTGGTTGACCAAAGAAACGCTGATGCACCAAAGACTCATTACCAGAACATAACACTTTATTGGTTTGTCCTAGAACAAACTAGTGAAGGAGTGAAAGAGGCCAAAGAAATTAAAGTAAGTCAAAACAATTATTTAATTGTTGCAATCATGACAGTTTATGCATCTAATTGGCTATTAAACTTTCAGAATTATCAAGACTTCAAAAGCGTTAAAACCATTGTAATTCTCCAAGGTTCTAACAATATTTGTGCATCAAATCTTCAAATGTTTAAAATAATTTAAGAGCCAAGCCTACATTTGATTAGACTGAAGCTTGGGATTTGACAGTGAGCCAACTATTGCATTAAAAACCAATTATTATAGAGGCAATAATTTTCGAGTGAGCCTGACATCCGTGGTGGCTAAGTTACTGGAGAGGATTCTGAGGAACAGAATCGACCAGCATATGGATAGGCAAGGATAAATTAGATAGGATAGGTTTCAAGCACAGGCATTTGACCCATATGGATCAGCACGGGTTTGTGCAGTGAAATCATGTCTCACCAATCACTTACCATGGAGAAAGACATGGACTGGGGAATTTCAGGCAGCTAATGGAGATATCTTGAGAACAGTCCGCATTATAGCTGTGGAGGTGCTGAACATCCTAGGGCATAGGAAAGCAGATAAATCTCCTTGGCCTCATCAGATATATTCTAGGACACTGTGGGAAGCTAGAGAAGAAATTTCAGGTATCGTTACAGAGATATATTTATCACCATTAGGCACAGGTGAGGTTCTAGAAGACTAGAGGGTGGCTAACGTTGTGTCTCTATTCAAGAAGGGCCACAAGGAAAAGCCTGGGAACTATAGACCAGCGTTGATATATATACATCTGTCTTATCAATCTTGTGTCTTGTGAATCTGAGGGCTTTTTTGAAGAAGTAACAAAAAACAATTGATGAGGGCAAAGTCGTATACATTGTCTATCTGAATTTCAGCAAACATTTGATAAGATTCTGCATGGTACGCTGTTCTTGAAGGTTATATTGCATGGGATCTAGGGAGAGCTGGCTTACTAGATAGAGAAGCGGCTTCATGGAAGGAAGCAGAGGAAGGTAGATTTTTCAAATTGGAGGCCTATGACTAGTTGTGGGCCTCAGGGTTTAGTGCTGCGTTCATTGCTATTTGTGGTTTATAATAATGATTTGGATGAGAATGTAGAAGGAATTAGGCAACTGCTATAACAATATTTAAAATATGTTTGGACAGGTACACGGATAGGAAAGGTTTAGAGGGATATGAACCAAATACGAACTGGTGGGGCTAGTGTAGACAAGGCACCTTTGTCGACATGGGCAAGTACCTGCATCCTCGCAAGGACCAGATGTCATCAGCAGAACTACTGAAGGGAAGCAGTGCTACAATCAACTACCGCGTGAACACTGTTTTCTTGGTGGCTATCAATTCCTGCCATCCCTTAAATCATCGATCACAGTAAAAAAATAACTAGGCAGTCTGTCAAAGAAAATACCATGCAAGATGCTTCATATCGATAGTTTTGTTGATGACATCAAGCACATGATAGTCCATTAACATAACCATAGCAAATATTTCATAATAAAACAGTACATCAGTAGAACTCAATTTCAGAGGTGGAGTTGAAAATATATTGGACCCTCATATTCACCCTCATATTCTGCACTTGCAACTGATGACGAACGAATGTAGATTTGTTCCTTGAGGGAATAGGTCAGCATGTCAAGTCAAGAGTGTTTTATTGTCATATTTACCAGATAAAACAATTAAATTCTTACTTGCTGCAGCACAACAGAATATGTAAACATAGTACACTGTAAACAATATGATAAACGATGGAGGGAAAACAAGTTCAGTGTGTATATACATACATAATCACAAGTACACACACATATACTGCATATATACACATACTGTATATCTATTATATATTAAAACTCTGTGACTGTCGCCTGCCGTCCGGCTGCCTTTCTGCCTTTTGATTCGTTCCATCGTGTGATGTCACAATGCCCAATACTCGCAGATGTCCAATCGCAATGGATCCATTTACATGGACGGCTGCCGGCCGCCTTTCTTCCTTTGATTCCTTGCTACGCCAAAACCAGACGCAGAATCGCCGACATCTTTTCCATTTCGGTAGAGATTTCACTTTTCTTTCTAAGTATCTGCCACTGATTACATTTTGTCGTGTTTAAGTACATGTATTTAATCAAATCCTTCTCCACCCCCCCCCCAATATTTCAAAAATAAACTGGCTTCTCACCCATAGAAGCAGCACCAGCCCCAGCCCCTGATGAACGTTCCATTGTGTGATGTCACAATGCCCAATGTTCAAAGGCATTATTGCCATAGAGGGAGTACAGAGAAGGTTCACCAGACTGATTCCTGGGATGTCAGGACTTTCATATGAAGAAAGACTGGATAGACTCGGCTTGTACTCGCTAGATTTTAGAAGATTGAGGGCGGATCTTATAGAAACGTACAAAATTCTTAAGGGGTTGGACAGGCTAGATGCAGGAAGATTGTTCCGGATGTTAGGGAAGACCAGAACAAGGGGTCACAGTTTAAGGATAAGGGGTGAATCTTTTAGGACCGAGATGAGAAAAACATTTTTCACACAGAGAGTCGTGAATCTGTGGAATTCTCTGCCACAGAAGGTAGTTGAGGCCAGTTCATTGGCTATATTTAAGAGGGAGTTAGATGTGACCCTTGTGGCTAAAGGGATCAGGGGGTATGGAGAGAAGGCAGGTACAGGATACTGAGTTGGATGTTTAGCCATGATCATATTGAATGGCGGTGCAGGCTCGATGAGCCGAATGGCCTACTCCTGCACTTAATTTCTATGTTTCTATGTTTCCCTCTCCTCACCCCTCTCCCTCTCCCACCCATCCCTCTCTTCCCCACCCCCCTTCCCTCTCTACCACCACCTCCTTCCCCTACCCCACTGTCCCTCTCCCACCACTCCCCCTACCCCTCCCTCCCCACTCTTCCACTTCTATCCCCTTACTCCACCCTTCTCCCTTCCCCACCCCTCTCTCTTCCCCTCCCTTCCCCTCTCTCCCCCACCCCTTCCCCTATCCCCTCTGTCCCATTTCCCCCACTCCTCCGTCCCATTTCCACCACTCCTGCTACCCCTCTACCCCTCCCTCTCTCCCCACTCTTCCACTTATCTCCCCTTCTCTCCTCCCCCTCTCACTCTCCTCACCCCCCTCTCCCTCTCGCATCCCTCTCTCCCCCACACCCCCCTTCCCGCTCTACCCCCCACCCCCTTCCCTCTCTCCCCCCCCCCCGTTCCATCACTCCCCCTACCCCTCTCCTCCTCCCTCCCCACTCTTCCACTTCTCTCCCCCTTCCCCCTCCACTCCTCCCCTCCCTCCTCCCCTCCTTCCCCATCCCTCCTCCCCCACATCTCTCTCCCCCATCTCTCACCCCCTAGCCCGCTCTCCTTTCCCTCCCAAATTTATCCCGTTTCCCCCTCCTCCTCCTCTCCATCCCTCCCCCTCTCCCCCCCCCCCCCCCCCCCCCCCCACACAATGCCGTTGGGGAAACAGACCCAACGGGTCTGCACTTGGTCTAGTAAGTTATCAAGAGTCAAGTCAAGAGTCAAGAGTCAATTTAATTGTCATTTGGACCCCTGGGGGTCCAAACGAAATGCCGTTTCTGCAGCCATACATTACACACAAATAGACCCCAGACACAACATAATTACATTTAACATAAACATCCATCACATAACTGTGATGGAAGGCCAAAAAAACTTATCTCTCCACTGCACTCTCCCCCCCCCCGATGTCACAGTCAAAGTCAAAGCCCCCGGCTGGCGATGGCGATTGTCCCGCGGCCATTGAAGCCACGCCGGGTGGTGCGAGGTCGCACACCGGGTCTTGATGTTGGAGCCCCCGGTGTGTGCTCGCAAAGTCCCGCAGCCATTCCAGCCGCGCGGGGCAATGGTGTTAGGCCCCGCTCCAGGAGCTCTTCGACCCTGCAACACGGGCGGGAGAATTCGCCGTTGCAGCAGCCCGAAAAGCGGTCTCCCTCCAGGGAGCCGCGCGGGGTCGTCCGAGCCGTCCGCAGACCCGCAGTAGCAGCCTCCGACTCAGCAGCAGCAGCAGCGGCAGCAGCAGCAGCAGCAGCAGCAGCACTCCTCCACCGCTCCACCTGCTCCGGTCTCGGCCAGCTCCGCGACGGCAACGGTGAGTCGGCACCAGAGTCCCCGGCTTCTTCCCGTTGGAGGCCGCTCCTCGTTGCGGCCTCAACGACACCTGAGACCCGACGAGAAAAAAGGTCGGGTCTCCAGTGCAGGGAGAGATTCAAAAGTTTCCCCCCCTTCCCACCCCCCCCCCCCCCCCCCCCACACACACACCCCAACATAAAATAACAAAAACGACACAGAAACACAGACAAAAAATAACAAAAACGCGGACAGGCTGCAGAGGCCGCTGCTGGCCAGAGCCGCGCCGCCTACATAATAGTCAGGGCCAGATTTACGTATAAGCTAGACAAGCTTAAGCTTAGGGCCTCGAGATCTAGGGCGGCCTACTCACCTCATTGCCTCACCGGACCCATCAAACCCTGCTGCCCCACCGACCATCTGCCCACCGGGTCCTCCTACTCTTTGCCCGCTGAACCTGGCCACTCCACCGTCCTCCAACAGCCCGCAGCCATCGCCTTACCTGCAGCCTGGACTCAGCACCGGGCCTGAAGTTTCCACGCTGCAGACTCCCACTCCCCGGGGTTGAATGCACTGGTTCCTAGTGCTAGTCCTCCTAACCCTGGTAACCTCAGTGGCTGTTCCACTGGGTCTTCCCCATTCCCCTCAAACACATTGTCCCAGCTCTTCCCCACCCACATTAATCCTCATACGCCCCTACCACCTGACCACCCATCACACCACCACCAGACATCTCCTTGGTCTCAGTCCACTCAGTTGCCTTCCTCCGGCCCCAACCCCGATCCCTGTGGTGTGTTCACCATCCCCCCTGACCTCCCCCTCTCAGTTACCGAACGGTCTGTCCTCAGCAGATGCCTCACCTTTGTCCCCCTCCATCCCCACCTCAATGAGTTCCGTGCCCGCTGTGATTTGGAGCTCTTCTTCCGTTGCCTCCACCTCACATTGTTCTTCCATGTAAAGTAGTCCTCGCCCCATTGATGATACCTTTTCCCGTCTCCAATGGACCCCTTCCTCTTGGACCCCCCCTCATGGCCATTGGTACAATGAAATTTGGGGGTCACCATCCAACGTCGGAACGGGAGAACATTCTCAGCGGCTTGGACTTCCGAATCGGCCACTTCCTACCGGAGACCGTTGCTCCCGAAGTCCACAGGCTGAACTGGGTGGAGATTCGCGCTGGCAGCCCTCGGCAAAGGGTTCCCAGGACCCCAGCGATGTTGAAATCAGTGCGGCCCGAGGCTGGGAGCTCCGAAAACCATAGCTGATGTTGAAGCAGCAGGCCCAACACTCCAGAGCTTCAAACGGAGATAGGTAAGGCATCGCCTGCTGCACGGTGAATCCAATATGTATTTTAAAACCAACTGTTTAATGACAACATACTGTAGGATCTAAAAGTGTCACACTGTCACTGTCGGGTAGTCATGATCCTCTAGTGTACTATATATACACAGTTACTCAAAAAAAAACAATAGTAGTGCAATGATAATAATAATGATAGTCTATTGTAGTTCAGAGCTTATTTGAGGTTGTAGTGTTTAATAGCTTGATGGCTGCAGGGAAGTGGCTATTCATGAACCTGAATGTTACAGTTTTCAGGCTCCTGTACCTTCTTGCTGATGGCAGTGGTGAAATGAGTGTGTGGCCATGATGGTGTGGGTCTCTGATGAGATGTGGGTCTCTGATTTGGCAAAGATTAAGCAATTATGGGTTGGTTGAGGTGATGGAAGTAAACTAATCAGAAGTAGCAGCATTTTAACTGGAATTAAGGCATCCCCCTGGGCCTGAGCATTTCATTCATTGATCCTTATAAATGTGAAACTATACAGTCGGGCTAAAATATCAATCATCCTCATTGAGTCGGTGGGAATGATTACATCCAGAGTTTGCATTGTTGGTCATGACTCAGACTGATGAAACCAATAGCCTTGATTGATGTTCCTTGAGTTAGCCATTCTAAACATCCAGGAGGCAGCAGTGTTTGTGGCATCAATCCACTTGTGCTTAAGCTATTCTACATCATTGTCACTGCAATTGTCTGAAGATATTTTGAAGACTTCTCAAGTTATAGATGTGCTGATGCACAGTGATTTGGCTTTCTATCAGTGATGTAGCCTCCAACATGTCCCTTTCAATAGTACCATAGAAACAATCCTTGCCTACTTGTATGCTGCAAGCTACCAAGGTAGAAAGCTGAATGGCCAGACTGAAGAAGGGTGCCGACCCAAAACATCTCCCATTACCTCTGTTATGAACCTCCTGGACTTTAGTTGGCCATCTAGTGGTTATTCTGTGTAACGTTTTGGTTGGCCATCTAGTGATTACCTTTGTGAAAACGTTTTGGGTGGCCATCTTTTTAAGTTATTTTCTTCTACTTCTGTCGGTTTGGTAGACAAAATCCAGTGTGATCCTCATCTCTGTCAATCCCTAACACAGCATTGTCTGTAAGTTGTATTACTCATCTCAATATGTTTCTTAGTTTCAGTATATTTATGTGATGAAGCATTCTCAGTTATTGTTGCAGCATGCAGCTAAGATAGTTTGTTAGCAATGTTAGCTTATTAGTGATGTTAACATATTAGCAGCCATATTAGTTTGCTAGTGTGATTGTGCTAGCAAAGTATATTATTTCAATGTTCATGTACTCATTATTAAGTGTATGCTTATTCTCCACTTTGCAGTTTCACATTTTATTCTATTAAACTCTCAAAATACACAACTGCCTGTTCCTTTGGAGGGAGATGGAAGGAGTGTTTAACTTGACTGAATGGCTGAGCAGCCTGTGTTCAGTGAAGGCAGCACACCCTCTCCAGAGATGCTGCCTGGCCCGCTGAGTTACTCCAGCTTTTTGTGTCTATCTTCAGTTTAAGCCAGCATCTGTAGTTCCTTCTCACATGTTGATTGGTGAGTTTTGGTTTGAGACTCTTCTTCAGATGATACACTGTGGTATTAACCAGCACCTGCAGTACTTTTTTTCTATGATGTTTCCTCACTCTTCTGAAACTCCATTGCAATTTATTCAGATTTCTTTTGCAAGCATCAGTCTGTCAGAAATAGAATACAATAACTCATGTATTCTATTTCTGACTGACAATAATTTTTTTATGTTGCTCCATTGTAGATGACCATTTCACACTTAGTAGTCTGTACAGTTTGGACGTTATCATCGTGGCCATGTGGGTTTTCCCTGGGTGCTCATTCATCCCATACTTCAAAGAAGTACAGGTTTGTAGGTTAATTGGCTTCAGCAAAAAAATGTACATTGTCCCTAGGATGTGTAGGATAGTGCTTGTGTACAGGGATTGAATGGACACGGTAGGCCAAAGGGCCCGTTTCCACGCTGTATCTCTGATCTAAACTAAAGATGAAGCATGCTATTAACAATTAATTATATCACTCACTAACTGGAAACTTTTCCCTTCTCTTCTGCTCTATGGAATTCACTGTACTGCCAGTTGCAAGATCCTTGGAAAACCATTTCTATCCCCCACTGCTGTTCTCTGAGCAGAAGTACAGGCTAGTGATTGAGCTTCATGAGATATTTTCATTTGATGGATCACATGAATTTAGTGAAAATGTCTTTGAGCAGGAGACACGCAAGAGTGTACGAGTAGCAACACTGGATGGACAGATGAAGCTGTGACAAAATGCATAGGTACTGAAGGATGATGGCATCGATGTAAGTGAAATTATACTGCTCTTTCTGGACTTAGTTGGTTCATTAAACTGCTTTCTATAGTCATTCAAGGAATATGGCACTATGCTCATTTCTGATTTCCCAGTGACCTCGATCCTATTTATTTCTATGATAGGTTTTCTTCATACATTATTGGAGACTTGAATTGCTTAGATATTGAAAAAGTGTCTGTTTAGACCCTTTGATAAGATTGTTAATAGCACACCGCAGAATGTCTTGTTTACAGGCCTATCCCATGGGAAATTAACTGGATCCAGACGTCAAACATATTGTGTTAAACTGAACAGATCTTGCACCAGGAAGAATTGTTTCATAGAACCCAGAAAAGGCTGTATCTTTGAATCCATTTCAACATTTCTTCTTTTGGTGAACTCAGACTTGGCCCCTTGATTCCTTGAGGTGAGATTAATAGTGTATTGGACTCCAGCTACTGTGGATTGCATGGAAAACATAAACAGACTGAGCGAAACATCTGAGCTAAACATCTACTCCAGCATAATGAACAAAGGCTTGATTTTTCCCAGGTGATATCAGACCCACACCCCTGTCCCTCCCTCAAAATCTCAATGCACCTCCTGATTAATAAGTGGGTATTGTGACAATTCATAGCTCAATTGGTTTTAGCACAAGCTGCGGTATATCCATGCATTTTCCCAGCTTGTTTGATCCCAAAGTTTTACATTGTTTGGGACTTGACTCAAGCATTGCTAATTATAGCAAACTGCTCCGATGGAATAGACTGCGGAAATCTCAACAGGACAAAATTTACCATCAGACTCATTTAGGAATATTGTCCTCTTACAAACATTTGTCATATTGTACCAGGTTTTCCTCAATTAAAACTGCCAATTATCGTTAAATTAACTGTGAGTGTCAGTAATTTGGAATTGTGACTGTTGAACAGAAACAACAGATAAAATGTTCTGGACATCACTGCAGTCACAACATTTCAATTATATCAAACAATATATTTGAGCTCTTATATTTTTCTTGGCATTGACATGGACTGCCCAGCCCCTCCTGCCTAGTCTCAGAGGTTATCTTGCATGTCAGCACCAATCAATTGGCTCTTGCCTCTCAGCTTTTCACGCCTGATCTCTGAGTTTTTGTTGCTTCGGAGGATTTATTTTTTCCGTTTGACTGATGAAATGGGACAGATATTTGTTCTGCTGATCTTTTATGTAAGTCAGAATTCTCAGGTTGAATCTGACATTCAAACTGACATTCGACAATGGTTTTCTGTTATGTTTGTATGTCGGGCTCCCTGCCCAGTTTATATCTTGCAGCTGTAAATGTTTTTCTTTTAAGCATCTTTTGGTTTTGATGTTTTTTTCCACATAATGCACCTCGGTATTTTACATGAGAGTGTATATCAAGTTTAGCTTCCCATCATACTGTGACAGTTTCAGTTGCTTTCTGTTTTGTCCTGAGAAATCCTGGAATTTTAATTTAATTTTATACAGATGTCTTTGCTGTGAACTACTCAGCTACACCTGTCAAGATGCATATGTCCTGCTCCTTGTCTGTATTTATGCAGCCATTTCCTGCCTAAAGATAAACATTTTCTTTCCTCTTAATGATACTCTAGGTTTCAGAGTTGTTTTCCTTTAATCGGCAAGAAGTCTCTTCCCTCGTCTATACACATGTTGGTAAGACAGTTTCATAATGCTGTCTCATTTCTTCCATCAGGCAGGTCCTTTAATTTTTGTGAACACTTCATGTTTTATTCATTTACACGAGTCTGATAGATATTTCTAATCAAATATTCCTTCCCATTACCAGTAAAGACTGCATAGCAAGCGTAGTGTTTTCAGAGATCCTCGAGCTATAAGATGGTTGTTTAAGAAAGGCTCTTCCCAGTTCTTCCAGAAACTTTTCCTCAGAATCACAAGGAGAATAATAATTGAAGGTAATTGTAATCGTGTTGCACTCACTAGGGAGCAGAAATCTTCATTACGACTGTACCTGCTTACTAGATAGCAGTCTTAATTGGGGAGAAGGAAAGAAGAAATTCACATGAATGACTACAAATCTGTCTTTTTTTTAATGGTTTTGCACCGCAATCCATTCCCATCTGTTCAGATCTATCTTATTATTGATGCAGAACCCAATTAATTCCAGAAACGGAGCACACCATCAGTAAAATTAAGTTGCAAATGTTAACTAATGAAATATATTGTTGAATCGGTAAGAACTCCTGCCACCACCGTAAGGAATGCAATCTGTGAATTATTAGATATAGATAGATATATGCCATTTATTGTCACTATACATGTACAGTGAAACTGAAAGCTGCTCGTACTCAGTGCATACATACAATTTTACACAAAAAACAAGAAACAGAAAAACAAAACAGAAGGGAGATGGGGGGGGGAATAGGTGCACAAATTCTACGGCGCTACATACATATATACATATATACAGATGGAAGTCCGTGTTGGGCGGTGTAGTCAGTGAATGTGTGGATTTGAATTCATGGTAGATATAATTCTCAGGAAGCAGCTATTCCTGAGTCTGTTTGTCCTGGATTTGATGCACCTATAGCGCCTTCCAGAGGGCAGCAGGTCGAACAGTCCAAACGCAGGATGGGAGCTGTCTTTGGTGATCTTCTTTGCCCTGCTAAGGCAGCGGGAGGTGTTATTCTTCCATGGAAATATGGAAATGAATATTCAAATAAAGATTTAATAAGGGTATACATTTCCTTTTTAACATAATGTTAAATAATTGATTAATTTGTGCTTTTGCCAGAAAACTGATAGCGAGCAAATATTATGCTATCCTCAAAGGAGAAATGAACTGGTGGGTTGAGGATAAATAATGAGATAATCACCACAATCTATCTTCATAAAGGATGGGAGCAGTTGCAAAAATAATTGGAATAGTTGTGAAAGGAGGGATCTGTCTTTTGCGAAGTCAGTGAAGTGGCAAATCAGGAAGGTTCAACAGATAACACATACCCAGCACTTCAGGACACATTCACTAAGGAACTGTACAAGAGGTTGCTGGCTAAAAATTAAAGGTTATTAAATGAATGTTCTTGGACTGGCATGTGGATAAGATAAACCATCTGGTTTACGAAGTGCTGGAGTAACTTACTGGGTCAGGCGACACGTGTGCACTGTCTAGGTGAGGTCTGCTACATGATTTTACTGGGTACAGCAAAGCATTTCAGTGTATCTAGGCACATGTGATAATAAGGCATCGTTGAATCATTAAATTGATGCAGCTCTTGCATCTATAAAGATGGGAACAGTGAACAGCTAAAACCCAAGGGTAGAGTGATTCATGATTTATATGGTACTTCCACACATCATACGGAAGATTCTCATCAATACTTAACAGAAATCAAGAAGACTAATGAGATTCTGAGCTTCTTCCCAAGAATTATCGAACACAAAAGGATTTGCGACAGGATTTACTCCTATGTGGAGGAGAATGGGTTAATTAGGGACAGTCAGCATGGCTTTATACAGCATGGCTTATACACTTTTTACAGAGTTGACGTGGAAAAGCTTTTCCCACTGAGAGTAGGGAAGATTCAAACAAGGGGACATGACATGAGAATTAAGGGACTGAAGTTTAGGGGTAACATGAGGGGGAACTTCTTTACTCAGAGAGTGGTAGCTGTGTGGAATGAGCTTCCAGTGAAGGTGGTGGAGGCAGGTTCGTTTTTATCATTTAAAAATAAATTGGATAGTTATATGGATGGGAAGGGAATGGAGGGTTATGGTCTGAGCGCAGGTATATGGGACTAGGGGAGATTAGGTGTTCGGCACGGACTAGAAGGGTTGAGATGGCCTGTTTCCGTGCTGTAATTGTTATATGGTTATATGGTTATATGGTTATATGGCTTTCCTTCTCAGCTCTCAGTCCTCTGGCTCCACCTCTTCCTTTCTTCCTCCCCCGCCCCCACCCTCACATGAGTCTGAAGAAGGGTTTCAACCCGAAACATTGCCTATTTCCTTTGCTCCATAGATGCTACCACACCCGCTGAGTTTTTCCAACATTTTTGTCTAACTTGGCTTTACACACTTCAGGTTGTGGCTTACTCTTGATCGAGTTTTTTTGAGGAGGAGACAAAGGTGATTGATGACGGCAGGTCTGTGGATGTTGGCTACCTGGATGTTAGTAAAGCTTTTGATAAAATTTCCCATGGTAGACGATAAAAATGCACGGGTATAACAGTGACTCGGTCATATGGATTCGGAACTGTCTTACTGACAGAAGACAGAAAGTGTGGTCAAAGAACAATATTCCGGTTGGAGGTCTTTGACAAGTGAAGTTCAGCAAGGATCTGTGCTGGGACCTCTGCTGGTTGTGATATGTATAAATAGAAAGATTAAACGAGAACTTACCGTTTGAAGTTTGATCTTTATTTTATGAGAAGTTGAAGTGAGGGAATACGTGAAGAGCCAGCCAGCCCGCATGCGCGTCAATCTTCAGAGCAACTGTATGAAACCACGGACCAGTTGCAGAACTTAAACTATAGAAAGACTAACGAGACTAGAGTTACCGGATAATCTTTTATGAGAATCAGGGTTGGGAGTGGAAGGGCACGTATATTTTCTCACTTCAACTTCTCATTAAAAAAAAAAGATCAAACTTCAAACGGTAAGTTCTCGTTTAATCTTTCTATTTTATTTCGAAGTCACGTGAGTGACTACGTGAAGACTTCAAAGCTCTGTGGTTTAATGCAGTAACCCAATCTGTGTGTGAAACACTTAAACAGATAAACCATTAATGGTAGAAAAACATGGGTTATTAATACCATGATGCTAATTTGCATACATGGCCATTGTTCTTAACCGGACCATAGTCCCAATTGGCTTTGAGTTAGACAATAGCTCATGCAACACTGTTCAGAACTCTATCTGCAAATATCCAGACATATTCAACCAAATTTTATAACTTCTGAACATGCAATATGTAAGCATCTTGCTGTATGATGAAAGGGAAACATCCATTCTATTGGCTGCTAATGAGCCATCAGCAATATCTTGCGAGACTATTAAATAACAGTGAAGAAACTATCTTTCATCTCATAGGTACTAGCAAGCTCAGTGTACCTGTATATATAATAACACCCCCAATCTCCAATCTGGTGGGTAGGCAGTCAACTCCAAATGTACGCAACCGTGCCCGTTTTGCTTTATGAGATCATTCCCATAACAAGCTACTCTAATGTCAGTTGTGACCCAGACACTGAGCCAGATATTGAGTAAAGACTGTGTTCTTTGTGATGAAGTCAGTTGCTAAAAGCATAATCAACTTTTACTGATATACATTGCACACTATGATGACTGTAGGCTTTTAGAGCGATCATATAAAAAACACCTTGCATAACGTTAGTGAACAGCGGGTGAATAGCCAATCATTTATTGTCCCTCTTATGGAATTATAAAGAATGACAAAACAGCACAAGCAGTGTTAATTGTGCTATCACATAATCGCTTCTCTAAGCCCAAAATGAAAGCAACACAAACCTCTGTTACTTTCATTTAAAATTAACTCTCATATCTTGTTCACAAACTTCCCATACAATTGTGGTTGCCCAAGCAAAAGGCTGCACCAGCCATCACTCGTGACTTCGAGTAAATAGGAGCTTCTTTAACCGCCTTACCATGCCCTGAATGAACAGGCATAGTTGGCACAATTAAATTTCATGTTGTCTCATCCTTAATATCATAAGAGGCATCTACTGATAAATCCCTAAATCTGATCAGCTGCAAATGTTGCATGTCATCTAAAACTTGATGACATAATGCCCATTGATCTGAGTAGGGCAGCATTAGCTTCCACCACTGGCTTTGTTATCAAAGATCAATTGTCTGAATCGGGTAAATTGCTGAAAGCCAATCATCCATCTCAAACTGGGTAACTACACACATGATCAGATTAGTCAAATCTTAACCTGATTTGGCATGCTCCATGTTCCTACAATCTTGAGAAACATCAGAAAAATACCCTTTTTGTTCTTGGGCAGACTACTCATCCTCTGTGAGATGTCACTGATTCCACTTGGAACCACCGTTCCTCTATTGACCATAAGGATGGACATTTTTTGGCTTCTCTTGCCATGGAGGATGCATTATCTAGTTATTCATTCAATTCACTGATAACATATAATCAAAACTTTATGACGAGAGCTGAAACACCGTATCCACTTGATGTGGGAATACGAGTTCCCTGTCAACTATTGACTATTAGAGTCACCACAAATCCTTAGCATTCTTCCTCAGTGGAAATTAGCCTAATGCAAGCCTGAACCAGGAATTGCTTCGCAATCCTCTGACTGAAAACACCTGTCTGAGTCACCAGTGTGCGCAACACAATCTCTTTGACCAGCCACTCAATTAGGAATACTGGTATTGAGAGCCTACAGAATATTATCTATACCTTTATGATTCACAACATGAACCTGCAGGTCAGATAAAATACTATATGCCAGACCGGCATCCTGCTAATAGCTACCTATCCCAGAGAGGAAGGCAATGATGTTTTCAACAAACTGGCAACTCCCCTAACTGAGCAGAAATTTAATCATGTGTTGAGGGAGACTTCAACTACTTCACTCTACTGAGCAGCTTGATAATCTCAATCACAGATGTTGAGTCAGAGCTTCCCTGGTCAATATGACCCATATGGCCAGCAGTACCATGATGGTCTACCCTGAACCAGGGTAACCAAGCTGTTCCTACTTGGAAATTACATAGGTTAGTATGCAAGGCACCCTGTCAATGTCTCTGCATCAATCTATCTACTCCAGAGACAGTGAAAAGATACTAGACAGCCCATACTACCAGTAAATCCGAACCTGGGCCGACAGACTGCTCAATTTCAGAGTTTTACGGTGATTAATAAAGAGACCTTACCTGCCAGCGTCTCTGAACCCAGGTCAACCTATTTGTTGGCGCTTCAGCGAAGTTCCATCTGCAGACCCTGTCTGACCACATCTTCAGCCCCATGCCTGCCAACAGCTCGTTTCCAGAGCTCAAAAGTGATATTCAAGTCAAGTCAAGTCAGGTTTATTTGTCACATACACATACGAGATGTGCAGTGAAATGAAAGTGGCAATGCTCGCAGACTTTTGTGCAAAAGACAAACAACAAAACAACCAAACAAATTATAAACACAATCATAACACACATATTCAATTTTGCAGCCGCACGCCATGCTCCGAACTCTCCATGCTCCGAAGCTGGCCAGCTCCACGATGGTAGGTCCGCAGCTCCGCCAGCTCCGCGTCTTGAGCCCCCAGCTCGTTCCGGTTGGAGGCCGCTCCACGGCGCCAGGCCCCAATGACAATGGAGACCCGACAGGGAAAAGGTCGGGTCCCCGTGCAGGGAAGAGATTTAAAAGTTTCCCGCACCCACCCCCCGCCCCCCACATCCCACACCCCACACATACACATTTAAAAGCCCACTACAAACTATACCCTCAACAAGACAAAGAAAAAAAGACAGACAGACTGCAGAGGCTGCTGCGACGTCGGTCGCGCCGCCCACCCACGGTGAGACCAAGCGGAGGTTGGGCGATCGTTTCACCGATCACCTCCGCTCGGTCCGCAGGAACCTACCTGACCTCCCGGTGGCTCAGCACTTCAACTCCCCCTCCCACTCCGTATCCTACCTCTCTGTCCTGGGTCTCCTCCATGGCCTGAGCGAGCAACACCGGAAATTGGAGGAACAGCACCTCATATTCCGCTTGGGGAGTCTGTATCCTGGGGTCATGAACATTGAATTCTCCCAATTTTGTTAGTCCTTGCTGTCTCCTCCCCTTCCTCAGCCCTCCTGCTGTCTCCTCCCATCCCCTAGCCTTTGGGCTCCTCCTCCTTTTTCCTTTCTTCTCCCCGCCCCCCCCCACCCTCGATCAGTCTGAAGAAGGGTTTCGGCCCGAAACGTTGCCTTTTTTCTTCGCTCCATAGTTGCTGCTGCACCCGCTGAGTTTCTCCAGCTTTTTTGTGTATTTTCTAACGTCTTCCTTCTGCTGGTGTGATGTTAGGTAGTTGATGCTGCTGGCCAACTCCTCTTGTAGTGGCTTGCCCGTCCCCGAGGGAACAGGAAATTTAGAGGCAAGAACAGCTGCTCTTCCTTATACGACTCGCGCATATCATTAAAGCATGGGTCTCAGGCACATCCTCATATTTGGAGTCAGCTCCATACTAATCTCTGACACTCCATTCATCCGAGTGGGAGGGATATTGCATCCCTGAACCAGGTGTTGCCACAGGCATATGGCTCAAACTGTCTCTGCATGCTGCCGTAACACGGAGCATAATTTGTGCCACCATCTGATCCATCAGATGTTCCAATTGAGACAAATGGCCAATCACACCTGCCATAGATGTGGGGACAGAATCCTCTTGGCCCAAATCGTCCAACAGGACTTGTCTCACAGACTTGGCTTTGGCTTTGCCCCGACTCGGTGTTGCCAAGCTGCTCCCTCTGGGAGCCGAATCGGAACTAGCTGTGTAGACCGGCGCTGCCAGCGACTCCGAAGTGGAAAAGGATGGCCGTCGGCTTTTCGCACTGCCGCGGTCCTCTGCTGCTGACTTCTCAGCAGCCCCTTAAAATATTTGTTTGTTTGCTTATTCATTTATTTATTGTACTTACCAGACAGGTTGCGCCTGCTAGTGACTCCGAGTCCTTGCTCCCTTCTGGAGCCTCAACGGAGTATTTCCGGGGAGGAAATAGAGCGCAACCCTGAACCAGGTGTTGCTTCCTCAGGCCTCTGGCCCCCATATGACATGGTCGAGCCGGCATCATAATCGGAGTCACCTCTCTCTGATACTTCTCTCGACAGAGTGGGAGAAACCCTGCCAGGTGTTGCCACAGGCATATGGCTGGAGCCGCCAGTTAATGCCTCTGGTGCACTGAGCATATTTTGTTCACATGATTAAAATGAAGCATATCCCCATTAGTTCAGGGATTCTACTGCTTTATCGATATCCACACAGTTGGAGTCACTTATGAAAGAATCTCCAACAGTGCCCTCTACTGTGCGGAAATTATCATGACACAACCCTGAACCAGGTGTAGCTCCCACAGAGGTCTGATAGACACAGCTCAAAAAACTTCCTAAGCCAGGAACGCCTTGATCTCTTCTGGAGCCTCAACGGAGTTTCTTATGGGAGGAAATAGAATGCAAACCTGAATCAGGTGTTGCCTCCTCAGGCCTCTGGCTGACTCCCTTTCGAAGCATCAATCTGTACAGGCATTGCCCGTGAGATGCTCCGAACAGCCGCCCGCTCCAGTGGAGCCCCATTCTGCCACAATAGCCACAAACGTGATCGAGCGACAGCCGCTATTATCAACCGCCAGCTCTATTTATAGCTGCCCTATAAATAGAGCATACGCTTTACGTATGCTGAACTGACCTCAGCCGGCAGCATCTATGTTTAAATTGCTAGCTGCTGCGGAAACCCCCACAGCGAATGCTGATCCGGCAGCTGAGCTTCCATGGTGGTCGCTATCCTGGCCGCGGCTATTTTTAAAACCCCCAGCTGCTGCTAATCCTTTGCAGCGGTCGCTGAACTGGCCGTGCCGGCAGCCGCAATTTTGCATCCCACCAGCTCCTTACGGAGCCTCCAAGGCGGCCTTCAAATCCGGCCGCCTCCTCCCGGCCGCCTCTTCACGTGACTTCAAAATAAAATGACTTGGACATAAAGGTAGGTTATAAATTTACAGATAACACCAAGGCCAATTCTCTGGATGCTTTCAAGAGAGTTAGAATTTTCTGTTTGACAACACTTTTAATTACTTTTCATTTTAATTACGTGAAATAATTATTTGTTTCTAACACTGCACTGTAATTTATATTCTTGTATTTTATACTTGTCATTCTATTTTAGCTTGTTTTTATTTTTGATTCTTTTTATTGACTGTTTTTAATTGCTTTTGATTGCTTTTTAATGCTTTGTGTAAAGCACTGAATAGCTTTGTTGCTGAAATGTGCTATATAAATAAACTTGTTAGCTTAGATAGAGCTCTTAAAGATAGCGCAGTCAAGGGGTATGGGGAGAAGGCAAGAACATGGTACTAATTGTGGATGATCAGCCATGATCATAGTGATGGCATGCTGGCTTGAAGGGCCGAATGGCCTGCTCCTGCAACTATTGTCTATTGCTGGGTCATGGAATATGACGAGGGTTGTCAAGTATGCAGCGGGATATAGATCAGCTACAGAACTGGAACTGCATCTGGAGCATTATATGCCTTTTCGATCTTCTTACCCACGAAAGGATTTACATACATAGAGGAAGTGCCATCAAGATTTAATAGACTGGTTTCAAATACGTTGGGTATGCTGTTAAATAGACAAGTAGATTGGGACTGTATTTGTTACATTTTAGAAGAATGAGAGGAGGTCTTATGAAAACCCGCAGAATTCTTATAAGGAATGCAGAGAGAATGCATCCCTTAAATGAGGAGTCCGAGACTAAGGGCCACAGGTTGAGAATAGGGTGTAGACTATTTAGGATTGAGATGCGAAGAAATGGCTTCAGTCAGAGTGTGGTGAATCTTTGGGATCCTCTACTCTGAAGGGTTATCAATCGTGTTCCATAAAAACAGAGATTGATCGATTTCTGAGCATGAAGGGAAAGGAAGGATATGGGGATAGTGGTAGAGAATGGCACTGAGGTAGAAGATCAGCCACATTCTGATGAATGCATTTTGGTAATAAGAATAAAGGTGTAACATGGTGTTCAGGCTACATTTGGAGTACTTTGAGCAAATTTGGGCCCCTTATTTGAGGAAGGATGTGTTGGCTCCGAGACGGTCCAGAGAAGGTTTACAAGAATAATTCCAGGAATGAGAGGGTTAGTATATGATAAGCACTTGACATCACTGAGCGTTTACTCGCTGGAGCTTAGGTTGAGGGGGGACCCCTTGACACTTACAGAATAATGAAAGGCATGGATAGAGTGGATGTGGAAAGGATGTTTCCACTGGTGGGGGAGTCTGGGACTAGAGGTCATAGCCTCAGAATTAAAGAGTACTCTTTTAGAAAGGAGTTGAGGAGGAACTTTTTTGGTCAGAGGGTAGTTAATCTGTGGCAGCCAAGTCAGTGGATGTTTTGAAAGCAGAGAAAGCATTTTTGATTAGAACAGGTGACTTCGGTTATGGGGAGAAGACAGGAAAATGGGTTTAGGAGGCAGAGATCAACCATAATAGAATGGCGGAGTAGACTCTATGGATCGAATGGCCCAGTTCTACTCCGATTAAGCCTTCCTGATGGGCCGCGCGGCCAAAAGCCTTCCCGACAGGCCATGACTGTGGACAGGGAATGCGGCCGGTGTCCTTTACCGAGGCACCGCGGTCTCAATGCCTCCCGGATCGTCATATAGAAGCCCGGGTCGAGGCCCGGTCGTGGCCTTGCCGGTCGGAATCTGTGCCAGCTGTGTGGCCAATGGAGTCCGGGTCGGGTCCAAGCCGGAGCCTAGCAGGTCAGAGTCTGGGTCGGCGGAGCGGTCGACGGAGCCCGCAGCTGGGGCCTGGGTCGGCACCATGGAGGCATGAAATGGGGTGTCGACAGCGGTGAGACCCTGGCGGTGATGCAGCGGCAGCAGCGGTAAAGCCTCATGATGTTAGGGCCTTGGCGGTGGTGAAGCCTCACGGTGGCGATGTTGCCTCGATGAGAGCATGGACGACCATCGTGCATCGTGAGGGGGAAGGGAAGAACAGTGGAGGACCCGGTTGAGGGAGGAGGGGAAGAACAATGGACAATGGGTGGGGGGGGGAGAATAAAAGGAGGAGCCAAGGTGTTTTGTAACTTTGTCAATGCCGTTGGTATCCGCTATTCGTATACATTGTGTAAAGCAAAGAATTTCACTGTGCCTAGTCACATTCAATAAAATATTCTATTCCTAACTTGTGAATGGCAGCGTAGATAGTGGTGTACTGCCTATTCAATTTCTCATGTTCTTGCTTATATTAATAGACCTTTTAAGAAGGAATTTGGAGCTCCAAATTCCTCAGTTTAGCAATAACCATATAACAATTACAGCACGGAAACAGGCCATCTCGGCCCTACAAGTCCATGCCGAACAAATTTTTTTCCCCTTAGTCCCACCTGCCTGCACTCATACCATAACCCTCCATTCCCTTCTCATCCATATGCCTATCCAATTTATTTTTAAATGATGCCAATGAACCTGCCTCCACCACTTCCACTGGGAGCTCATTCCACACCGCCACCACTCTCTGCGTAAAGAAGTTCCCCCTCATATTACCCCTAAACTTCTGTCCCTTAATTCTGAAGTCATGTCCTCTTGTTTGAATCTTCCCTATTCTCAAAGGGAAAAGCTTGTCCACATCAACTCTGTCTATCCCTCTCATCATTTTAAAGACCTCTTCAGGTCCCCCCTTAACCTTCTGCGCTCCAGAGAATAAAGACCTAACTTATTCAACCTATCTCTGTAACTTAGTTGTTGAAACCCAGGCAACATTCTAGTAAATCTCCTCTGTACTCTCTCTATTTTGTTGACATCCTTCCTATAATTGGGCGACCAAAATTGTACACCATACTCCAGATTTGGTCTCACCAATGCCTTGTACAATTTTAACATTACATCCCAGCTTCTATACTCAATGCTCTGATTTATAAAGGCTAGCATACCAAAAGCTTTCTTTACCACCCTATCTATATGAGATTCCACCTTCAAGGAACTATGCACGGTTATACCCAGATCCCTCTGTTCAACTGTATTCTTCAATTCCCTACCATTTACCATGTACGTCCTATTTTGATTTGTCCTGCCAAGATGTAGCACCTCACATTTATCAGCATTAAACTCCATCTGCCATGTTTCATCCCATTTTTCCAAATGGCCTAAAGCATTGTGTAAAGCAAGAATTTCACTGTGCCTATTCCTATTCCTAACTTGTGAATGGCAGCGTAGATAGTGGTGTACTGCAGTGGTGTACTGCTATGGCGTAAATGTGAAGAAAAGGCAGTTGGCAGAGCCAGTAGACTTGCAAGTCAAAAGAGCAGGATCTTGTCATTTGAATATTCATGATTCAACCTCCATGTGTTCTTGTCAGTACAGTACTAGAAGCAGATATGTTCAACAAAGGAACATCTCGTTAAGATGGAAATCTAGTTTGAAAAAATGCTTTAAGAACATGATTTTTTCACGGTAGATGGCAACATCTCTAAATATTATGTTTTATACTTAGGAATGTTTTGCCTATATTATCTAATACACTTAAAAAGCCTTAAGTGTGAAATTAGAAGGCACTCATTGATAGCTGCCAAAAGGATTTGGTATTAAATATTTCACTTTACCCATTATTATATTTTGGAAGTAAAGGGACTGCAAACATGTGTAAAGGGCATGGCCTACAGGCGATTTTTTAGGCGACTACAGGTGACTAGGCTGTTGCCACATGGTCGCCGGGGTGTCACCTGTATGGTTGTGAGTAGTCTCCTCACTCGCCCAAAGAGTCGTAGCATTATTCTGGTCATCGCCGGATTTTGAAATGTTCAAACATTTTCGGCGACAGTGGGCTTGACGCCAATGAGCGTAGTTTGGGTTCTCCTGACGTGGGTACTGTCGTAGGTTGTCGCCATTTTTACGTAGGTTGTCGCCAGGTGATGTAGGTTGTCCCCAGTGAATTGCATTGGTGACTACCTACGTCAACCTACATCAACCGGCGACAGATACCGGCGACAGGTACCGGCGACTGAATTGTCTTAAATTGTCATCAGTTGTCATAGCTTGTTGCGAGTGGACGTAGGTTGTCGTAGCTGTGGGCGTAGGTGGACATCCTAATAGGTCGCCGGTTGTTGGCAGCTTGCTGTAGCTTGACGTTGACTAGGTGGTAGGTTGTTATTGCTTGTCGTAGACATTGTCATAGATATTGTCTAAGGGAGGGCCAGTCGCCGATTTTTTTGGGGACCGGCTATGACTATGACAGTCGCTGGCAGTTGCTGAATAAATCGCCTAAGTGGGATAGGCCCTTAAGGAAGCCCAGTTACCTTGGGAACCTGAGATTATTGAGCATAGAAGTTGGGAGGTCACACTGCAGTTATGCAAGACGTTGATGAGGCCACATTTAGACTTTTGTATACAGTTTTGGTCACCATGTTACAGGAAAGGTGTTGACAAGCTTGGAAGGATGCAGAGAGGAATTATGAGGATATTGCCAGGATTATAGTGAGAGATTGAAGAGGCTAGGACTTTATTCCTTGGAGCACAGAAGTATGAGGGTTAATCTTAGAGAGATGTACAAAATCATGAGAGGAATAGATTGGGTAGATGCAGAGTCTCTTCCCCAAAGTTTGGGAATTGAGGATCAGAGGACATAGGTGAAGAGGAAAAGATTAAATAGGAATTTGAGAGGTAGCTTTTTCACACAAAGTGTGGTGGATGTGTGGAACGAGCTGCCAGAGGAGGTAGTTGAGACAGGGACTATTGCAACGTTTAAGATGCATTTTGACAGTGACATGAATAGGATAGTTTTGTAGGAATATCAGCTGAATGCAGGCTGAACACAGGCCGGTGGGACTAGTGTAGAAGGGGCATGTTGATCGGTGTAGGCAAGTTGGGCTAAAGGGCCTGTTTCCACGCTGTATGACTCTAGCCAATGCTAAAGATCAACCTGGTACACTTTCCAAGAAATATTATGTGAGTTGTGTCTGAAGAGATAATTTTTCAGTCATACAGCGTTGGACAGCATCTACTCTGTGGTAAAGCCTGAACCTGCAGAGAAATTCTACAATTTAGGGGATTTGAATGTGCTAGAAAAGGTGATCACAGCTTTAAATTTCTCTGCAACTTTAGATGGGATTCACAAGGGACTTCCCTGGGTCATCTAATTCGACTTGAATTCCTGTGTAAATAAGTCTCCAATGTTTTGTTTGGAGTTACTCGGTTTATGCAATTTCCCAGACAAAATTTCATGGAGCAGCGCTCCTTTTTGCAATGCCTTGATTGTGGGATGATTGATTGCACATATGCAGTCTTCTGAACCTCATATCTTAAACATCAAACACTAAGGTTCCTGTTCCCCAACTCAGCATATTTTCTCTCTTATGAATTTTGATATTCTGGGAACCTTCGGGTGCGTTTCTACTTTTCCATTCAATCTCTTGACTGCAGCAGTTTATTGTAAGCTTCACAGATTACGTATCAGGAAATGTCTGATGATGGGTATCTTGAAGGATGTGAAAGTAGTTGATAATGAACTGCAAACATGAAAAGCAAGTCCCACAAAACAGATGCAGTGGTTCGAGCCACACTGAAACCAACAGACAAAATCATCTACAACACCATCAAAAATGCCTTCAGCAATATTTTTTGAAGTTTTATCCCAGTCTAGAGAAGCTTCATCTCAACAACTTATCTACAGTGCCCAAATGGCACATTTATTCCTCATAATGCTCTGTAACATCATAATTATAAATCTCAACATCAGCATAACAACGGTTCCCCATTGCCCTATCAGATAACTAATCAGTACTTTCATCAGTTATTCCAGTAATTTATAATAACTTTTTACAAAAACATTCCAAGCTGCTTTCATCATGCAGACCTCTTGTGACCATGCAAGTATTTTTCTCCAGCCTATTCTAACATTGTTCTACATGCCACTTGAGATATAAACATCTGCTGTATATTTTGGCTGCAAAATACTTCTGCATCCTCATATTGTGCAGGAACATGTTAGATTTCCACTTACCTAGTTAATTACCGGATCCGATGTTACTTGGATACATCAGATTTTGTTTAGCAGATGGACTATGACGTGGTAAAGTAGAATATTGTTTAAGTGAAAATGGATGCAGATTGCCGTTCCCTCTGCTGCCAGGAAACATTGACTGTGAATTTGCTTGACAGACAACAGTGAATGGCATTGACATTCCGAAGTTGTCACTCTTGTCCACACCTTTCCCACAATGGTGAATTCATTGTCTTTCAAACTATTTAAAAACGCAACTCTTTTCTCTTGTGTTATGACTAAAGAATTTAAGTGCCTGGCATTGTGGTGTCAGGACAACAGCCTCTTCTTGAATATTAAAAAAAACTAAGGAGCTGATCATGGACTTTAGGAGGGCCCATCATCCGAGGACGTACACACCTTTGAAGATAAATTGGGATACTGTGGATAGGGTGAGCTGTTTTAAATACCTGGGAGTCCACATCTCTGAGGATATGACATGGACATCACATGCTGCAGCACTCGTGAGTAAGGCAAGGCAGCACCTTTACCACCTCAGGCAATTGAGGAAATTCAGTGTCTCTGAGGATCCTCCAGTGATTCTACTCAGCAGCTGTGGAAAGCATCTTGTCCAGAAATATCACAATTTGGTTTTGGAACTGCTCTTCCCAGGACAAGAAGGCTCTGCAGAGAGTAGTGCGTTCGGCCAAACACACTATGGGTACTTCATTCGCCCCTCTGCAGGAACTATACATCAGAAGGTGCAACCCCAGAGCCAACAAGATCATGGAAGACCCCTTCCACCCCAGCAACGGACTGTTCCAGCTGCTTTCGTCAAGCAAACGCCTCCGTTGCCATGCTGTGAGAACGGAGAGGATGAGAAGGAGTTTCTTCCCAGAGGCCAGTAGGACTGTAAACTCCTATCTCACCAGGGACTAACTTTACTGTACCATATTACTGTGGTTTTTTAAAAAATTGCTGTTCTTTACCTTTTTTTCCCCTCCCACAAATATGTAATATATGAATATGTGATTCTGTTCCACTCTGTTTGTAGTTTGTTTGTTTGGTTTTTTTGCACAATCCGCGAGCATTGCCACTTTTCATTTCACTGCACATCTCTTATGTGTATGTGACGAATAAACTTGACTTTACTTGACTTGCCTCTAAAATATTGACTCTCAACGACGATTTTTTCAGCAGCAATCATTATGTTCTTACGACGTGATATGTAGGCTCCTTTGGGGGTTAATGTTGAAGGTGCACCAAGTTTAATCCAAACAGCAGTCCAGCGTTTCCAATCATTACCAAATCTTCCACCACTCAATCGGCAAAGTGGTGCAGTGGTAGAGTTGCAGCCTTACAGCTCCAGAGACCCAGGTTCGATCCTGACTAAGGGTGCTGTCTGCGTATAGTTTGCCCATTCTCGCTGTGACTGCATGGGTTTTCCCCGGGTGCTCCTGTTTCCTCGCACACTCCAAAGATGTGCAGGTTTGTAGGTTAATTGGTTTCTGTAAATTGTCCCAAGTGTGTAGGATAGACTAGTGTATGAGTGATCGTTGGCTCGTGTGAACTCAGTGGGCCGAAGGGCCCGTTTCCACGCTGTATCTATAAAAATAAAACTAGCGCCAACCCAAAATCATCCCTTCTTGCACCACACGTCTGGTTCGAGCTGCTGCTCATCTTTGTATTTTTGTCCCATTCAGCATTGTGTAAAATAGCTGACTTCAAGATTTCTGATGCAGTCAATATTGCTGAAGTTCAGCAGCTTTAAAAACTCAAGATTGACTTTACAGTTGCCAATTTCTGCAGTGCTTGTGCAGATTATGAGTAGCCTTAAATAGTGGACGCGGCCCAAGCTGGAGAACAGAGGTCAGTTCCAGAATTACTCAAGTGCCTCAGCCTTATCTGCTCTGAATCCTGAAGCACTGAAGAGACAGAATTACAAGTCATGAGAAGATGAAGTCCCAGTAACTTCACTGAGGTCTCCATTGTTTTGTAACTCCACTAGTCTCTTCAGCAGACCCGTCATCCATCATAGAAACATGTGCTTAGATGCCCACCTCAGTTGGCATGATACCCCAGCAAGAATAAGACGTCAGCCTCATACCTTAATTCCTCATCATCTTAGGAGAGCATACTGCACACCACTCTACACTGCGCACCTGTGGTCGAACTATGGAAAGACAAGTTTGCAGAGACTAAAGGTGGCATATAACGATGCCATGACAACATTGCTAAGGAAACCTAGATGGTGTAGTGCCAGTAATATGTTTGTGGCTGCAGGAGTCAGTAGTTTAGAAGCTATCCTAAGACATCACATGTATAAATTCATTTGCAGGATAAATGACTCTAAAAATGTGATTATTGTGGCTTTCACAAACATAAGGGTTAGCACTACACGCTACGAATCCCAGCTGTGGAGACACTGGTATCGTTGTCTCGTTGTAGGACATTGATCATTCTTTAATCTGGATTTTTAACTTATGTATTTTGTTTTAAAATAAAATATAATTTATGATGCTTTTATAAGTGATATACTAAGATTTTATATGTACTTTATGATATTTAATATGCAATGCATTTTTTAATGTAATGTTGCCCCTTGTCTGGACCTCGAGTCCGTAATAAAGTTTATTATTATTATTAGGACAAATCTAGCCCAACATGGTACAATTAATTTGAAGGGACAGTTCACAGCAAGAGTTGGTGCTTTACGAGTTCTTGCCATGGTGGAAAGTTGAACTGTTTGCGCATTGTTGACCCCTGTATTATGTATGGTTCCCTTCAAGGGCATGGGCTTAATGAATGTTGCCAAGTTCATTGCATCCTGAACAGTGCACAGAATATCATTGCCCCACAGGCTCACCCTAAACTGGTAAATCTTTCTCAAAGAACACTACAGCACAGGAATAGGCCCTTCAGCCCACAATGTCGGTGCTGAACATGATGCCATGACAAAGTAATCTCCACAGAGAGCACGAGATCTATAGCCCTCCATTGCTTGCATATCCATGTGCATATCCAACAGCTTCTTAATCCTCATCTGCCTCTGCCACTACTGCGGGCAGTGCATTCCAGGCACCCTCCGTTCTTTATGTAAAAAAACACACATCTCACACATCTCCTTCAAACTTTGCCTCTCTCAGCTGAGAGTCTCAGCAGTAGCGGTAGAGTCATTGCCTTATAGCGCATGCAGCGCCGGAGACCCATGTTCGATCCCGACTGCGGGTGCTGTCTGTATGGAGTTTGTACATTCTCCCTGTAACCTTCGTGGGTTTTCTCCGAGATCTTCGGTTTCCTTCTAAACTCCAATGACGTACAGGTTTATAGGTTAATTGGCTTGGTAAATTTAAAAATTGTCCATAGTGTGTGTGGGATAGTGTTAATGTGCGAGGATCGCTGGTCGGCATGGACCCGGTGGGCTGAAGGGTCTGTTCCTCTGCTCTCTTGTCGGTGACAAGGGGAAGGTTCTGACTGCCTATATAATTTTATATTCAGGTCTCCCCTCAGCCTCTCTCAATCCGCACAGGTTTATTGAAAGATGTCTAGCACAGTAACGTTTGTTGTCCATATTTTCTTAAATAGATCAACAGGTTTACTCCTCTTCCCAGAAACATGACTCAGCCCATTTATAAATTCATCAGATTTACCAAAACAACATCTGGATTGTTTGGGGGTAGGAATTATAGATTGTGTGTAAACTTCAGCCACACTTTATTCAGCTGGAAATTTCCATCGGTCTGCAGCAACTGACAAGTACCTCAAAAGCAGTACATATAATGAAGAAACTTTTGAAGTCAAGTCATGTTTATTGTCATATACCAGAGTGAAGTCACATACAAACTGGCACCTTATATTCTGCTTGTGTAGCATACACCCTTACAGCGTGGATGTCAAACTGTCCAATTTCCAGTAACCCCCTTAACTCCTCATCTACCCAGCTCCAACTATCCCCCCGTCCCCGTGTGCATCTTTCTTTTCAATCCCCCTACGCACCTATCACCCAGTTCCTTCTTCCACCTCTTTCATCTGCTCAATATCCACAAGTACAGTGAAGTACAGGTGGAGTGAAAATCTAGCTTGCTCTGTACAGGCGCATAAACACAAAACATAAATGATGCATAAATCATATAAGACTGTGGAAAGGAAAAATACTGCAAATACTGCAAAAATAAAAGACATTAGTGCAAGACAAGATTAGAAAACAATACCAGATTGGTGCAAGAGGTGAACTGCAGTATTCCTTGCTGAGATAGAAATTGATTTGTGTAGGTCGATTCTAAAAGTTGATGGTTGCAGTAAAGTAGCTGTTCTGAATTTGGTGATGTAGGATTTCAGGCTTCTGTACCTCCTGTCTGATGGTGGCACCGAGAAAAGGCCATAGTGGGGCTCCTTGATGATAGACACAAACTTTTTGAGGTAGCACCTCAAGTAGATGATTTCAATGGTGGCAAGGTCTGTGCCTGTGATCTACTAGGCTAAATCTCTAGAATTTAGGAGATTGAGGGGGGATCTTATAGAAACTTACAAAATTCTTAAGGGGTTGGACAGGCTAGATGCAGGAAGATTGTTCCCGATGTTAGGGAAGTCCAGGACAAGGGGTCACAGCTTAAGGATAAGGGGGAAATCCTTTAAAACCGAGATGAGAAGAACTTTTTTCACACAGAGAGTGGTGAATCTCTGGAACTCTCTGCCACAGGGGGTAGTTGAGGCCAGTTCATTGGCTATATTTAAGAGGGAGTTAGATGTGGCCCTTGTGGCTAAGGGGATCAGGGGGTATGGAGAGAAGGCAGGTACGGGATACTGAGTTGGATGATCAGCCATGATCATATTGAATGGCGGTGCAGGCTCGAAGGGCCGAATGGCCTACTCCTGCACCTAATTTCTATGTTTCTATGTTTCTATAAATCCATCACTCTCTGCAGCCTCTCGATTTCCATCAGGACTCCCCTCAACCTCTGGCGTTCCAAAGAAAACAATCCAAGTTTGTCCAAGTTTAGCTAATACCCCTTAATCAAAGTCGCTTTTTGGTAAATGTCTTGAGACATTTTGTAAATGACTCGAGGACGTCCTGGGACCTCAAACACACAGCTTATGTGTGTGCCATGACTGTTTAGCCAATGAAGATCATGGTCACATTTACTCTCAGCCTCCTGCGTTCAAGATCATTCCAGGGTTCTGGCACAGATCCCTGCCACGTCTAACTGTTTACTGGCAAATCTATGTTTTTTTATTCAAGCCACCAGACCAGGCACTGAGAGCTGCTTGCATTGCAGATTTCTCCAAAATACAGTTATATATAGACTGCACTTGGGTATGAAGACTTCACTATCTATCTCCTGCTTGGAAAGCCTGACTCATGGGTCTACCAGTATCCTTACGCAAACAGCATGCTTCATGTGGACATTATTATTTACAACCTGTTTACCTCCTAAGATCTAGGAACATTTATACAACATTTTATGTTGAGCCTGGTATTGATGAGATATAGGATTCTACAAACATTATGCCAATCCCTTCCCATCACCGAATCATTCAGCAGCAACCCTCTCGCAGGTATCTTTTTTTATGTTCAGCTACGTTCCAGCACTTTGTTTTATTGTAGGACCGGAAATGTCACCTATCCATGTTCTCTAGACATGCTGAGCTACTCCAGCATTTTGTGTCCTTGTTTAAAACAAACGTTACCATAAGAATTGGGTCCAGACATTAAACATGCAATGTCAGCAGGTGTGAGAAATTGCATTGGATCAAAATGCTGATGCTGCAAAACTTGAGAACACTTCTGTTAAAGCTGTAATTGAAGATCTATGTTTTGATGGGATCTTGGGATACTACAAAATGCTAATGCAGAGGCATTAAAGGCAGTAAATATTCCAGGTTATTGGCTTCCCATCGATCAGTCCCTTGGGATTGAGCATGGCTTGTGTGCACTCCAGTTCTGTTGGATTTGAAGTGTCTAAGAAGGCCAATGTGCGACCAACAGACTCCACTTCAGGTGGAACAGGAGATACTTCACAAAGTGGGTTGGTGGGTGGAATGGAAATTTATGCCATCTGTCTGCATTCATGATTCTCCTTCACAAGTCCCTGACAAAGATCCTCAAAGTTCTAAGCATTATTCTTGATGCTGTTGCTCTATTTTGAACAGTAGCTGCCAGAGATTTCCATGGGTCGATGATGGGAGAGTGAGTATGTACAGCATTAAGCTTTATTGGAGAAGCTATATGATAAGCTGTGTTGGAAAATGGCTACTAAAATGGAGAATTGAGGCGACCTTGAGAATCAGAGCGATATTAGTTGTTTGAAATACCAGCCGCAGGCAAACTGCCTTCACGTCAGCGAGTCTTAAAGGGATAGCGAACAAGTATGTCTAAAGCTCAGTCACAAGATGGCGATGTTGGAAAGGATTTTAAAATGGAAAGAGTTATTAAATACATGACAAAGGCTGGGAATTGTTTCTGGAAAAGTGTCAGAAGACAGGAAACTCGATATGTAAACAAGCTAACAAATTAATTGAAAAGCTGAAAAACCTCAAATGAAAGGAAAATGAAGAAAATGAAGTACAACCTAACCTGGTTCAATGAATCAAGCTGCGATTAAGTCAGAGAAAACCACGAGTCATTGGAGAAGGTATCACTGCCTGAAAAGGAGCTTGAAAGGCAAAATCAGTGGTTTCAACAGAGAATGGAAACTTTTAATGGTTTTATACAAGATGTAAAGGTGTGGGTATCTGATGTTCGACAGCAAACTACACACTCCATAGCTGAAAGTGCCATACAACAGAGTGTTGTGAACTCAGATGAAATTGGACCTGATGACAGTGTTTCAAATGTCTCAAAGCCTAAATTAAGCCACAAATCCAGTTCTTGATCATGTGCATCTTCAACGACCTCTGCTCATATTAAAGCCCAGACAGATAGGGCTGCTCCCTTGGGATGGGCTGCCGCCATGAACAAAAAGCACAAACTTGAGGCACAAAAAGAGCAATTGAAAAGAGAGACTGAGCTGGCAGGAACCAATGCCAAGCTTGAACTTGAGGCACAAGAGGAATAGTTGAAAAGAGAGATGGAATAGCTGGAAATAGAGACAGAGCTGGCAGCAGCTAATGTATATGCATGTATGGTATGTAGCGCCGCAGAATAGTTTTTTTGTTTTTCTTTTTCTTTCTTTGTTTTTTTGTGCTAAAATTGTATGTATGCACTGAGTACGAGCAGCTTTCAGTTTCACTGTACATGTATAGTGACAATAAATGGCATATCTATATCTAATGCAAGGAACAATATACTTGAGGCCAAGGGATCAAGAAACAGATCTAGAGTATCTGATGGGACAAACTCTTATTTGAGAAAAGGAACTGCTCAAAGGGAGGCATCAGCTAAATTAAATCCACATGCAAATGAATCAAGTGCAACAAAGAAAGAATGTATTGATGGGAACTGAATTTTCCTTCCAGCAACTGGTTGTTAGGCCAAAACAAACAACTCAGTGACCATCTGTTAGAGCTCATGATAAGACACATCAAACTCAATGCTCTCTTCAAAGGCAAAATGTACAGACTCATATGAAATGGGGTGTGCAGGGGCCTGTTATCAAAACCCCCCTGTACTGAATAATGGAAATCAAGGTGATATCTGGAACCTAATGCAGAGGCAAAATGACATTGCTGCTCTTCAGGCGCAACAGAATCTCTCTTCTACTTTACCACCAAGAGACATTCCTGTTTGTGATGGTGATCCTTTGCAATAAGTTCTCATCACAGCATTTGAGAGAGGAGTGGAAAGAAAAACTAATGATAAGAATGATTGTTTTCATTTTCTAGATTAATCCACAAGAGGGTATCCAAAATACTTAGTCCGCGTTGCCAACATTTGCCGCCAGTCCAGGGTTATCAAAGAGCAAAAGATCTGCTTAAAGAACATTTAGGTAATGAACATAAGATTGCCACTGCATATATGGTCAAGGCTTTTGCCTGGTCAGTGTTCAGCTTCTGCTGTTGGAATAACTTCAGTCACACCGTGATAAAGATGCAAAGTCTTTATTAGCGTTACAGCATAGGTAACTTCATCTAAGCACGTGACTCAAAAGTGAGAGAGAAAAGGCAGGGAAGCTTTCTGTTAAACTAGTCGGTGTAGCTACAAAGTATGACTCATAACATGAGTGATACTGATCTACATTCAGTGATCAGACCAGAGGATGTGAATGCATTGGAAGCGTTCTCACTGTTCCTTAGAGGTTGTTGCAATGCAATGGAACATCTCACCGATATGGAGGAAATTAATGCTGCTTCCAATATGAAGACCCTCCTTCTAAAACTGCCTTAAAAGCTCAGAGACAAGTGGAGGGATAGAGCATGTCAGCTACAGGAACAGCTTGGACAGCATCTGACCTGGTAGACTTCATGGAGAGACAAGTGAAGATACTGTCAGATCAACTTATTGGAAACATTCAGGATGCTAGGCCAACTGTAACTGTCAAAGGCTCTACTTTTGCTAAAGCAAGAGAAAGATCAGGACCAAGGGGAAACAGTTTTGCAACAACTTTAATACCTACAGATACAGCAGTGCAAGAAAACCTGACAACAGTAAGCTAATTGGCTAGGTAAAGTTATAAATTGTCCCTCGTATGTATAGGCTACTGTTAGTGTGCGGGAATCGCTGGTTGGCATGGGCTTGGTGAGCCAAAGGGCCTGTTCTGCGCTGTATCTCTAAACTAAACATTTATCTTAATCAGCTGTGAAATGGTGTGGAGCAGCAAACTGGCTAGTCCACTGTCCTTTCCAGGGAAGGTCATCCAGTCTGATGCTCAACTGAGAAAATTAGTCTAACTTCATTGCTTGCTGTTGAACCAACACCTAATGCATTTAATTTTCCTACTCCTTCTTTCATCCTTTCTCTTGCCTGTCACCAGCAGGTTGAGAAAATTATTAACTGGATCATCATCAATTCACAGAAATGACTCTTATCCAATTATGTATCTTGGCTCTCCAATCTCTAATTCCATAACTGCTATCAGCATCTGATCATTTTGTTATTTTTCTATGGCTTTCCTCACCTTAATTTCCCTTGTTTTAATGTCTACGATGCACACAAGGCCATTTCAGGACCATTTAATAGCTTAGCAGAAACAAAGAACTACAGATGATGATTAATACACAAAAGGAAACAAAGCGGCTGGAGTAAGTCAGCAGGTCAGGCAGCAATTCTCAAGAAAATGGATGGGTTTCAGGTCAAAATCTTTCCTCAGACTGAGCACCGTTACCTATCCATATTCTCCAGCGATGCTGCCTGATCTGCTAAATTACTCCAGCGCTTTGTGTCTTTGTGTCCATTTAACAGCTTAGTTATTTTGGCCTAAACTTCAAGCTCAAGGTAATCAATATTATACATGTGTTTGCCAACATATTCTTCCATGTTCAAATCAAGAAAATTGATCAGAGACATCAATGGCAACTTCTATTCCTGGGCATAATGTTTGTAGAATCCTATATCTCATCAATACCAGGCTCAACATAAAATGTTGTATACACGTTTTACGTTTCACTCAGACAGATCTATAATGCTGATTACTCTTACTTGACAAAAAAAATGAATAACCAAATTAAATTGTGCTTTGCTAAATGTACCAATTCATACTAATGAGAACTATTAATTATAATTTGCATTCTATGAAACCAAAGCGGTTCCAAATTAAACAAGATACTTTTCTAAAAGAGTTCAATTGTTCGCAGAACAGTCACTACTAGTTTAATTGAACTTTTTTTTTTTTTAAAGCATTTTGTCTTAATTTGATCACTGCTCAAATGTTTTATCATTTTCAATTGAAGCGGAGGAAAAATCCTAATTCCTCACAAGGTCAACATGATTCTGTCTTTCTGTTCAAAGCATTATTCCATATTTTTCAGCACAGATTGGAGTATGTGACATGAAAATCTTCCATGTCCTCTCACTGACAAGATTGCCTTTTCACTACATTCACTCTGTTCTTCATGCTCTGTGATGCCCTGTTCCTAGTGACGCAAACACAAGAAATGGAGAAGGATTACGCAGTTTTAATATTATATAGAATATAGAATATAGATAGATGTCTTTATTCTGATCTCAACTTCTGCATCCCTTTTGCCTTTCTCCCTTTTTATACAACTGTATCCCTTCACAAAGATGCCTTGCTCATGTACTTGAATGCTTTTCTCAACTCCTTCTTCGGTTGTTCACTCCCCAGCTCCTATAAATTGATGTGGCTTCCCCTGTACCTCATCCTCTCTGGAACAGTTCCGTAATTCAATGATTCAGCCTTTAAATTATACAATCCCAAGAAAACAGTCCATCTACTAATATTAAGGTATTGATCGTACTTTAGTTCTCTCTCTATCAATAATCTCATTGGATTATACCCTGTTTTAGTAATGGTTCTTGTAACACTGCAGAATACTTGGCCAACTAATAAGTAACTGAAAGATATTTTACACATGATCAACTCTGCCAAAGTTAAAGTCCATTTGAAGATTCACATGCATCAATTGTAACAGTACACAACTTAAACCACTGATTGTTGTATACAGTACATTCAAAAAGTATTCAGACCCCTTCACTTTTTCCACATTTTGTTAGATTACAGCGTTATTCTAAAATGGATCAAATTCATTTTTGTCCATCATCAAACTACAGACAATACCCCATTATAAAAAAGTGAAAGGTGTTTAGAACTTTTTGCAAAGTAATTAAAAATAAATAACTGATATATCACATTTACATAAGTATTCAAACCCTTTACTCAGTACTTTGTCGAGGCACCTTTGGCAGCAATTACAGCCTCAAGTCTTCTTGGATATGACGCTACAAGCTTGGCAAACCTGTATTTGGGTAATTTCTTCCATTCTTCGCTGCAGACCCTCTCAAGCTCTGTCAGGTTGGATGGGGAACGTCGATGCACAGCTATTTTCTGGTCCCTCCAGAGATGTTTGATCGGGTTCAATCTGGGCTCTGGCAGGGCCACTCAATGATATTCACAGACTTGTCATGAAGCCACTCCTGCGTTGTCTTGGCTGTGTGCTTAGGGTCATTGTCCCGTTGGAAGGTGAACCTCTGCCCCAGTCTGAGCTCCAAAACGCTCTGGAGCAAGTTTTCATCAAGGATCTCTCGGTACTTTGCTCCATTCATCTTTCCCTCGATCCTGACTAGTCTCCCAATTCTTACCACTGAAAAACATCCCCACAGTATGATCCTGCAACCACCATGCTTCACCATAGCAATGGTATTGGCCAGATGATGAGCGGGGCCTGGTTTCCTCCAGATGTGACGCATGGCATTCAGGCCAAAGAGTTCAATCTTGGTTTCATCAGACCAGAGCACCAGAGAAAACAACCTTTTTGGCAAACACCAAGCGGGCTGTCATGTGCCTTTTATCGAGGAGTGGCTTCCATCCGGCCACTCTACCATAAAGGCCTGATTGGTGGAGTGCCGCAGATATAGTTGTCCTTCCGGAATGTTCTCCCATCTCCACAGAGGTCCTGGTGGTTCCAAAGTTCTTCCATTGAAGAATGACAGAGGCCACTGTGCTCTTCGGGACCTGCAATGCTGCATAAATTGTTTTATACCCTTCCCCACATCTGTTTCTCAACGCAATCCTGTCACGGAGGTCTACTGACAATTCCTTCAACTTCATGGGTTGGTTTTTGCTCTGACATGCACTGTCAACTGTGGGACCTTATATAGACAGGTGTGTGCCTTTTCAAATCATGTCCAATCAATTTAATTTACCACTGGTGGACTCCAATCGAGTTGTAGAGACATCTCAAGGATTACCAATGGAAACAGGATGAACCTTAGCTCAATTTTGAGTGTCATAGCAAAGGGTCTGAATACTTATGTAAATGTAATATTTCAGTTATTTCTTTTTAATTACTTTGCAAAAATGTCTAAACACCTGTTTTCGCTTCTTCATTCTGGGGTATTGCGTGTAGATTGATGATAAAAAAAAAGTTTTAATCCATTTCAAATTAAGGCTGTAATGTAACAAAATATGGAAAAAGTGAAGGGGTCTGAATACTTTCTGAATGCACTGTATTCTAGTCGAAACTGTTCCGGGGCCCATTTATAACTTTTCAGTATTGGGGGCTATTTGTAACTTTTCTTTGAGTACATGAAGAATCTTTCTATATTCTCTGTCCAGTTCCATTTGGCCGATTTAAGTGTTAATGCAAATAAAGTCTGGCTGTACCAGCATGATCTTCTGAATAAATGGAAATATCCCATCAATATTAAAATTTTCTTAAAGCCAACATTTCTCCCGCATAACAGAAACTCTTGTACTTGTTTGAGCGTTGCCTCATTTTTATGTCTCTATCTCCTGGTCTCAATGTTGAGCCCCCAAAATTGTACTTCCTTAGCTGTATCTAAATTCAATTTTAACTATTCAGTATTGTACAGGGAACTGTAACAACTCCTTCAGCAGTACCTTGTGTTCTTCAGCAGTCTTTGTGAATAGTGATAAATCATTCATATCAGTTTATCTCTGCTGGAGAATCCTTTTAAGCACCTGGGCACTTGATGATGGAATATAGATTGTCTATTATGGAACCCCTGTCGCTGACATGCCCATTTGTGGCTGACTGTGTGTGTAGGAAGGAACTGCAGATGCTGGTTTAAACCAAAGATAGACACAAACTGCTGGAGTAACTCAGCAGGCAGCCTCGCCGGAGAGAAGGAATGAGTGATGTTTCGGGTCGAGACCCTTCTTCAGACTAGAGTGGAGTCAGGGGAAAGGGAGATGAGAGATATAGATGGTGAAGTAGAGAGATAAAGAACAAATGAATTAAAGATATGCAAAAAATGTAACGATGATAAAGGATTGTTGGCTAGGTGAGAACGAGAAGCTGGTGCAACTTGGGTGGGGAGAGATGGACAGAGAGGGAATGCAGGAGTTACTTGAAGTTAGAGAAATTAATATTCATACCACTGGGTTGTAAGGTGCCCAAGCAAAATATGAGATGCTGCTCCTCCAGTGTGCATTTAGCTTCACTTTGACAATGGAGGAGGCCTGGCTGCTATCTTTGAAAGGTGATAGCAACTTTGTACTGTGTCATTCAGTACAGAAACAGGCCCTTTGGCCCACCATGTCCACACCACCCTTGCATGCTACACTAATCCTACATACCAAATAATTTCTGCTTCATCCTGTCGTGTCCGCACCCCCTTCGCATTTCACTGATCATTTCCAATCATCCTGCCCTCTTTGCTTCATCCAGCACCTGATTATTGCTGTCCATTGCTTGGTTAATTGGCGCTTTGCTCTGCTCAGCTCTCTCGAAGTTCAAGACTTGCCGGTCCGCGAGGCCTTCTCCCTTTCAGCTCCACTTGAACTGCACCCTTTCAGGTCCACCTGAATGCCACCTTTCTGCCTTCCTTTCAGGTCCGCTATCTCCACCTTTTCAGGTCGGCCAGAACCCCACCCTGCTGGATCCACACTCCGTTTGCCAGACCCACGTCTGATCAGCCATCCGTCACTGTACTTCACTCTGCCACTCGTTCCCTCAATTCTTGATTTCTTGGTCCTCCAAAATATTCCAAATGGAATTTAAACTGGAGGTAGAACTCAATGTTCTAGGTGGATAGCTCTCGCTACACACTGCTTTCTTGGCCTGCTTCTGCTTCACCCTGAAGATAGATACAAAATGCTGGAGTAACTCAGCGGGACAGGCATCATCTCTGGAGAGAAGGAATGGACTGTCCTACTTGCAGCCCCGGTCACATCACCCTGTATATCTTCACCTTAAAAAAAATGTTACTTCCAAAGGTCAGTTCACGTTTAGGCCGATTACTGTTACATATTATTCAGTTATTTGTCCTCTTTGCTCTGTCCATCCATAACCTGCATCACCAAATAGAACTGCAATGGTAATGCTCTGCTTTCCTCATTGGAATAGACTAAAACCCTTTACAGATGGTCAACACTGTGTATATTGCCACAGGATGTGATGTATTGCAAATGAAATCCACCAAAGATTTGGCTGTTGAGACAAACCTGGGATGCTCTTTTACTCCATGATTCATCTAGTTTCTTAACAGGTCAAATGGGTAAATTTGTATGTTGTCTGAATCAATAGACAATAGACGATAGACAATAGGCGCAGGAGTAGGCCATTTGGCCCTTCGAACCGGCACCACAATTCAATGTGATCATGGATGATCATCCCTAATCAGTGCTCCATTCCTGCCTTCTCCCCATATCCTCTGACTCTGCTATGTTTAAGTCCTATCTAGCTCTCTCTTGAAAGCATCCAGAGAACTGAACACCACCATCCTCTAAGGCAGAGAATTCCACAGACTCACAACTCTCCGTGAGAAAAAGTGTTTCCTCGTCTCCGTTCTAAATAGCTTATCCCTTATTCTTAAACTGTGGGCCCTGGTTCTGGACTCCCCCAACATCGGGAACATGTTTCCTGCCTCTAGCGTGTTCAAACCCTTAATAATCTTATATGTTTCAATAAGATCCACTATCATTCTTCTAAACTCCAGAGTATACAAGCCCAGCCGCTCTCAGCATATGACAGTCCTGCCATCCCGGGAATTAATCTTGTAAACCTCTGCTGCACTCCCTCAATATCAAGAATGTCCTTCCCCAAATTAGGGGAACAAAACTGCACACGATACTCCAGGTGTGGTCTCACTAGAGCCCTGTACAACAGCAGAAGGACCTCTTTGCTCCTATCCTAAACTCCTCTTGTTATAAAGGCCTACATACCCTTTGATTACTTCACTGCCTGCTGTGCCTGCATGCTTACTTTCATTGACTGATGAACAAGGACCACCAGATCCCATTGTACTTCCCCTTTTCCCAACTTGACACCATTTAGATAGTAATCTGCCTTTCTGTTTTTGTCACCAAAGTGGATAACATCACATTTATCCACATTAAACTGCATCTGCCATGCATTTGCCCACTCACCCAACCTGTCCGTCACCCTGCATTCTCATAGCATCCTTCTACTGCTCACACTGCCACCCAGCTTTGTGCCATCTGCAAATTTGCTAATGTTACTTTGAATCCCTTCATCTAAATCATTGATGTATATTGTAAATAGCTGTGGTCCCAGCACTGAGCCTTGCGGTACCCCATTAGTCACTGTCTGCCATTCTGAAAGGGACCCGTTAATCCCTACTCCTTGTTTCCTGTCTGCCAACCAATTTTCTATCCATGTCAGCAGTCTCTCCCCAATATCACGTGCCCTAATTTTGTCCACTAATCATCAATGTGGGACCATATCAAATGCTTTCTGAAAGTCTAGGTACACTACATCCACTGGCTCTCCCTTGTCTATTTTCCTAGTTACATTTTCAAAAAATTCCAGAAGATTAGTCAAGCATAATCTCCTCTTCGTAAATCAATGCTGACTCAGACTGATCCTGTTACTGCTATCCAAATGTGCCGCTATTTCATCTTTTCTAATTAACTCTAGCATCTTCCCCACCACCGATCTCAGGCTCATTGGTCCATAAATCCCTGTTTTCTCTCTTATGCCTTTTTAAAAAGTGGGATAACATTAGCCACCCTCAAATCCACAGGAACTGATCCTGAATCTATAGAACATTGGAAAATGACCACCATTGCACCTCCTTTGTGAAGACGGATCCAAAGTACCTGTTCAACTCATCTGCCATTACTTTGTTCCCCATAATAAACTCATCTTTTTCAGTCTTCAAAGCTCCAACTTTGGTTTTAATTATTTTTTCCTCTACACATACCTAAAGAAGGTTTTACTATCCTCCTTTATATTCTTGGCTAGCTTCTCTTCATACCTCAACTTTTCTCCCCGTATTGCCTTTTTAGTTATCTTCCGTTGCTCTTTAAACATCACCAAATCCTCTTGCTCTGCTTCCTGCTCATCTTTGCTGCATTGTACGTCTTCTCTTTTATTTTTATACTGTCCCCAAAGTCCTTTGTCAGCCACGGTCGCCCCTTACTCCCCTTGGAATCTTTCTTCCTCTTTGGAATGGACTGATCCTGCACCTTCTGTATTAGTCTCAGTAACACCTGCCATTGTTGTTCCATTGTCATGCCTGCTAGGGTATCTTTCCTGTCAACTTTGGTCAGCTCCTCCCTCATGGCTCCGTGAATCTTAATATATTTTGACACACATAGGACTTCCATTCCTTTTCTGCTTTTTGGGGGAAATTATATTGTCACTGGAGTTTTAACATTGCTACCAAAATCTCTTCTGGTATTCTCCTGCATTGTTGTTTGTGTCTGACAGAGGCCTCCCTTTTTATAATGGTTTTACTCCCCTCTTTTTCTCCAATATAAAAAAAGCTCTGTTCCTCACACACACATTTTCCTGCCAAGTCAGCAGTAAGCACAGTCCTTGAATGCCAATCCACAAGCAATGATCAACTAGATCCATCATTAAACCATTCACATACATACAACCCGATTCCAATATTCCACCCTTCTTATCCCTGTTCATTAAAAACTATATAACCGTCCTTATGTAGG